>NC_139962.1:1545000-1767500 GCF_963454915.1 Gymnoscopelus microlampas
CTCTGCCAACCTAGGGAGGCCAGGGCCAAGCTCATGCCTCCTTCAATGCATGAGAGCCAACTGACCTTCTTATCACCTGACAGGGGGGAGTTTCCCCGGTAGGACGTAGCTTCTTATCACCTGACAGGGGGGAGTTTCCCCGGTAGGACGTAGCTTCTTATCACCTGACAGGGGGGAGTTTCCCTGGTAGGACGTAGCGCGTGGAAGGAACACGTTATTCCAACCAGTTCCCTTCCCCTCCATCAGGCGCCCCGGCTGACCAGGGGGAGGCAGTATAGAGACCAGGATTACTGCATGTTTTTGTGAGGGTACCTACTCTAGGGGACACGAGGAGAACATGCAAACTCCACACAGAAAGGCCCTTTCACCAACCCCACCTAAGGTATGGGCACTGATGACGCGGATTAGAGAACACGCCCCTCAGCGCCCACAGCGTCCCCTGCGGGAATCGAACTCAGCTGTGAGGCGACAGCAATACCGACTGCGCCACCGCGCCCCCCTTTAAAAGGGGTTTAAAATCCTCTGAACAGAACCTTGTGTTGAACTGCTTTTTTTTGTGCAAACTGCTAATAAATAAGTTAGTTTTACTGAGGTACTGAGGGTACCTAAAAATATGTTGTATATAAATGACCACACGGTAAAGTTCACACGGTCCTCACACAAATCAGTGCACGACAAGTGTATCGGTGCAGCATTGCGGTCCCCTCTGGCGCCCCCTATCTCACCCTTGAGGAAGCGCGAGACGTCCTCCAGCTGTGGGATGTTGTCCTCCCTGTAGTTGCAGTGTTTGGACAGCAGGGGCAGGTTCTTCAGGTACTCCCTGCAGGCGTGGGTGGGGTACAGCTTGTTGAGTTCCCTGAACACCACCCCCCACGTCCTCACCTCCTCCTCGGTGAAGTCTATGTGACAAATAGTCTCTCCACTGAGGAGAAAACATACATATATATATATATATATATTTATATATAAATAATATCACACATATTTTCCCCACAAAAACAAGCAGGTAACTTACTGTGTGTAGGCTGGCTATTGTGTTCCATGTTTTTTTTTTTGGTGTTTTTTTTGGGGGGTATTTTCTGTCTTTACTTTTTACAGAGAATAGTGAAGATAGACAGAATAGTGAAGATAGACAGGAAACAGACAGAGAGAGAGATGGGGAGAGACATGCAGCAAAGATCGTCGGGAACGGTACTCGAACCCGCGATGCGCTGTCAGGTGGTCAGGCGGCCATAGCTGAGTGGTTAGTGAGCCCGCCTAGAGAGCCAGAGGCCCTGGTTGCCCCAGGTTCGATTCCAGGCCAGGTCAGCATATGTGTCGATGAAATGAAATTTGTCCCTGAGCAAGACTCTTAACCCCTAATTGCTCACAGGTTCTCATTGGAAACAAGACCGCAAGGACTTTCATGAACGACCTGTTAAAAGGAATTATCCTTAGGCTACTTTTGAGCGTATAGGTGCCAGGACCGCTACGCCAAAGTCCGGGCCGATTTGTTCATGTTTAAGTGTACTTTGAGGTAACTTACTGTCTGTAGCTCATGGTTGTGTGTTCATGTTTAAGTGTACTTTGAGGTAACTTGCTGCCTGTAGCTCATGGTTGTGTGTTCATGTTTAAGTGTACTTTGAAGTAACTTACTGCCTGTAGCTCATGGTTGTGTGTTCATGTTTAAGTGTACTTTGAGGTAACTTACTGCCTGTAGCTCATGGCCAGGTCAGCAAAGTATTTCCTTCTCTTACGGTAAACGTTGTCTTTGAAGCCCTGCAAACAAACAATCAATTAATCAATCAATCAATCAATCAATGAAACAAACAATCAACTATATAAAGTGCTCCTCGGAGCACAAGTCACCGCCAGGTCAGGTAGGTTATTATGGCCTCCTGGTGACGCTATAACAGACCAATGTGAAAAGGGTGGCATTTATTCTTAGGCCTTTCACAGCAATCAGACACTGCATTCATGATTTGAGGCATTTTGTTCCAAAAATGTGTTTTGCTAAATTAGACCTGCTGGTGGCGCTATAACAGGCCAATGTGAAAAGGGGGGCATTTCTTCCTCGGCCTAGTGGGAATGTGTGTGCTGCGTGCACACACATTCCCGCATGCTGCGTGCATAATTTGAGGAATTTTGTTCAAAACGGACCTATCCTGAAAACTTTGGAAGCCAATGTTAGCCAAGTACGATGGAATATGAAATATCGGACAGAATTGTCCAGATCACATGACTATAGAGATACTGTGTACCGATTTGCGTGTTGTCTGGACAAAATCTGTAGGAGTAATATCCAAAAATGTGTTTTGTAAAAGTCGGCCTCATGGTGGCGCTATGACAGGCTGATCTGAAAAATGTGGGGCAGAGGTTCTGCTGTGGCATCCAGGGAGTGTTTGTGCGCAGTTTCACAGCAACCGGGCCAACGGTGATGGAGATTAGCTGGTCACAGACAGAAGGACGGACGGACGGACACAGAGACGGACACACGGATGGACGGACGGACAGACGGCAAAACATACTCTCTCGCCATACCTTTCGGCCTGGCGGAGACAATGAAATAAACAAACAACTCACAATCCTTTCTCATGTGGAGTCACATTTTCTACTTCTTGTTTTCTTTGATTCAACTTTATAAATATTCCATTCAAATATAGTGGGTATTGTAGTGCATTGTGGGTAGTGTAGTGCATTGTGGGTAGTGTAGTGCATTGTGGGTAGTGTAGTGTAGTGTGGGTAGTGTAGTGAAGTGTGGGTAGTGTAGTGTATATACTATAACATACAGGATGATCAGCATCCAGCTCTGATCCGTACATCAGGACTCGGTTGGCACACAGGTCCAGATCGGAGATCTTCTTAGGGAACCAGGGGACCTCAGTCAGGTCTGAAACACCAGCAAACAATACAATACAATACAATACAATACAATACAATACAATACAATACAATACAATACAATACAATACAATACAATACAATGCAATGCAATGTAACCTTTCTGCTGAAGATCGTTGGTTCAACAGTAGCCATGGTTCACATGACGCTTGTATACAAGCGTCATGGAGCCGAGAGTTCCTGGTTTGGAGTGGTGTTAGATTTTTTTACATTGCCAACTCTCACATGTACATTCACGTTCAGATTTCAAATATAAAGTGCTTACCCCCGAGCCACGGATGTTACAAGGCGATCCGTACCGCCATAAGTACCCGTATCTCCCCTATTGTTCAATAAAAAGCATTTTAATCCGATCGCCGTCCATTTTCTCCAAATTTTCTCCGATGCTTTCAACCATGCGACACTAATGGTTGGGAGGTGTATTGCACTCTGATGATCGGATTAAAATGCTTTTTATTGAACAATACGGGAGATACGGGTACTTATGGCGGTACGGATCGCCTTGTAACATCCGTGGCTCGGGCGTAAGCACTTTATATTTGAAATCTGAGCGTGAATGTACATGTGAGAGGTGGCAATGTAAAAACAAATCTAACACCACTATAAACCAGGAACTCTCAGCAACATGACTGTCATGGTATGCAGGGCTAGTTCAACAGGCTCTATGCACAGCAGCCATATTGGAAAGAAATTGGGCCTCTTCCTTAATGTCTTCCTTCACAGGCCATACCAACGATGCTTATGTCCCATTCAGTGTAGCAGAGTGTGTTACTGCTGGCATCAGGTCATTGTTTATTTTTGTGTATTTGTCCTTCTAGTGACATGTCTCTTGGGGGCGCTCTATGTGTGTTCTATGTGTTGTAAGTTTCCAATTAGTTGACACTTGTTACAGCTGTGTGTTTTTTGTAATCAAGTATTTTTGTGACACCTGTTGTGCTGGAGAAGAGGGCAGCAGCACTCATTCCACTGTGAGAGAGCAGGAGGAGGGAAGGAGAGTTTAACAGAAAGAAAGAAATTCAAGTAAAATAGAAGAAAGTAAAGTGAAATAAACGAATAAAGAAGAGAAAAGCAATGGTTTTGCAGAAAGACTGAAGTGTCCAAGTCGACCCCCACCCCCATTCGTGTGCAAGCAGGCAAAGTGGTCAGTAATTGTTGTGAAAGTCATGTATATATTTGTGAATGTCAGAATGCCCAAGTTGATGTTTTGTTTTTGGTCTTTTCTGTATGTACTGTCAGTTCTACGATGTTTTCAAATGAATAAACACCAGTACAAGGAACCTGAGTCTTACATGCGTCGGATGGGAGTTACAGTAGAACACTACACTGCGTTGGCGAAGGCTCCAAGATGTGGACAGAACGGCTGGCAGAAGAAGATACTGCACGGTGCACGTTGTGAATGAGGAGGTACTGTTTGGACTGGTTGCGTGTAGTAGCTACAAGGAGCAAGTGGACAATGCTAAACAAGCAAGCACGTTGAAGAAAGCGTCTTGGGAAAGTAGCACAAAAGGTCCACTGCCATTTTAAGTTTCTATCGCACCAAGTGATCTGTGTTTCTCCTTAAAGCAACAGTGGACAATGAAAAAAAAAAGGACAATGAATCGAGTCTGAATGAAGAGACTCACTCAAGTGAAACCACTATTCTGAAGTTGACTAAAGGTTGAAGATTTTTCAAGTTTATTTTTTCTTTATTGTTTTCAAGTTCATTAAGGTGTGTTTTGCATAGTTTTAGACTGTGTTAAGAAGATAATTACAGTTTTATTTTACATTTCTATAATTCATTGATATTGAAAGTGATTGATACAACACTGTTTTTTGATGTGCATTTTATGCAAGGTTCAAGTTTAGATGGTAAAGCAGAGCAGATTACGCTACTAAAGCAAACTGACACTGGTGAGCAAGATAAAGCAACAGCACAAGACACACCTCAGTCTGGTGCAGATGGCACGCAACAGCTTCCAGACAGAAGGCAAAGCCAGCGTGCAAGAACCCTCACTGAAAAGGGAAAGGCTCTACTAAATGACAAATTGAATAATCTGGACTTGAATTTTGTGAAGTTGTATAGAAGATGGAAGTACCACGTCAGTGGCTTGAAACGTTCCATTAAGACAAATGAGCCTACTGAGCTGATTGAAGAAGTGATGAATACAATCAATGCCATTCAAGCTGATGTTGACAGTATTTATCTCGAGATGATGGCCATCTCAACTCCTGAACCTGAAATCCGGAGAATGAATGACACATGCCATGCACTCACTAAGACTGCAAATGAGAACGCTCAACACTACAGTGTAAATAATGATGAAGCCATACACTGGCCTGACCATGAGTCTATTTTTGATTCAACAGAGTCCAGTGTTACCTCAGCTAACCCCTTTAAGTCTAGAACCTCTTCTAAGAGGTCTAACCTATCTTCCCATCAACAACAAGCAGCAGCTGAAGTTGCAGCTTCACAAGAGGTACTCAAAATAATGAAGACACAACACCAACAAGAAATAGAAATCCAAAGACTCGAGGCAGAAGATGAAAAGTTGAAGGCTGAAATGGAAGCAGAGAACGCTAGAAAAAGAGTTCAGTTTGTTTCAGAAAGTGCTGCTATAAAAATGAAGCTGGAAGAGAAAAAGAAAGAAGTGGAACGGTTGGAGGAACTAAAAAAGCTCAATGCAGCACAAGCAAGACTACAAGTTTATTCAGACAGCGACCACAGTGATGAAGAAGAGCATATGTCAGCCTTTCCCCCTCAACGAGGCCAAGGCCAACCAATAGCCCCAGTTCCCCATCTACCACCCACACTTAACCCTTTAAGTCAACCCCCTCATCCCCCTCAACAAGTACAGCGTTCCAAACTCTCTGCTCAACAAGCATCAGCCACTCAAGTCCATCACCCACATCAAGCTATAGTCACCACAATCTCTCCCCCAGGTCCTTCCATTTTCACCTCAGTTTCCACCCCACTAGTCACAGTTAGTCAAGTTCCTGTAAGTTTTCAAGCTAACCCCATTCAACCTTCTCCCATACCACAATCCCCCTTTAACCAGGTTCCTACCACTCAATCAGCCACAACCACTACCTCTCATGAAGCTCCCAATGACCTTGTGAGAACGCTTGCTGAAGCTATCGCAGCCAATCGGATTCCAATACCAGAACCGGCTGTTATCACAGGAGATCCTCTCAAATATAATGATTGGAAGCTTTCTTTCTCAATATTGATTGATGGTAAGAATCTGTCAACTCAAGAAAAACTCTTCTTTCTGCACAAGTATGTTGGTGGCCCAGCCAAGAGAGCTATAGAAGGGCATTTCCTAGCAGGAACAGAAGCTGCTTACTGTGCTGCCTGGAATACACTTGAAGACAGATTTGGAAATCCATTTATAATCGGCAAATCATACCGTGACAAGATCCATTCATGGCACAAAATTGGCACCAAAGACAGTGAAGACCTTCGCGAGTTTGTAGACTTCCTGAGCAGCGTTGAATCAGCCATGCCCTATGTTCAAGGTTTACAAGCACTCAACGACTGCGTGGAGAACCAAAGGATAGCTGCCAAATTATCTGATTGGTTGAGCTCACGTTGGAATAGAACAGTCACAATGTTTCAAGATGAACACCAAATGTTCCCTGATTTCAGAAACTTCACACAGTTTCTCAACCTTGAGGCTCGAATTGCATGCAACCCGATTACGTCATTACAAGCAATAAGGCCAACAGAACAAGGAAGATCAAAGCCAACAGAGAGAGAATATAAGTCTCAACAGAATCGCAACCATAGTGCCAACACTTTTACCACTAACTCAAGTGAGAAGACAAGCATCATGTGTATGTTTTGTAAGAAGCAGGACCACACTCTGGATAAATGTCGCAAGATAATGGAAAAGCCTATCGAAGAAAGAGTGAAGTTTGTACAACTGGAAAAATTATGTTTTGGCTGCCTTAAGACTGGCCATTACTCCAAAGAATGTACATCCAGGAGTGTGTGCGCCTCATGTGAAAAATCACATCCAACATGCTTACATCAAGATCGTGAGTAAAGAAAGGTCCAAGAAGAGAGAGAGAGAGAGAGAGAGAGAGAGACCGCACACACACACAGTATGAAAAAAAGGATGATGTAACTAAGTTTTGTTTACTACAATGTGCTAAGTTTGACAGTCACACAAAGTATGACTAGTGGGAGTGTTACTGCTGGCATCAGGTCATTGTTTATTTTTGTGTATTTGTCCTTCTAGTGACATGTCTCTTGGGGGCGCTCTATGTGTGTTCTATGTGTTGTAAGTTTCCAATTAGTTGACACTTGTTACAGCTGTGTGTTTTTTGTAATCAAGTATGTTTGTGACACCTGTTGTGCTGGAGAAGAGGGCAGCAGCACTCATTCCACTGTGAGAGAGCAGGAGGAGGGAAGGAGAGTTTAACAGAAAGAAAGAAATGAAAGTAAAATAGAAGAAAGTAAAGTGAAATAAACAAATAAAGAAGAGAAAAGCAAAGGTTTTGCAGAAAGACTGAAGTGTCCAAGTCGACCCCACCCCCATTCGTGTGCAAGCAGGCAAAGTGGTCAGTAATTGTTGTGAAAGTCATGTATATATTTGTGAATGTCAGAATGCCCAAGTTGATGTTTTGTTTTTGGTCTTTTCTGTATGTACTGTCAGTTCTACGATGTTTTCAAATGAATAAACACCAGTACAAGGAACCTGAGTCTTACATGCGTCGGATGGGAGTTACAGAGTGTTTTTTAAACCTTTTCATTTGAATGGACCGACAAAACTGTAAGGGCCCTGTTTAAAATAAATAAGGCCGTCTTATGCATCTTGTGCCTTATGACAGTGGTTTTCAACCAGTGGTCCGGGGACCACCAGTGGTCCGTTGAGGGAGTACCAGGGGGTCCCCAGCGAAATGAGTTAACATAGCGTCACAATCATTTTTAACCACTCAGCTTTGGCTATTCAAAAATAGCAGATATACAAGCTCATAGCTGAGCTTGTATATCTGCTATTTTAGAAAAAACCTTAAACAAGTGTGCCTATCTTTTAATATTTATATTTGAAAATTAACTGATATCTTTGCTTCTGGGGGTCCCTGGCACAAAACATTTTCAATTGGGGGTCTGCAGCCAAATGTATATCAATTTAGGGGTCCTTGCCATGAAACAAGTTGAAAACCACTGCCTTATGACTGTTATTAGGCTTTTTTTTTGTAATTGTCCCTGCACGTGTATGCTCCTACAGGCTGGGGGCGGAGGCTGTCGGCAGGGAGTGTTGGGCGGGAGGAGTAGGACGGAGGCTCTACGTCCTCGCGGTGGGGGCTCCTCACTGACAGGTGAGTCAGTAGGACAGCAGTGACAACACACGTGTCTGTGTGTTGAGAGGAATTCATTGGCATAACGACTAAATTGGGGAGAAAAATTGTAAAAGATAAATGAATAAATAATACTGATGAATACTTGGGTAATCGTAACGCTCACCCCTAAACACACTCCGATTTTTACTTCGCGTATACCGCTCGCCCCCCAACCGTTCTAGTGTTCTTGTATTCGTTACATTGAAGTAAAGTTCAGGAATACGGTTAGGTTTAGGTTTAGGTTTATATCTCAAGAACAGATTCTGCTCTCCGCTTGAATCTGTCGGGGGGGGGGGGGGGGGGGGGGGGGTTCGTCATGACGCGTACTCACTGGCCTACAAGTGGGCGTGCCTTCAGATCAGGAAGCAGGCCGCGCTTTACCCAATCAAATGTAGTGGACGGGATTTACTGTCTGTGCTCTCGCTTCCCACTGAAAACAAAAACAAAACTCATTTAACAATAGCGTCCTCGGAGCGGACGAAACCACGGAAAGTTAGTAACATTTTAACTTGCTCTTCCATCATAGAAACAAGTGGGCTTATAACCAAAACCATCCATGTTCTCTGGGAGAAGTGGTGTTAGTGTTCCGTGGAGAAATATTGTTAGTGGGAATGAAAACATAGTCGCACCACCGGAAGTGAAAGGCGGAAGGCAGACCAAAACCCTGGTTTCCTTGGGTACGGGTGCTACGTTGAGCTCCTCCCAGAGCCAAGTGAAAGAGTAAAAAACAGCAGAGGGCGCTGTTTTTCCTTTTTATTTGGCGATGGGTTACCAGATTGGGTTTAGACATACCTGGTGGCGACCGTTCCGAGGTCGCCGGATTAGACCCGGGGGGGGGGGGGGGGGTGCGAGCGTGTTTTGGGGGCGAGCGTTCTTGTATTTGAAAAATTGTGGTCTCGATATGGATCCTAATAATTCATAAATGATGGTCATAAGTACCGTCCTCTCTGCTGTTGTCCTTGGGGTCCATCTCAACCACGTTGGCGTGCGTCTTCAGAAGCTGAGTCAGCTCTTTGAGCTGCTCGTGGTCGCTGTCACAGTCCACGAAGATCTCAAAGTCCGAGTTCCTCCTCTTGGACTTACGAGACTCGATGTGGACCAGGTTGACGTGCTTCTCCTGTCCAGCGGAGCAAAACAATTGATTGATTGGTTAACTTTATAGTCCAGGCAAACTATAGCTCCTTTTGAACCTCAAAACCTAAGTCATTGAAACAGAATTGATGTCTTCCCCGATGAAGTCACCATAACAACATACTAACACTTTTAGAGCTGCAAAAACCTCCTCCATGTAAACAAAGAGTCACCATGACAACACACTAATAGTCCTGAGAAATCCCAGTTGCGGAAATATATGTTTAATCGGTATCAATCCAAAATGGCCGCCAATTATTGTCAAAAAGACATGAAATGATGGCGAGTCCAATTTTCATTTGTCTGAGATTTCAATAGGCTCTATGCACAGCAGCCATTTTGGGAATGAATTGGGCCCCTTCCTTACTTCCTTCACAGGTGTTATCAATGATACTAATTAAGGCTCTGTTCCATTTAGTGTGGCAAAGTGGTTGTCTTATTTTCAAGAGAGTGTACAAAATCTGAGAGTGTACAAATGGAACCAAATGGACCCTTACGGGTCCATTTGGTTCCATTTGTACACTCTCAGAGTTACACACCCACAATAAGTGTTTCTAGTGAGCCAACATGCACGATATCAGCACCCTGACCAGAATGGAACAGAGCCTTCATTAGTGCCATTGGTAACACCTGTGAAGGAAGTAAGAAAGGGTCCCAAAAATGTTTCCAAAATGGCTGCTGTGCATAGAGCCTATTGACTTCCAATTCAATTTTGAGGAGAGGAATTCAGATAAAATACACATACATACCAGATATTCTAGCAGCGTTTCACATCAAAGTAATTGTAACAGAATCTTTCTCACCATACATCATTTCTATGAGGCGTCCAGAACAACATACTAAACGTCCTAAGAAATCCTAGTTGCGGAAATATGTTTAATCGGCATCAATTCAAAATGTCCTCAAATTATTGTCAAAAAGCCAATATGTCCGCAACTAGGATTTCTTAGAAAATTGGAAATACTCCAGTATTTTACTCCAATACTACAATACCTCAACATTGTACTTAAGTACAGTACTTGAGTACATGTACTTGGTTACTTTACACCACCGCTAATCTGGTGTTATCCCCACATGGAAAGCTTTGTAGGGTTTGACCTCCAGCCAGTAAGGAGGTGTTAACAGAGTCTCTCTGCCAGCTTATTGGCCTTATGGAAGAAGTACTCACAGTGTTTAATTAAGTAAAAATATCAATATAGAAATACTCTGTAAAAAAGTGAAAAAAAATCAAAATTGACTTGAGGGAAAGTACAAAGGTATCGGCATCAAAATATTGTACTTCAGGTAATACAAGTAAAATTACTCTGTTTGCAGAAAGTCCCATTTCACACATTTTTTAATTAAATATCTGATCAATAAGCTCACCGCCACGGGAAGGCGGCACGTTGTGAGCTTGTAAATCAGCTATTTTCAATTAGCTTAAGTAGCCTATAGGGCTGAAGTGGTTAATGTATGTTTATATCAAAATCTACACAGTAACTAGTAACTAAAGTTTTTGTTTTTTTAAAGTAATTGTAGTGGAGTAAAAGTATAATTTGCCTCTGAGATGTAGAAGTAAAACAAAACAAAAAAATCCACGTAATCCAAGTAAAAGTACCTCAGAATTGTACTTAAGTACAGTAATTGAGTACATGTACTTTCCCCTACTGCATGGAAAGCTAGAGTTGGAGCTCCAGCCAATGAGGAGGTGTTAATGGAGAGATCCTGCCAGATTATTAACCTATAATAACCAGCGGTGGAAAAAGTACTCCCATGTTTTTACTTAAGTAAAAGTATCTGCAGTGTAGAAATACTGAATTTAAACAGAATACAGAATTACCAAAGTATTGGTAATTTGGTATCAAAATGTAATTAAAATACCACACGTAGAAAGTATTCATTATGCAGAATGTCCCATTGCATAAGTTTTCAAATGTATGAAATGTGTAAAACAATCTTTTGAAAATAGCAGATCTACTGCTTGTAGATCTGCTATTTCAAGTAATTGTAGTGGAGTAAAAAGTATAATATTTGCCTCTGAGATGCAGTGGAAATAGAGCATGTTGAAAATAGCAGATCTACAAGCTCACAATGTGTCGCGATGCGACGCATTGTGAGCTTGTAGATCTGCTATTTTCAAAGGATTTTTCATGCATTTATACATTTGAAAACTTGTGAAATAGGACATTCTGATGTCCCATTTCGTACTTTTACTTTTGATACTTTAAGTACATTTTGATACCAATACTTTTGTAATTTACTTTAGAATTTTTTAATTCTGGACTTTTACTTGTAACAAAGAGTATTTCTACATTGCAGTATTGATACTTTTACTTAAAGGCAGACTAGGTAACTTTGAGCTTTGCAGGGACTGAAAAGTCTGTAGGGGGGGGGGGGGGGGGTGGCTCGGGCCGGAGCTCTTAATTAATTCCTTTGAACGTCAAAGAGGTCGTGCACTGAGTTGATTGATTGCGCCGTAAAAGTGTCAAACTCGTTAGTGCTCTCTCATCAATGAATGCATCAAAGACGGCCATTACAGTCATTTAGACGCTTTTATCCAAAGAGACTTACAACTAAAGTGCTCCTCGGAGCACAGGTCTCCGCCAGGTCAGGTACGTTATTCTGGCCTCCTGGTGGCGCTATAATAGGCTAATGTGAAAAGGGTGCCATTTCTTCTTAGGTCTTGCACGGCAATCGGACACTGCATTCATGATTTGAGGCATTTTGTTAAAAAAATGTGTTTTGCTAAATTAGACCTGCTGGTGGCGCTATAACAGGCAAATGTTAAAAGGGTGGCTTTTGTTCCTCAACATATTGAGAATGTGCTTGCAAAGTCTGACCACAATCGGACGCTGCGTTCATGATTTGCTGCATTTTGTTCAAAACGGGCCACTCCTGCAAACTTTAGATGTGAATTTTAGCCAATCAGGATGGAATATGAAAAATTAAACAGATCTGTCTTGATCACATGACTATAGAGATTATGTGCACCGATTTGCGTGAAATTTGGATAAAATCCGAAGGAGTAATGTAAAGAAATATGTTTTACATAAGTCGGCCTCCTGGTGGAGAAATCTGAAAGACCCGTTTCGTTTAATGACTATAGAGATACTGTGTACCGATTTGCGTGATGTTTGGACAGAATCTGTAGAAGTACTGTGAAAAAATGTGTTTGGCATAAAGCGGCCTCCTGGTGGCGCTATAACAGAGCCATGTGAAAAAATTGGGGCAGAGGTTCTGAATTGGCATCCAGGGAGTGTGTGTGCACAGTTTCACTGCGATCAAGCCAACGGTGCGGGAGATTAGCTGTCCACAGACGGACGGACAGACAGACGGACGGACGGACGGACGGACGGACGGACGGACGGACAGACGGACGGACGGACGGACAGACGGACGGACGGACAGGGGGTAAAACATACTCTCTCACCATGCCTTTCGGCCTGGCGGAGACAGTAAGTGCATTCAACATAGGTAGGGAACGAAACTACTAATCACCAGAAGTCTTAAGTGCATTTTCTGCAAAAACAAGCAACCAAGAGTATACCTAGTGCTAAGGTAAAAGTGCAATAATATCAGCTACCTACTTTCTTAAACAGATGAGACAAAATAGCAAAATCAAATGAGCACGAGCTAAAACAAATAAGTGTATCGACTAAACAAGATCCAATAAAACAATACAAAACTAAAAAAAGAGTTTGTACAACTAGTTAACAACGAGTAGGCAAGGCTAAAGGTCCTTACACACCGGGGCGATTTTTTCGTGCGAATAATGTGTTTTTTTTTAAAAACCTTATAAAGTCAATGGCTCCGTACATGGAGCAAAAAAGCGAAAAAGCGAAAGCGAAAAAGCGTCTTTTAATTATTCGGAACGAGTCCGAATTTTGCGTATATTCGCTATATTCGCCGGTAAGGACCTTAAGAGGAAGGGTAGTGTTTCCTGAAGATGTGGGTTATCAAAGCAATCACTTTGATACCTGTCAGAGAGGGGGGGAGAGGGGTGGGGGGGTAGTGTGTGTACACACACAGATCTCTGAGCAGGCTAACTCTTTCCACCGCCGGTTAAAAGCGCCACATAAAGGCCTTTAATGTAAACACTCACCTGGAAGAGCTTGAGGGCCTTGACCAGCCCCCCCACCTCGTTCTTCAGGGAGAAGACGATGGCGGCCTGACCCTTCCCAGACTGACCTCTGACCCCGGAGCCCTGGCCTCGGCTCTTGTTGTCCTTGTTGCTGTCACTCATCTTACTGAAGCTCAGCTTGGTCATCTACACACACACACACGCACACGCACACGCACACACGCGCACGCACACGCGCACACGCACACGCACACGCACACGCACACGCACACGCACACACAAAAACAGTAAAGTACAAAATTATTGGCATCAAAATATACTTAAAGAACCAAAAGTAAAAGCACTCATTTGGGCAGAATGTCCCATTTCACAAGTTCAAAATGTATAAAAACTATTTTGAAAATAGCAGATCTACAAGCTCACAATGAGCTTGTAGATGCATCGCGACGCAATTTTCAATTCAATTCAATTCAATTTTATTATAGTGTCAAATCACAACAAGTTGTCTCAGGACACTTTACATGTAGAGAAGAGACCCGACAATCCCATGCACACTGTGACAATCGGCGGCCATTTTGGATTGTTGCCAATTAAACAAATTTCCGCAGCTAGGATTTCTTAGGGCTTTAAGTATGGTGATCTGGACACCTCATAGAAATGTTGATTTAAAACAAAAATGTGAAACGCTAGTTTGCCTGGACTATAGTATAATGACAGGAAACGGAGAGAGAGACGGGGAATGAGACGCAGCAACGGTCGTAGGGATGGGGATTCGAATCCGCAACACAGGCATTAGAGCCTATATGTGGTATGGGCCTGGACCGATGCTGCTACATATTTAAGGAACCTCTGCGCTTTTAACCCGCCACACACAGGTCAACAGTTCTACGTCCAAAGGAGTTAGATTTATTGGTCGTGTCAGCGACTAGACAGAGTTCTCTGAGCGGAGCAATATCCTATACTGTGACCATTTTAATTAAGCAGCTCAGGATTAGTAGAAGTGGATCATTAGTAGAAGTGGATCATTAGTAGAAGTGGATCATTAGAAGGGGATCAACATCAAATCCCTCTGAGCAGAAAGGCTGCGTTTAATTAAAGTTCTGAGCGAGTGGATTTTGCCGCCATTTTGGAATCAGACAATCCACTACAGAACAAACAAATCTAAAAGGTTTTCAAACATGAAGTTAAAACTGAACTTGATCACAGGCTTGGGTGTGACTGTGTATACACCGTTATTGATGTTAGACCCATTTGGAACCTCTCCCTCCCCTATACAGCTCAGAGATGAGGTCCCACTGTAGCGTAGCGGCTACCGGCAGAGATAGAGTACGTCCAAACCAGAATGTAGAAGAGAGAGTAAAACGTCACGCTTTGATCTCGCCACAAAGCGGGCAGCTATGGGCTGTAGTTCCAAACATTGGAACTATCTCATTAAGACAGACATTACATTACATTACAGTCATTTAGCAGACGCTTTTATCCAAAGGGACTTACAATAAGTGCATTCAACATAGGTAGGGAACAAAACTACTAACCACCATAAGTGCATTTTCTGCTAAAACAAGCAACCAAGAGTATACCTAGCGCTAAGGTAAAGTGCAATATATCAGCTACCTACTGTCTTAAACAGATGAGACACATAGCAAAATCAAATGAGCAAGAGCTAAAACAAATACGTGTATCGACTAAACAATATCCAATAAACAATACAACAATAAAGCAAGAGTTTGTACAACTAGTTAACAACAAGTAGGCAAGGCGAAGAGCAAGGGTAGTGTTTCTTGAAGAAGACCTCATCTCTGAGCTACTGTAAATAGCGGAGGGAGAGGTTCCAAATGGGGATAATATTGATTTAGTCTAAATTATGGGATTAACTGAATTTGTTTTGTTTCAGTTCAACGGACTCACTGGGTATAGACGCATTTCCAGACAACGTCACACTGATGAGAACCAGTATGCGAGCGCAGGTCGGGCCAAAAATAACCCGACTGCTCATTAGATGCAATGTAAAAATGGTCACAATGCATCCCATCAAACTTTCAGATGTGTAAACTGTTTTCCTCACAGTGTGGAAGAAGGTGGTTTACTGTGATCTCTGCCTCTTGTGTGTAAACAATTATAGCCATTCTCAAAGCGGTTGTCCCCCAAACCCCCCCTTCAGTCACAGAGGGAGCGCTCTATAGGATCACGGCACCAGAGCCTGCTTGATCACGCAGCTGTATCCCCTCAAACCTAATTTATACTCCGCCGTGTGAAGGTGTTGCGTGCAGAGAACGGCAGAGAATAGCAGACCTCCAAGCTCAATAGAGCTGCGCAATGCCGTTGCGAGATGAAGTATATGTCTCGCCAGGAGCGTCTCACCAGCCAACATACAGAGGGGGTTGAATGAACTGAAACCATCGCTCCCCAGAACAACAGGTTTGGGGATCTGTTGGGAATAGATTACATGAAACAGGCACCTGCGTCTCAATGTTGGTAAACAAGAGATCCGTCTGAACACACAGTAACCATAGTGACAAATGTCTGAACACACAGTAACCATAGTGACATATGTTTAACACACAGTAACCATAGGGACAGATGTTTAACACACAGTAACCATAGTGACATATGTTTAACACACAGTAACCATAGGGACAGATGTTTGAGCACACAGTAACCATATTGACAGATGTCTGAACACACAGTAACCATATTGACAGATGTCTGAACACACAGTAACCATAGTGACAGATATTTAACACACAGTAACCATAGTGACAGATGTCTGAACACACAGTAACCATAGTGACACTACTGTAGTGTGTTTCTATAGGTAAACACCACACTACTGTAGTGTGTTTCTATAGGTAAACACCACCACACTACTGTAGTGTGTTTCTATAGGTAAACACCACACTACTGTAGTGTGTTTCTATAGGTAAACACCACACTACTGTAGTGTGTTTCTATAGGTAAACACCACACTACTGTGGTTTGTTTCTATAGGTAAACACCACCACACTACTGTAGTGTGTTTCTATAGGTAAACACATAGGCGGCGGGTAATGAAGGCTAGGGTAGGCTAAGCCTTCCCAAATGTTATGCTGGGAAATTCTAGGAATTGTGCAAATTATATATAATATATGTGCGCTGCATTATTTAGTTATTTTTTTGATAATAAATCAGTAAAATCAGGCAAAAATAAGAATTCAACTAGAAAAAGTGCTCCTCGGAGCACAGGTCTCCGCCAGGTCAGGTATGTTATCGTGGCCTCCTGGTGGCGCTATAATAGGCCAATGTGAAAAGGGTGCCATTTATTCTTAGGTCTTGCAAGGCAATCGGACACTGACTGCATTCATGATTTCAGGATTTGATATTTTTTTTAAAATTAGACCTGCTGGTGGCGCTCTAACAGGCCAGTGTTAAAAGGGTAGCATTTGTTCCTCAACATAGTCGGAAGGAGTAATGTAAAGAAATATGTTTTACATAAGTCGGCTATAAAAGGTAGATGTGAAAAATGCAGGGCAAATGTTTTTCCTTGACCTCTAGGGAGTGTGCATACAAAGTTTTACACAGATCGGTGCAGTTATAGGTAAAAACACGAATTGGGCTGTTATAGCGCCACCATGAGGCTGATTAGAAAAATCTCAAGTGGAATTTCTTCCTCGGCCTAATGGGAATGTGCGTGCAAAGTTTCACGGAAATTGCATGCTGTGTTCATGATTTGAGGCCTTTTGTTCAAAACGGAGCACTCCTGCACACTTTGGAAGACATTTTTAGCCCATCAAGATGGAATATGAAAAATCTGAAAGACCCGTTTGGTTTAATGACTATAGAGATACTGTGTACCGATTTGCGTGATGTTTGGACAAAATCTGTAGGAGTACTGTGAAAAAAAATGTTTTGCAAAAAGCGGCCTCCTGGTGGCGCTATAACAGGGCCATGTGAAAAAATTGGGGCAGAGGTTCTGAATTGGCATCTGATTGATTGATGTACTTTATTTAGTAAGACATGAGAACAGTACATGACAGTACATAACAGTACATGGAAGTACAAATTCGCAATACAAGGTCTACTAAAGTGGATAGCTCATTAAGCACTTAGCTTGTTTAAGATGAGATCCCCATGCACACAAATCATGATGACATATAAGAGACAGACAGATATACACACTACTATACATATAAGAGACAGACAGATATACACACTACTGTACATATAAGAGACAGACACATATACACACTACTATACATATAAGAGACACACAGATATACATATACTGTAAGAGACAGACAGATATACACACTACTATACATATAAGAGACAGACACATATACACACTACTATACATATAAGAGACACACAGATATACATATAAGAGACAGACAGATATACACACTACTATACATATAAGAGACAGACACATATACACACTACTATACATATAAGAGACAGACACATATACACACTACTATACATATAAGAGACAGACACATATACACACTACTATACTCTACTACTCTACTAAATATGACCCAATGGTGAAGGTGGTAAGACTTAATGTTGACTGGGCCATTGGATTAGAGATTAATTTTAATTAGAAGAAATTCATAATTTTAAATTTGTACACACCCTGTGAATCTTATAAATCTGAAGATGAATTCCTGCATAGGTTAGCTTTTATTAATTATTTTATTGAGGACAGTGGTTCTACTTGTCATTGGGGACTATAATGCTGACTTGTCTGACTGTAACTCTCTATTTGCAAAACATCTGATAGAGTTCTGTAATGACAGTTGTTTAATTTTATCTAGTAAAGATTTTCTGCCTGACAACAGCTTCACTTATGTAAGTGAAGCATGGCATACAACATCTTGGCTAGATCATTGTTTGTCTACTGCAGATGCTCATGCCTCACTGGATAATATAGAGATTCTGTATGGGTTGGCCACTTCTGATCATATACCCATTGCCATAAAGATTAATGTTGAGAATGTACCCCAGCTGACTGTTACTGGTAGTGCTGTTAACAAAGGGAAGCTGGTGTGGTCAAAACTAACCAAAGAGGACATTGAGAGATATTCTATCCTGTCAGACAATTTTTTGAAAAATACAGAACTGCCCAGGGATTCACTAATGTGTTTAAATGTGAACTGTACAGACCCGCATCATGCTACTGATTTGTGTGCCATGTATGACAATATTGTATCAGTTTTAATTGACTCTAGTGAGCCATTCTGTAAAGTCAATAGCAAGGTTTTTAACCTCAAACCCGGTTGGAATGAGTTTGTGGCTGAGCAACACTCTGAAGCCAGAAAGGCCTTTAAAGTCTGGTCTGAGGCAGGCAGGCCCAGACAGGGGGACTTACTTGATCGTAAAAAAGAAACAAATGCAAAATTTAAGCATGCCCTTCGTTTTATCAAGACAAAGGAGAACACAATGAGGGCAAATTCTCTTGCTAGGAAAATGCAAAAAAGCAATTATGATGACTTCTGGAAAGAGGTCAGGGTCATGAATAATTCTAAAACCTCTTTACCATCTGATATTGAGGGTGTCTGTGGCCAAGAGAAGATTGCTAAAGTGTGGCGGGAAAATTACTGTAATCTTTTTAACTGTGTTAAGAGCAATGCTGTGGTAATTGATAATGTTGATCTATCCCCAAATATGGTAGTCAAATCAGTTGATGTTTCTGATGCCATCAAGCTGCTTGACAACAACAAGGCTTGTGGACTGGACTGTATTACTGCAGAACACCTAAAGTATGCCAGCTCTAGGCTCTGTCCCCGGCTTGCTATGTGTTTCACAGGCCTCATGGTTCATGGTGTTCTTCCTGAATCTATTATGTCTGTTCTGCTGGTGCCTGTCTTGAAAGACAAGGCTGGGAAGCTAAATAGCATGGACAATTACAGACCGATTGCCCTTGCCAGTATATTGTCTAAAATTTTAGAAAGAATTATCCTAACTAGGCTGGAGATGTTTGTTCTCACTACTGATAATCAGTTTGGGTTCAAAAGAAAACATAGCACTGATTTATGTATATATGCCTTAAAGGAGATAGTTGACAAATACAGAATCCAGAATTCTACTGTATTTTTATGCTTTATTGATGCCTCTAGAGCTTTCGATAGAATTAACCATGCAAAGTTATTTATGAAATTGATTGATAGAGGTGTTCCAAGATATTTAGTTAGAATACTGGTCTTTTGGTATGCACGTCAGATGTTTCAGGTAAAATGGGGCAATTGCATTTCTGAACCATTTCATGTCAGTAATGGCGTACGCCAAGGAGGGATTTTATCCCCCGTATTGTTTAATGTTTATATGGATGACCTATCAATACAGCTAAATGGGTGCAACACTGGCTGTCTTGTGGGTGACACTGTTGTCAATCATCTCATGTATGCAGATGATTTGGTTTTATGTAGTCCATACAGTGCTGGCCTTCAACAATTATTGAGGATCTGCACACAGTATGGTAAAGACTTTGACATCAAATATAATGCTAAAAAAAGTAACATCATGATCGTGAGAAGCAGAGAGGACAGGAAAGAATCCTTCCCTGCTTTTCAATTGTGTGAGAGTCCTCTTTTAGTATGTAAGGAAACTAAATACCTTGGTCATGTCCTCACTGATGATTGGATGGACGACAGAGATATCTATAGACAATGTAGAAAAATCTATGGACAGGCCAATATGCTGCTACGGAAATTTTCTATGTGTTCTGTTGATGTTAAGTGCTCACTGTTCAGAGCCTATGTCACACCTCTGTACACGGCTCATCTCAGGTACTCTTACAGGGTGAGGAGTCTGCAGAGGCTCAGAGTGGCGTATAATGATGCCATGAGGTTGTTACTTCACATACCCAGATGGCATAGTGCCAGTCAATTGTTTGTGTCCACTGGTGTGCCTACTTGTGATGCACTTTTAAGACAATTGATGTACACATTTATGTGTCGGCTTGATGTGTCCGTGAACAGCATCATAGAGGCTCTAACCAACCCTATGAGAAGCAGTTATAGATACTCATCCAGGCTTAGAGAGCATTGGCGTAATAGCCTATACACTTTTTAATTGATTGACTTGGCGCTTGACAGCCGCCTTATGAATTGGTGTGAGTGGGGAGGGGAGGGGGGCGGGAGCGCTTGAGTGATGTTTTGTTTTGTTTTGATTTGTATACATTGTATATTTTTACACTGCTGTCTCTTTTTATATTATGTGATGTCTTTTCTTTTTATATGGACGCATGAGTCTGGAATAAAGATTATATATATATACATATAAGAGACAGACAGATATACACACTACTATACATATAAGAGACAGACAGATATACACACTACTATACATATAAGAGACAGACAGATATACACACTACTATACATATAAGAGACAGACAGATATACACACTACTATACATATAAGAGACAGACACATATACACACTACTATACATATAAGAGACAGACACATATACACACTACTATACATATAAGAGACAGACATATATACACACTACTATACATATAAGAGACAGACACATATACACACTACTATACATATAAGAGACAGACACATATACACACTACTATACATATAAGAGACAGACAGATTTACACACTACTACATATAAGAGACAGACAGATATACACACTACTATACATATAAGAGACAGACACATATACACACTACTATACATATAAGAGACAGACAGATTTACACACTACTACATATAAGAGACAGACATATATACACACTACTATACATATAAGAGACAGATAGATATACACACTACTATACATATAAGAGACAGACAGATTTACACACTACTACATATAAGAGACAGACACATATACACACTACTATACATATAAGAGACAGACAGATTTACACACTACTACATATAAGAGACAGACACATATACACACTACTATACATATAAGAGACAGATAGATATACACACTACTATACATATAAGAGACAGATAGATATACACACTACTATACATATAAGAGACAGACACATATACACACTACTATACATATAAGAGACAGACAGATATACATATACTGTAAGAGACAGACAGATATACACACTACTATACATATAAGAGACAGACACATATACACACTACTATACATATAAGAGACAGACAGATATACACACTACTATACATATAAGAGACAGACACATATACACACTACTATACATATAAGAGACAGACAGATATACACACTACTATACATATAAGAGACAGACAGATTTACACACTACTACATATAAGAGACAGACAGATTTACACACTACTACATATAAGAGACAGACAGATATACACACTACTATACATATAAGAGACAGACAGATTTACACACTACTACATATAAGAGACAGACAGATATACACACTACTATACATATAAGAGACAGACAGATTTACACACTACTACATATAAGAGACAGACACATATACACACTACTACATATAAGAGACAGACACATATACACACTACTATACAGAATGTCATACAATCAGTTTACAGGTTACTGGTATGCAGAGTGAAAAATATGTACAAAATAAGAAAGAGAGAGGGGGGGGGGTAGGGGGTAGGTTAGGTTAGTACATGGGGTAGGTTAGGACTTGGATCTAGGGAGTGTGTGTGCACAGTTTGGCTGCGATCAAGCCAGCGGTGCCGGAGATTAGCTGTCCACAGACGGACGGACGGACGGACAGACAGGGGGTAAAACATACTCTCTCGCCATGCCTTTCGGCCTGGCAGAGACAATGATGTGTCCAACATATATATCTATATGACGTACATACTATGCTCCAGGATAGGGGCGTTAGGGTTCATGTGGTTATAATAATCTCATTTGTGGACAGGCAGCTTTAAGGGCTCTGCTGCTGATCCTTGTGGTCGGCCAGAGGATTAACCCCACGCTGACCACCGCTGACCTCATGTATATACAGACATGACTGGACTCTTAATTGCATGAAGAATAAATAAGACGTTGTGATAACGGCTACACATGAAGTGTGGCACTTCATGACGGGCCAAGAGGTTCAGTGTAAAAAAAAAGTCTGTTTGGGGGTGAACTATCCCTTTAATGGGTTAACCGTAGTGGTGGTTCTGCAGGTTGTTGTTTTTTTTCAAATGAATTATTTGTTTTCATGCTGATTATGTTCCTGTTGATCTGAATATCATAAGGTTTAAACCACTTCTGGTCAGACGGGAATGTCATCATTATTCTTATAATAATTGTACTCGTCTAATTGAGGTGTTTTTTTTTTACGTGAAGCATTTCTATTCAGATTGAGCTGTTATTGTGAATATTAGTGTCATGTTATATAATGTCTTTGTAAACACAGTAAGCGTTCACTTAGGGAGGACCTCATGGTGAACTTATAGTAGAATAATATGTGAAAATATGACAATTAATAAATGAATAGGAAAAGAGAGAAAAGAAGTGGAGGTTCAGATGCATCGAAGTCACAGTAGAATATATATGAATATAAAACCACTACGGCAGTGGTTCTCAAACTTTTTCATGTCAAGGACCCCCAAATTGACACTTATTAGCCCGCGGACCCCCATTTCAAAAGATATGCCTCAGGGACCCCCATAAGAGAAGATTTTTACTTCTCTAGCAGTGATTCTCAACATTTTAATTTGAAGGACCCCCAGTTTGACATGCATTAGGGCTACAGACCCCCATTTAATGACATTTCTATCACTTGGACCGCAATTTATATAGTAAAATCTATGTCAATTTAACTCTGAGAGTGTACAAATGGAACCAAATGGACCCGTTAGGGTCCATTTGGTTCCATTTGTACACTCTCAGAGTTACAGACCCATAAGGGTCCATTTGGTGCCTAATCTATCATTTAGCTGGGGACCCCCTGGAACCCCCTCAAGTACCCCTGGGGGTCCCCGGACGCCACTTTGAGAACCAATGCACTATGGTACAACAAGGTGAAGAGTCTTTACCCAATTAAGTCCTGTTTTATACTTCCATAGAGTATCGATCTACAAGCTCACGATGTGTCACATTGAGACAACTCCTGAGCTTGTAGATCTGCAATGTTCTTACACACATTTAGAAATAAGACAAAATAGAAAACTTTAGACAAGACAAATCTTGAAAATATGTGCATATCTTCGAATATATATATTTTTTTATGCGATCATTTTCTACTCAAATATTTGCTTCTGGGGGTCCCTACAGCAAAAATATTTTTAGATGGGGGTCCGTGGCAAAATACATATTATTTTGGGGGTCCTTCACATGAAAGGGTTTCACAACATACATTTTTCAGCAAACTGTTAGGATTTAGAAGACATTTGTAGAATTGGCCTCAGGTCTTAATGAACTGACTGACTGGTTCTCTTCATAACCATAAACAAACTGACCTCTTTGTTCAGATGGTTCTCTTCATAACCATAAACAAACGGACCCCTTTGTTCAGACGGTTCTCTTCATAACCATAAACAAACTGACCTCTTTTTTCAGATGGGTCTCTTTAAAAACATAACCATAAACACACTGACCTCTTTGTTCAGATGGTTCTGTTCATAACCATAAACAAATTGACCTCTCTGTTAAACAAACTGACCTCTTTGTTCAGATGGTTCTCTTCATAACCATAAACAAACTGACCTCTTTTTTCAATGGTTCTCTTTATAAACATAACCATAAACACACTGACCTCTTTGTTCAGATGGTTCTCTTCATAACCATAAACAAACTGACCTCTTTGTTCAGATGGTTCTCTTCATAACCATAAACAAACGGACCTATTTTTCAGATGGTTCTCTTTATAAACATAACCATAAACACACTGACCTCTTTGTTCAGATGGTTCTCTTCCATAACCATAAACAAATTGACCTCTCTGTTAAAATGGTTCTCTTCATAACCATAAACAAACGGACCTCTTTGTTCAGATGGTTCTCCTTATAGACATAACCATAAACAACACACTGACCTCTTTGTTCAGATGGTTCTCCTCATAGACATAACCATAAACAACACACTGACCTCTTTGTTCAGATGGTTCTCCTCATAGACAGTGTTCATGGAGTCAAAGGAGCGTCCTCTGCGAGGCCCCTGGGGGTCTGCCTTGGTGGAGTACATGATGATGATGATGAGTGGATATTAATGTTACAGCTCACAATGTCCTTCCTGTCTGTCTGTCTGTCTGTCTGTCTGTCTGTCTGTCTGTCTGTCTGTCTGTCTGTCTGTCTGTCTGTCTGTCTGTCTGTGTGTGGTGTGGTGTGGTGTGGTGTGGTACGGTAGCTAATCTGTAGGAGTGGAGTCAGTGCCGGGGGTATTTATCCAGCTGAGGGGGGAGGGAGGGAGGGAGGGAGGGAGGGGCAACGGGGGGGGGGGGGGGGGGGGGGGAGGGAGGAGCGGAGGGGGAGGTTATTTAGACAGATGCTAGGTTCATTGTTGACCTGGTGTATCCTATATAGTCAGAGGTGTAAAGTAACTAAGCACATTTACTGAAATACTTCAGTACAATTTTGAGGTATTTTCTTTTACTTATTTACTTGAGCATTTCCAATTGTCAGTACTTCTACTCCAACTACATCTCAGAGACAAATATTATACTTTTACTCCACTTAACTCCACATCTACTTTGATTATTATTACAAAACATACATGAACCACTTCAGCCCTATATATATACATTTCGGCCATTTGAAAATAGCAGATCTACAAGCTCACAATGCGTCGCGATGTGAAGCATCATTTGTAGGAGTAGCTTGTGTTTCAATTCCTAAAGTACTTGAAGCTTTACGACAGAAGAGGATCAGACTCTTTGTATGAAACACAGATTCTTTATATGAAACACAGACCCTCAGGGACGTGCACAGATAGACTCTAGGTGGTGCTAGAGCACCTGCCCTTTGCCCTCTTGACCAGAAGTGCCCTTTTTTTTTCAGTTTACAGCAAATCTTTATGTGATAGGATTTTTCTTTTGACCATAACCACTCGAAACCTAGCATCCCTTTTCTGAGGAGAACTTTAGCCAAAAATAGCCGATCTACAAGCCCACAACGCCTCGCGCTGCGAGGCGTTGTAGATCGGCTATTTGGCAAAGAGGTATAGGTGTAGAGGGAAAAAAGAGCAGACCAAGTAAACAAAAAAAAGAAAGTATAATTTACTTGAGCACCTGCCCCTCAAAATGTCTGTGCACGCCACTGCAGACCCTTGTGAAGTTCTGGTTGAGTTTTCAGACACGGTAAAAGCTAAATGTAATTGATCTTTTGTAACGATGTATCTGTGTGAGAGAGAGTGGTATCACCACACTGACATACCTGAATAATATCAGCATTATATAACAGTGTTATGTACAATTTAGACATTTAGCAGACGCTCTTAATTCAGAGCGACTTACAGTAAGCAAGGACAACACAAGATAATGCATCGAATGCATAGGAATAGTAATCTAATGATAAAGTAATGCATAAGTAAACCAATAATCTAATAATAACTAATACAAGTAAACCAAGAACGTTTCATCAGCCTGTACATTGAAAGTACACACACTATAGGATTATAGGATGCCAGGTCAACTATGACCTGACATCTGTCTACATCAGTGGTTCTCAAACTTTGTCATGTCAAGGACCCCCAAATTGACACTTATTAGCCCGCGGACCCCCATTTGACAAGATAAGCCTGTGACCCCAATAAGAGAAGATTTTTACGGTTCTCTAGCAGTGATTCTCAACCATTTTAATTTCAAGGACCCCCAGTTTGACATGCATTAGGGCTACGGACCCATTTAATGCCATTTAATGGCATTTATATCTCTGGGACCCCAATTTATATAGTAAAATCTATGTCAATTGAACTCTGAGAGTGTACAAATGGAACCAAATGGACCCGTTAGGGTCCATTTGGTTCCATTTGTACACTCTCAGAGTTACAGACCCACAAGGGTCCATTTGGCTCCTATCCATCATTTAGCTGGGGACCCCCTGGAACCCCCTCAAGTACCCCTGGGGGTCCCCGGACCCCACTTTGAGAACCAATGGTCTACATAACATGCTATCTAAGTTACATTTTAGCCTTTGCATATAATGCTGAAAGGTGGTCAAGGCTAGGTCTAGTGCTACGGGCTGAGGTGGAGTCTGAAGACGTGAGTCTTTAGACTACGGCAGAAGATTGGGAGTGAGTCTGCAGTTCTAACTGCAATGGGGGAGTTCATTCCATAGTTTGGGAGCCAGAAGGGAGAAGAGTCTGGGACGTGTAGAGCGTTTGTCCAGGATGTTTTAGCGAAGGTTCTGACAGCTTCACAGGGCAAGGCAGACCCTGACCACCACTATAGCCAAGAGGAGACAGACAAGGACCACCTGTAATCATGCCATGGACCATTAGTGGTCCATGGACCACCACTTGAGAAGCAGTGCACTGTAATGACCTGGTGAACTCGTCATCTGAGGAGATGATGAGTCAATGAAGGAAGTCTGAGGTCAGGACATTCCACAGAAAAGGGAGTTAGAATCTGAAGAAGGGAAAATATCATTGTTATTGTCTCCGCCAGGCCGAAGGCATGGCGAGAGAGTATGTTTTACCCTCCGTCCGTCCGTGTGTGTGTGTGTCCGTGTGTGTGTGTGTGTGTGTGTGTCCGTGTGTGTGTGTGTGTCCGTGTGTCCGTGTGTGTGTGTGTGTCCGTCCGTCCGTCTGTGAACAGCTAATCTCCGACACCGTTGGCCCGCTACGTTATTGTGGCCTCCTGGTGGCGCTATAATAGGCCAATGTGAAAGGGGTGTCATTTCTTCTTAGGCTTTTCATGGCAATCAGAAGACACTGCATTCATGATTTGAGGCTTTTGTTCCAAAAATGTGTTTTGCTAAGATTAGACCTGCTGGTGGCGCTATAACAGGCCAATATGAAAAGGGTGGCATTTCTTCCTCGGCCTAGTGGGAATGTGTGTGTGAAATTTCACGGAAATCGCAAGTAGGGTTCATGATTTGAGGCATTTTGTTCAAAATGGACCAATCCTGCAAACTTTGGAAGCCAACCTTAGCCAATGAGGATAGAATATGGAAAATCGGACAGATCCGTGTTGATCACATGACTATAGAGATAATGTGTACCGATGTTGCATGATGTTTGGATAAAATCTGTAGGAGTAAATGGGTTTTGCACAAATCGGCCTCCTGGTGGCGCTATAACAAGGCTATGTGAGAAATTTGGGGCAGAGGTTCTGAATTGGCATCCAGGGAGTGTGTTTGCACAGTTTCGGAGTGAGCGGGCCAACGGTGTCGGAGATTAGCTGTTCACAGACGGACGGACGGACACACACACACACGGACGGACACACAAACACACACACACACACACACACACGGACACACACACACACACACACACACGGAGGGTAAAACATACTCTCTCGCCATGCCTTCGGCCTCTTTTCCTCTCTCTCTCTCTCTCTCTCTCTCTCTCTCTCTCTCTCTCACACACACAGGCACAGCCTTGACATTACACCTCATTGTGGTAGTGTTGACATGTGAGTGGAAGTATGACACACACACACACACACACACACACACACACACACACACACACACACACACACACACACACACACACACACACACACACACACACACACACACACACACACACACACACACACAGGGCTGTAGATGAGAGCGTGCTGACAGACAGACGGTAGCAAACATTACTTTCCTAAAATAAACCAGAGAGACTGTGACAGCATCCTTCTATAGAATAACTAAAGTAACTAAGTATTATTACTTTTACTCCACTACATCTCAGAGGAACATATTGTCCTTTTTACTCCACTACTACAAGTTATTAAAGCTTTAGTCACAAGCTTGTTTAAATCCTCAATGTATTCCTCAATTGCAGATCTACAAGCTCTCACAACGTTGTGAGACTGACTATTATCCAAAGATACTAAAGACTCATTTGTTTCTCCATCTCCTTTAATGCTGTTTGACCATGTCATTATGAAACAACATATCAATATATACAACTTTTTCATGTCAAGGACCCCCAAATTGACACGTATTAGCCTACGGACCCCCATTTGAAAAGATAAGCCAGGGACCCCCCATAAGAGAAGATTTTTACGGCTCTAGCAGTGATTCTCAACCATTTTAATTTCAAGGACCCCCAGTTTGACATGCATTAGGGCTACGGACCCCCATTAAATGGCATCTCTATCTCTGGCACCCCAATTCATATTGTAAAATCAATGTTAATTTAACTCTGAGAGTGTACAAATGGAACCAAATGGACCCGTTAGGGTCCATTTGGTTCCATTTGTACACTCTCAGAGTTACAGACCCATAAGGGTCCATTTGGTTCCTGTCCATCATTTAGCTGGGGACCCCCTGGAACCCCCTCAAGTACCCCTGGGGGTCCCCGGACCCCACTTTGAGAACCAACGATATACAGCATATCACAACATGCCTTTGATAAGCTGCATATATTGATATGTTGTTTCATTGTCTTGTTGCTCACTTTATTTGCATCTTTCTTTTTCTCTGTTTTAACTTATTTACTCCTTCTCTTCCCTCTGTGTATTCTAACATGCTCTGTGCAGCACTTTGGTTCCACCGTATGGTCGTTGGAAATGTTCTATACAAATAAAGTTTGATTTGATTTGAAATATAAATATATTTTGATTTTGATTATTATTTTGAGTACAATGTTTTTACTGGTAACAGATTGCGATGCTGCTGCTTGTAATTAAAGGGATACTTCACTCTCCAACATGTTTGGGGTCATTTTAACGTCCAATCAGGCTTTAGTGTTTCACTACAGACAGTTTGTAAGTTGTTTGATTCACTATTTAGATATTTGATATTCAAAACTTCAAACATCATTCAAACTCCATCCTTGGTTCTGGTGACTGATATCATCCTTAATCTAACACGTGAGGGGCCCTGATATCATCCTTAATCTAACACGTGAGGGGCCCTGATATCATCCTTAATCTAACACGTGAGGGGCCCTGATATCATCCTTAATCTAACACGTGAGGGGCCCTGATATCATCCTTAATCTAACACGTGAGGGGCCCTGATATCATCCTTAATCTAACACGTGAGGGGCCCTGATATCATCCTTAATCTAACACGTGAGGGGCCCTGATATCATCCTTAATCTAACACGTGAGGGGCCCTGATATCATCCTTAATCTAACACGTGAGGGGCCCTGATATCATCCTTAATCTAACACGTGAGGGGCCCTGATATCATCCTTAATCTAACACGTGAGGGGCCCTGATATCATCCTTAATCTAACACGTGAGGGGCCCTGATATCATCCTTAATCTAACACGTGAGGGGCCCTGATATCATCCTTAATCTAACACTTGAGGGGGCTGCTTCTAAATGTTGCCGCTTTTCTGCGAGTACTTTCTCCCTGCACTGCAGTTCCCCCTCCAGCTTTAGAAGGACAATATCAGTCACCAGAACCAAGGAGGTGTTTTCAATGAATCTATCATGATTATAATATACAATGGGTTTGTATAGGAAGGGGGCGTGTCTGATAAAATGAAAATGAAATATCTAAATAGTGAATCAAACAACGTATAAAGTGTCTGTGAGGTGAAACACTAAAGCCTGAGTAGACGTTTTAAAATGACCTCAAACATGTTAGAAAGTCAGTATTTTTCCCCCAGCAGTGAGCAGGGCATCATAAAGGCGCTAATGACCTTTCCTAACGAGGTGGCTCTTATGAGCAACACTCACTGTTTTTAACGAGCTCCCGCCGTCACTAATTACATCACACGGTAAAACCCATAATGAGGCTTTCCCCACGTGGAAAAGGAAGAGGGTGACTAACGCTCCAAAACCACACGTTCTCACGGATGGAGGGAAGGAGGAAACCTCTGGGAGGGTTAAGAGAGAGGAGAGATGTCGTCACGCCGCGAGCCTGCAGTGATGCATTCTGGGAGCTCTGTGCATGTTCCAGGAAAAATGAATTGTGCACACACACACACATGCACACACACACACACACACACACACACACACGCACGTGTGTGTGTGTGTGTGCGCGCGCGTGCGTGCGTGCGTGCGTACGTGTGTGTGTGTGTGTGTGTGTGTGTGTGTGTGTGTGTGTGTGTGTGTGTGTGTGTGTGTGTGTGTGAAATATACTTAAAGTACCAAAAGTAATAAATACTGTACTCAGTATACAGAATTATACAAGTTTTCAAATGTACAGTATTCACAAGTTTCCCATATGGAGCTTTACTGGGGGAAAAGGGGGCGTGTCAATTGTGGACATCACTTCCTGTTGTCATCACATAACAATAACGTGGGAACATAGCCTGACAGAAATCTAAACGTGTGTCTCATCATCAGTCTGTCTACGAGACACACAGCTGACTCTAACGAATCAATGTTCAATCAATCCATCAATGTTTATTATCAAGAGCTGAAGCCACTGAACAGCCATTGAATCCTCCATGCAGAGATCCATGTGTCAGCCATTCACACTGAAACACTAGACTACTAACCATCACCAGTCTTTCCACCTCGGAGGAAAGCCTGGTCTGCGTTCCAGAAGACAACATATGATCCGGTCTAGACCACGCCTACTGAAAAAAAAAGAAAAGAAAAAAGAAACCTCTTTCCGGATTCTGCCCATCCGGTTTTGCGGTGCCGCTTTGTTTTGGTTCCCCAATGCCTATTTAAATGGAATAGAATTTCCCCGTGGGATAATACCGACACTAAATAGTCTCCGGATAGTGCACGCACATTTACATTTAAAACATAAGCTAAACTATGCCGCATCAAGGATTTTATTAGCACAGACCTGTTTTGGGGTGAAACGTCTTTCCGGTTCTGCCCATCCGGCCACTTTTTCTTTTTTTTACTTCCGCTCCCGACCGGATCATATACCCGATAATGGAAAGCTGCCCAGGCTACTAGACTACAGCTATAGGATCCATTGATGATGAATTAGAATCAGCTGTGAGCAGTGGTGGAAAGTAACCAAGTACATTTACTTAAGTCCTGTACTTAAGTACGATTTTGAGGTCTTTGTACTTTACTTGAGTATTTCCAATTTCCAATACTTTTACTTCTACTCCGCTACATCTCAGAGGCAAATATTGTGCTTTTACTCCACTTTATTTACTTGAAAACTTTAGTTACTATAGTTACTTTTCAGATATAAACTATGATATAATGAAACATACATTAACCCCTTTAGCCCTATTTTATACCTAGGCTGTTTGAAAATAGCAGATCTACAAGCTCACAACGCGTCGCATCGCGACGCGTTGTGAGCTTGTAGATCTGCTATTTTCAAAGATTTAGTACTTTTACTTTTGGTACTTTAAGTACATTTTGATGCCAATACTTCTGTACTTTCACTCAAGTAAATTTAGAATTCCGGAATTTTACTTGTAACAGAGTACTTCTACAGTGCAGTATTGGTACTTTTACTTAAGTAAAATATTTGAGTACTTTATCCACCACTGAGGAGGGAGAGCTGACAGACCATATAGATCATAAGATCTGATTTGTGTCAGCTTGTGTTCACACATTATTATTATTATTGACTGACAGGGATCACTCGCATTAACTGAATGACTGACACCAGGAAGTGATTCCCATGATTCATGGCAAGGCCTCACGGGGACGCTGTGAGCTTGTAGATCTGCTATTTTCAAATAGCCAACACAATACGTTTAAATAGGGCTGGAGTGGTTAATGCGGGTTTTGTAACGATAACCAAACTCTAGAAAGTAACTAGTAATTCATATTGTCAAACAGAGCGTTTGAGAGGCAGCCTCATAGGGCCGACTGGGCCGTCCAGAACACGCCCCCGGGTTCTGTTGCCAGTCAACACGGCCGCTGCCGGTTGTGCGTCACCTGGACCCCCCCCCCCCCCCCCCCCCCCCCATCAAACCCCCATCAACCCCCATCAACCCCCCCTCCTCCCCCCATTAACCCATTAAGACCTGGAACTGTGTCATTTTTAGATTTGAGCTAAAAAAGCATTATTTTACACTTTGGGCTATTCAAAAATAGCAGATCTACAAGCTCATGAAAATATGTGCAAATCTTTGAATATATATATTTTTTTAAAGCGAACATTTTTAACTCAAATCGTTGCTTCTGGGGGGTCCCTGGAACAACCTATTTTGATGGGGGTCGGCGGCAAAATACATATAATTTTGGGGGTCCTTGACATGAAAAAGATTGAGCACCACTGATATAGAAACAAACTGAAACTGATATTTTTTTTTTCAGAAAACTGTTGAGATTTAGGAGACATGTAGAACCGGCTTCAGGTCTCAATGGGTTTAACCGTTAAACCCATTGATATTTTCTGATCCAAACCAATATTTCTACCTGTTACTGGAATAAAAGTGACTCCAGGTTCCCAAACGCAGCTTTGTAAGCAGTAAGGTATGAGTGAGTTATGAGTGGTTCATATACAGTAAGTTATACTTCTAACGAGATGCATCATCATCCTGCATGTGTGTCCTGAACAGAACAGATCAGAACAGAACAGCATCCTGTCTCTAATGAGCTCTGGTTCATTCAGACACGTTACGGTTCACCGCTGGTTCATTCACCAGAGCTTCGTTCCAACAGGGTTTCCAGCTCAGAGCTTCAGTCATCACTAACCAGGTCTCCTGCTGCTCTGTCTGTCATCACTGACCTCTCACTGACGGCTCACAGTTGTTTTACTGAAGCAAACGTAGCAATACGGCAATTAAAAAAAAAGACTCTGGCGGCAGGTAGCGGATATACACATTTTAACCCATTAAGACCTGAGGCCCATTCTAGATAATGTCTTCTAAATCCTACCGGTTTTCTGAAAAACCTGTTGCTTTTATATCGTTGCTGTCGGGCAGAAACCTTGTTGTTTTTCCCCTGTAAATGAATGCCCTGCTTAATCTCCATGAATTCAAGGTTTCATGGGGTGTGTCAATGATAGAAAATAAGATTTTTTTGGGGTGAAATACTCCTTTAATCAATAAAGCCTTGACTGTAAGTTAAGTTTTTTTTACTTATTTTATTCTCTAACTATATTTTAAGTACTTTAGTTACTCAGAGCCTGAGTAAATGTACTCAGTAATGTGTCTCCAAGATGCTTCATCTGATCTGTGTGTCCTGTGATTGACGCCTGTCATCCATCACTGTCTCTTCAGACAGAGTAATGCTGTTTCACAGCCTCTTCCCAGTCAGACATGGCAACCATGCCATGCTCACATGCTTGTTGCATCATCACGTTATCATGCTGTGTGGGAGGAGCCTGTGGTAAATGATCCTGTGAGAACGCAGGTGAGTGGCAGCAAAAAAAAAAAAAAACAATTGCCACGTTGTGATCTTGTAGATCGGCTGTTTTCGCTATTTGTCATAAGATAGAGCTTAAGGGGTTAACCCGATCCTATATGTGCGTGCATGTGAGTGCATGTGAGTGCATGTGAGTGAGTGCATGTTGTTTATATTCTGAACTTGTTTGGATTGAAGCACTGGGACACATGTTGTTTCCTGTGTGCGGGACATCAAAAGCAACTGAAACATATTTGTGCCCCTGTAATGTATTTTATAAATGTGGACTCAAATAAAGACATTGAAATGTGTGAGTTCATGTGTGTGAGTGCATGTGAGTGCATGTGTGTGAGTGCGTGCTTGTGCATTCATATGTGTGCATGAGTGTGCATGCATATGCATGCGTGCAGTGGTGTAAAGTAACTTAAGTACATTTACTCAAGTACTGTACTTAAAGGTAGGGTAAGTGATATTTTTGGTTAAAACAAAAAGTATTTTGTTAAAAGGTTAAAGCACTATATTCTGATAGTAATCATTGCTATAGAGTGTTTGTTCAGTAACAGGAGTCTCCCCGTCTCTCCAGCTCTTTAATAAACAGAAAATACATCTTTGGTAGGTGTCAAAATCTCAGCCAATCAGGAGAAAGGACCCATTTTTAAGCTTAATTTGTATAGTGTTGCAGTTCCAATTGTGTCTGCTCATTTCTTAGTGTCATCACTTCCAATTTCACTTGTTTAATCTGTATCCTGATTGAGTTCTCTGTCCTGGTTGGATAAAATTGGAAATGAAACTGAGACTGAAACGAAAATGCATTTTCTGTTTAATAAAGAGGTGGAGAGACAAGGAGACTCCTTTTACTGAACAAACACTCTATAGCAATGAGTACTATCAGAATATAGAGCTATTTAACACTTATTTTAACCAACGCAAATCACTTACCCTACCTTTAAGTACAATTTTGAGGTACTTTAACTTTACTGGAGCATTTCCAATTGTCAGTACTTTTTTTTTTTTTTATAATTTTTATCCCGCGATTTTTGTAACCCATTTTTTTCACCCGGTGCCAATTTCCTAAGTGATCCTGGGCCCTACACCAGCCCTACACCAGCGCTACACCAGTCCCCCACAGCCTGGGAGGCCAGGGCCGAGCTCATGCTTCCTTCAGTGCATGAGAGCCAACTGACCTTCTTGTCACCTGACAGGGGGGAGTTTCCCTGGTTGGACGTAGCGCGTGGAAGGAACACGTTATTCCAACCAGTTCCCTTCCCCTCCATCAGGCGCCCCGGCTGTCATGGGGAGGCGGTATAGTGACCAGGATTACTACATGTTTTTGTGAGGGTATTAACTACCCTAGGAGACACGGGGAGAACATGCAAACTCCACACAGAGTAGGCCCTTTCGCCAACCCCACCCTGGGTATGGGCGCTGATGACGCGGAGGAGAAGACACGCCCCCAGTGCCCACAGCGTCCCTGGCGGGAATCGAACCCAGGACCTTCTAGCTGTGAGGCGACAGCGCTACCGACTGCGCCACCGTGCCCCTTATTGTCAGTACTTTTACTTCTAATCCACTACATCTCAGAGGCAAATATTATACTTTACTCCACTACAATTATTTGAAAACTTTAGTTACTAGTTACTTTGCATATATAAATGATTACATTATCAAACATACATTAACCACTTTAGCCCTGTTTTACACCTATAATAGCCGATCTACAAAATAGCCAATCTTCTTGTATCACAACAGAGCTATTTAACACTGTTACTGAACAAACACTCTATAGCAATGATTACTATCACAATATAGATTACATTACATTACATTACATTACATTACATTACATTACATTACATTACATTACAGTCATTTATCAGATGCTTTTATCCAAAGCCACTTACAATAAGTGTATTCAACATAGGTACTGTAGGCTACATAGCTACTAATCACCAGAAGTCTCAAGTGCATTCTCTTCTAAAACAAGCAACTAAGAGTATACCTAGCGCTAAGGTAAAAGTGTAATATATCAGCTACCTACTGTATTAAACAGAAGAGACACATAGGAAATCAAATGAGCACGAGCTAAAACAAATAAGTATCAAATAAACAAGATCCAATAAAACAAGAGCTCATACAACTAATTGACAACAAGAAGGCAAGGCGAAGAGGAAGGGTAGTGTTTCCTGAAGAGGTGGGTTTTCAGCCTGCGGTGAAAGATGGGCAGTGACTCTGCTGTCCTGACATCAGTGACTCTGCTGTCCTGACATCAGTGTCTCTACTGTCCTGACATCAGTGTCTCTGCTGTCCTGACATCAGTGTCTCTGCTGTCCTGACATCAGTGTCTCTGCTGTCCTGACATCAGTGTCTCTGCTGTCCTGACATCAGTGTCTCTGCTGTCCTGACATCAGTGACTCTGCTGTCCTGACATCAGTGTCTCTGCTGTCCTGACATCAGTGTCTCTGCTGTCCTGACATCAGTGTCTCTGCTGTCCTGACATCAGTGTCTCTGCTGTCCTGACATCAGTGTCTCTACTGTCCTGACATCAGTGTCTCTACTGTCCTGACATCAGTGACTCTGCTGTCCTGACATCAGTGACTCTGCTGTCCTGACATCAGTGACTCTGCTGTCCTGACATCAGTGTCTCTGCTGTCCTGACATCAGTGGGGAGTTCATTCCATAGATATAGAAACCTAGATACCTCATTGGCCTCTGCAGTTCATTGGAGCGACGTGCTTGATATGGTGGCCGCCATTTCCGGGGGGAACGGGCACTGGCCAATCAGCGCGTTGACTAATGGCCAATCACAGCGCGTTGACTATTGGCCAATCACAGTGCGTCTTTTCCGGGAAAAGACGCGCCCCCACCTTCCTCTGATTGGCCTACCGAACGCCCCCTTCTGTGACGCACACGGAAGTTTCCAGCTGGCCCCCACAAGCATAGAGGAAGCGGAAGTGCGTCCGAGATACACACGCTTCAGAGCCAGAGGAGGCGTCTACCTTTATATGTCTATGGTTCATTCCACCACTGTGGGGCCAGAACACTTACCTTACCTTTAGTAACAGTGTAATAACAATTAATGGCAGCACATCGTTAAGCTGCACCAAGACAACAGCATTAATTAATGAACTGATGACATGGAGGACAGCAGCCTGATTACATTAGATTAAGTAGAAGGTGGATCAAGGCTGTGAAGCCAAGCAGAGCTCATAAGCCGATACACACACACACACACACACACACACACACACACACACACACACACACACACACACACACACACACACACACACACACACACACACACACACACACACACACACACACACACACACACACACACACACACACACACACACACAGTAAACCCTGATAGACGTAAACAGATATTCGGAGGTACAATGATTACAAGTGGCTAATTCCAGTGGTGGAAAGTAACTAAGTACATTTATTCAAGTACTGTACTTACAGTAAGTACAATTTTGAGGTATTTACTTTACTGGAGTATTTCCAATTTGTAATACTTTTACTTCTACTCCATTACATCTCAGAGGCAAATATTCTACTTTTACTCGACTATAAAGAAAAACCTCACATGGATGCACCTGGGACGTATCATCAGTGTTGTAGCCTGGGACGTATCATCAGTGTTGTAGCCTGGGACGTATCATCAGTGTTGTAGCCTGGGACGTATCATCAGTGTTGTAGCCTGGGACGTATCATCAGTGTTGTAGCCTGGGACGTATCATCAGTGTTGTAGCCTGGGACGTATCATCAGTGTTGTAGTCTGGGTCGTATCATCAGTGTTGTAGTCTGGGTCATATCATCAGTGTTGTAGTCTGGGACGTATCATCAGTGTTGTAGTCTGGGACGTATCATCAGTGTTGTAGTCTGGGACGTATCATCAGTGTTGTAGTCTGGGACGTATCATCAGTGTTGTAGTCTGGGACGTATCATCAGTGTTGTAGTCTGGGACGTATCATCAGTGTTGTAGTCTGGAGGACGTATCATCAGTGTTGTAGTCTGGGACGTATCATCAGTGTTGTAGCCTGGGACGTATCATCAGTGTTGTAGTCTGGGACGTATCATCAGTGTTGTAGTCTGGGACGTATCATCAGTGTTGTAGTCTGGGACGTATCATCAGTGTTGTAGTCTGGAGGACGTATCATCAGTGTTGTAGTCTGGAGGACGTATCATCAGTGTTGTAGTCTGGAGGACGTATCATCAGTGTTGTAGTCTGGGTCATATCATCAGTGTTGTAGTCTGGAGGACGTATCATCAGTGTTGTAGTCTGGGACGTATCATCAGTGTTGTAGTCTGGGACGTATCATCAGTGTTGTAGCCTGGGACGTATCATCAGTGTTGTAGTCTGGAGGACGTATCATCAGTGTTGTAGTCTGGGACGTATCATCAGTGTTGTAGTCTGGGACGTATCATCAGTGTTGTAGTCTGGAGGACGTATCATCAGTGTTGTAGTCTGGGACGTATCATCAGTGTTGTAGCCTGGGACGTATCATCAGTGTTGTAGTCTGGGACGTATCATCAGTGTTGTAGCCTGGGTCGTATCATCAGTGTTGTAGTCTGGGACGTATCATCAGTGTTGTAGTCTGGGACGTATCATCAGTGTTGTAGTCTGGAGGACGTATCATCAGTGTTGTAGTCTGGGACGTATCATCAGTGTTGTAGCCTGGGACGTATCATCAGTGTTGTAGTCTGGGACGTATCATCAGTGTTGTAGTCTGGAGGACGTATCATCAGTGTTGTAGCCTGGGACGTATCATCAGTGTTGTAGTCTGGGACGTATCATCAGTGTTGTAGCCTGGTTCGTATCATCAGTGTTGTAGTCTGGGACGTATCATCAGTGTTGTAGCCTGGGACGTATCATCAGTGTTGTAGCCTGGGACGTATCATCAGTGTTGTAGCCTGGGTCGTATCATCAGTGTTGTAGCCTGGGACGTATCATCAGTGTTGTAGTCTGGAGGACGTATCATCAGTGTTGTAGTCTGGGACGTATCATCAGTGTTGTAGTCTGGAGGACGTATCATCAGTGTTGTAGTCTGGGACGTATCATCAGTGTTGTAGTCTGGAGGACGTATCATCAGTGTTGTAGCCTGGAGGACGTATCATCAGTGTTGTAGTCTGGGACGTATCATCAGTGTTGTAGTCTGGAGGACGTATCATCAGTGTTGTAGTCTGGGACGTATCATCAGTGTTGTAGTCTGGGACGTATCATCAGTGTTGTAGCCTGGAGGACGTATCATCAGTGTTGTAGTCTGGAGGACGTATCATCAGTGTTGTAGTCTGGAGGACGTATCATCAGTGTTGTAGTCTGGGACGTATCATCAGTGTTGTAGTCTGGGACGTATCATCAGTGTTGTAGCCTGGAGGACGTATCATCAGTGTTGTAGTCTGGAGGACGTATCATCAGTGTTGTAGCCTGGGACGTATCATCAGTGTTGTAGTCTGGAGGACGTATCATCAGTGTTGTAGTCTGGGACGTATCATCAGTGTTGTAGTCTGGAGGACGTATCATCAGTGTTGTAGCCTGGAGGACGTATCATCAGTGTTGTAGTCTGGGACGTATCATCAGTGTTGTAGTCTGGAGGACGTATCATCAGTGTTGTAGCCTGGGGTTGACGGGTGTTTCGGGTCTCGCAACAACATACACCCTCGCCCAGGTGACCAAGCCGGGGTTGATCAAGGCCCGACTTACGTCCCAGTAGCTACTGTACCCACGGTCAGTCCTCTGAGGGAAAGACAGGGCCACTTAGTCCGCTTCTCTGGAACTACTCTGCCCTCACCGGGGGAGAGGGGAGGCTCTGTCACGTGAAGGGACTAGGGTCTGTGGATGGCCTCCTGGCAACTTTGTCTGTCTTTGGTACCGTTGTGTAAATCATGCCTGTAAATCTCTGGAAGAAAACCTATGGTTCCTCAGTGAAGCTATAGAGTGAGGAACCGGTCTTCTTGGGTTGTTGTCTTCCTTTGACTTCACGCAAAATGGCGTAGAAAAAAAAAAAAGATTTTTGATGCCATGACCTACGGTTCAAGAGTTATAGGCCAAAAAGTGAATCGTTTTTTTATGGATATTGATATGGATAATTGTATGTAATTGTATTATTATTATTATTATTATTATTATTATTATTATTATTATTATTATTATTATTATTATCATTATCATTATCAACAACTTTAAATTGCCTGAGATGTACTCCTAAAAGGTTTTTGGGGGAACAATTTTATTTTTTGGCCTCCACACTTAGTGATTTTTTTGGATTTAATTTCGTTTCGGTAGTGACACAATGGTGTCACTACCGAAACGAAAAAAAAATTACTAAGTCCAGAGGTCGATGAATGTTTGGGACCAAAAAAAAAGTCACTACCAATCAACTTTAAATTGCCTGAAACGTACTCCTAACAGGTTTTTGGGGGAACAATTTTTTTTTGGCCTCCACACTTAGTGATTTTTTCGGATTTAACTTCGTTTCGGTAGTGACACAATGGTGTCACTACCGAAACGAAACAAAAATGACTAAGTCCAGAGCTCGATGAATGTTGGGGACCAAAAAAAAAGTCACTACCAATCAGCTTTAAATTGCCTGAAACGTACTCCTAACAGGTTTTTGGGGGAACAATTTTTTTTTTTGGCCTCCACACTTAGTGATTTTTTCGGATTTAACTTTGTTTCGGTAGTGACACAATGGTGTCACTACCGAAACGAAAAAAAAAATGACTAAGTCCAGAGCTCGTTGAATGTTAGGGACCAAAAAAAAAGTCACTACCAATCAACTCTAAATTGCCTGGATTGTACACCTAACAGGTTTTTGGGGGAACCATTTTTTTTTTGGCCTCCACACTTTGTGATTTTTTCGGATTTAACTTCGTTTCGGTAGTGACACAATGGTGTCAAACGAAAAAAAAATTACTAAGTCCAGAGCTCGATGAATGTTAGGGACCAAAAGAAAAGTCACTACCAATCAACTTTAAATTGCCTGGATTGTACACCTAACAGGTTTTTGGGAGAACCATTTTTTTTTTGGCCTCCACACTTTGTGATTTTTTCGGATTTAACTTCATTTCGGTAGTGACACAATGGTGTCACTACCGAAACGAAAAAGAAAATTACTAAGTCCAGAGCTCGATGAATGTTAGGGACAAAAAAAAAAGTCACTACCAATCAACTTTAAATTGCCTGAAACGTACTCCTAACAGGTTTTTGGGGGAAAATTTTTTTTTTTGGCCTCCACACTTAGTGATTTTTTCGGATTTAACTTCGTTTCGGTAGGGACACAATGGTGTCACTACCGAAACGAAAAAAAAATGACTAAGTCCAGAGCTCGATGAATGTTAGGGACCAAAAAAAAGTCAATACCAATCAACTTTAAATTGCCTGGATTGTACTCCTAACAGGTTTTTGGGGGAACACATTTTTTTTTGGCCTCCACACTTAGTGATTTTTTCGGATTTAACTTTGTTTCGGTAGTGACACAATGGTGTCAAACAAAAAAAAAATTACTAAGTCCAGAGCTCGATGAGTGTTAGGGACCAAAAAAAAAGTCACTACCAATCAACTTTAAATTGCCTGGATTGTACTCCTAACAGGTTTTTGGGGGAACAATTTTTTTTTGGCCTCCACGCTTAGTGATTTTTTCGGATTTAACTTCGTTTCGGTAGTGACACAATGGTGTCACTACCGAAACGAAAAAAAAAAAACTAAGTCCAGAGCTCGATGAATGTTAGGGACCAAAAAAAAAGTCACTACCAATCAACTCTAAATTGCCTGGATTGTACACCTAACAGGTTTTTGGGGGAACCATTTTTTTTTTGGCCTCCACACTTTGTGATTTTTTCGGATTTAACTTCGTTTCGGTAGTGACACAATGGTGTCAAACGAAAAAAAATTACTAAGTCCAGAGCTCGATGAATGTTAGGGACCAAAAGAAAAGTCACTACCAATCAACTTTAAATTGCCTGGATTGTACACCTAACAGGTTTTTGGGAGAACCACTTTTTTTTGGCCTCCACACTTTGTGATTTTTTCGGATTTAACTTCATTTCGGTAGTGACACAATGGTGTCACTACCGAAACGAAAAAGAAAATTACTAAGTCCAGAGCTCGATGAATGTTAGGGACAAAAAAAAAGTCACTACCAATCAACTTTAAATTGCCTGAAACGTACTCCTAACAGGTTTTTGGGGGAACATTTTTTTTTTTGTTCTCCACACTTAGTGATTTTTTCGGATTTAACTTCATTTCGGTAGTGACACAATGGTGTCACTACCGAAACGAAAAAAAAAATGACTAAGTCCAGAGCTCGATGAATGTTAGGGACCAAAAAAAAAGTCAATACCAATCAACTTTAAATTGCCTGGATTGTACTCCTAACAGGTTTTTGGGGGAACACATTTTTTTTTGGCCTCCACACTTAGTGATTTTTTCGGATTTAACTTCGTTTCGGTAGTGACACAATGGTGTCAAACAAAAAAAAAATTACTAAGTCCAGAGCTCGATGAGTGTTAGGGACCAAAAAAAAAGTCACTACCAATCAACTTTAAATTGCCTGGATTGTACTCCTAACAGGTTTTTGGGGGAACAATTTTTTTTTGGCCTCCACACTTAGTGATTTTTTCGGATTTAACTTTGTTTCGGTAGTGACACAATGGTGTCACTACCGAAACGAAAAAAAAAAATACTAAGTCCAGAGCTCGATGAATGTTAGGGACCAAAAAAAAAGTCACTACCAATCAACTTTAAATTGCCTGGATTGTACTCCTAGCAGGTTTTTGGAGGAACAATTTTTTTTTTGGCCTCCACACTTTGTGATTTTTTTCGAATATAACTTTGTGTCGGTAGTGACACAATGGTGTCACTACCGAAACGAAAAAAAAATGACTAAGTCCAGAGCTCGATGAATGTTAGGGACCAAAAAATAAGTCACTACCGATCAACTTTAAATTGCCTGGATTGTACTCCTAACAGGTTTTTGGGGGAACAATTTTTTTTTGGCCTCCACACTTATCAATTTTTTCGGATTTAACTTCGTTTCGGTAGTGACACAATGGTGTCCAATGAAAAAAAAAATTACTAATTCCAGAGCTCGATGAATGTTAGGGACCAAAAGAAAAGTCACTACCAATCAACTTTAAATTGCCTGGATTGTACACCTAACAGGTTTTTGGGGGAACACATTTTTTTTTGGCCTCCACACTTAGTGATTTTTTCGGATTTAACTTCGTTTCGGTAGTGACACAATGGTGTCAAACGAAAAAAAAAATACTAATTCCAGAGCTCGATGAATGTTAGGGACCAAAAAAAAATCCCTACCAATCAACTTTAAATTGCCTGAAACGTACTCCTAACAGGTTTTTGGGGGAACATTTCTTTTTTTCGTTTCGGTAGTGTCACTACCGAAACGGATTTTTTTTTACTAAGTCCAGAGCTCGATGAATGTTAGGGACCAAAAAAAAAAGTCACTACCAATCAACTTTAAATTGCCTGAAACCTACTCCTAACAGGTTTTTGGGGGAACAATTATTTTTCCGTTTCGGTAGTGTCACTACCGAAACGATTTTTTTTTTACTAAGTCCAGAGCTCGATGAATGTTAGGGACCAAAAAAAAAGTCACTACCAATCAACTTTAAATTGCCTGAAACGTACTCCTAACAGGTTTTTGGGGGAACAATTTTTTTTTTGGCCTCCACACTTAGTGATTTTTTCTGATTTAACTTCGTTTCGGTAGTGACACAATGGTGTCAAACGAAAAAAAAATTACTAATTCCAGAGCTCGATGAATGTTAGGGACCAAAAGAAAAGTCACTACCAATCAACTTTAAATTGCCTGGATTGTACACCTAACAGGTTTTTGGGGGAACACATTTTTTTTTGGCCTCCACACTTAGTGATTTTTTCGGATTTAACTTCGTTTCGGTAGTGACACAATGGTGTCAAACGAAAAAAAACAAAACAAATTCCAGAGCTCGATGAATGTTAGGGACCAAAAAAAAATCCCTACCAATCAACTTTAAATTGCCTGAAACGTACTCCTAACAGGTTTTTGGGGGAACATTTCTTTTTTTCGTTTCGGTAGTGTCACTACCGAAACGGATTTTTTTTTACTAAGTGCAGAGCTCGATGAATGTTAGGGACCAAAAAAAAAGTCACTACCAATCAACTTTAAATTGCCTGAAACGTACTCCTAACAGGTTTTTGGGGGAACAATTTTTTTTTTGACACAATGGTGTCACTACCGAAACGAAAAAAAAATTACTAAGTCCAGAGCTCGATGAATGTTAGGGACCAAAAAAAAAGTCACTACCAATCAACTTTAAATTGCCTGAAACGTACTCCTAACAGGTTTTTGGGGGAACAATTTTTTTTTTGGCCTCCACACTTAGTGATTTTTTCTGATTTAACTTCGTTTCGGTAGTGACACAATGGTGTCAAACGAAAAAAAAATTACTAATTCCAGAGCTCGATGAATGTTAGGGACCAAAAGAAAAGTCACTACCAATCAACTTTAAATTGCCTGGATTGTAAACCTAACAGGTTTTTGGGGGAACACATTTTTTTTTGGCCTCCACACTTAGTGATTTTTTTGGATTTAACTTCGTTTCGGTAGTGACACAATGGTGTCAAACGAAAAAAAAAATACTAATTCCAGAGCTCGATGAATGTTAGGGACCAAAAAAAAATCCCTACCAATCAACTTTAAATTGCCTGAAACGTACTCCTAACAGGTTTTTGGGGGAACATTTCTTTTTTTCGTTTCGGTAGTGTCACTACCGAAACGGATTTTTTTTTACTAAGTCCAGAGCTTGATGAATGTTAGGGACAAAAAAAGTCACTACCAATCAACTTTAAATTGCCTGAAACGTACTCCTAACAGGTTTTTGGGGGAACATTTTTTTTTTGTTTCAGTAGTGTCACTACCGAAACGGAAAAAAATGTACTAAGTCCAGAGCTCGATGAATGTTAGGGACCAAAAAAAAAGTCACTACCAATCAACTTTAAATTGCCTGAAACGTACTCCTAACAGGTTTTTTGGGGAAAAAAATGTACTAAGTCCAGAGCTCGATGAATGTTAGGGACCAAAGAAAAAGTCACTACCAATCAACTTTAAATTGCCTGAAACGTACTCCTAACAGGTTTTTGGGGGATTTTTTTTTTTTTTCGTTTCGGTAGTGTCACTACCGAAACGGAAAAAAATGTACTAAGTCCAGAGCTCGATGAATGTTAGGGACCAAAAAAAAAGTCACTACCAATCAACTTTAAATTGCCTGAAACGTACTCCTAACAGGTTTTAGGGGGAACATTTTTTTTTTCGTTTCGGTAATGTCACTACCGAAACGGAAAAAAAATTACTAAGTTCAGAGCTCGATGAATGTTAGGGACAAAAAAAAAAGTCACTACCAATCAACTTTAAATTGCCTGAAACATACTCCTAACAGGTTTTTGGGGGAACATTTTTTTTTTCGTTTCGGTAGTGTCACTACCGAAACGGAAAAAAATGTACTAAGTCCAGAGCTCGATGAATGTTAGGGACCAAAAAAAAAGTCACTATCAATCAACTTTAAATTGCCTGAAACGTACTCCTAACAGGTTTTTGGGGGAAAAAAATGTACTAAGTCCAGAGCTCGATGAATGTTAGGGACCAAAGAAAAAGTCACTACCAATCAACTTTAAATTGCCTGAAACGTACTCCTAACAGGTTTTTGGGGGAACAATCGTTTCGGTAGTGTCACTACCGAAACGGAAAAAAAATTGACTAAGTCCAGAGCTCGATGAATGTTAGGGACCAAAGAAAAAGTCACTACCAATCAACTTTAAATTGCCTGAAACGTACTCCTAACAGGTTTTTGGGGGATTTTTTTTTTTTTCGTTTCGGTAGTGTCACTACCGAAACGGAAAAAAATGTACTAAGTCCAGAGCTCGATGAATGTTAGGGACCAAAAAAAAAGTCACTACCAATCAACTTTAAATTGCCTGAAACGTACTCCTAACAGGTTTTAGGGGGAACAATTTTTTTTTCGTTTCGGTAGTGTCACTACCGAAACGGAAAAAAAATTACTAAGTCCAGAGCTCGATGAATGTTAGGGACCAAAAAAAAAGTCACTACCAATCAACTTTAAATTGCCTGAAACGTACTCCTAACAGGTTTTTTGGGGAAAAAAATGTACTAAGTCCAGAGCTCGATGAATGTTAGGGACCAAAGAAAAAGTCACTACCAATCAACTTTAAATTGCCTGAAACGTACTCCTAACAGGTTTTTGGGGGATTTTTTCTTTTTTCGTTACGGTAGTGTCACTACCGAAACGGAAAAAAAATTACTAAGTCCAGAGCTCGATGAATGTTAGGGACCAAAAAAAAAGTCACTACCAATCAACTTTAAATTGCCTGAAACGTACTCCTAACAGGTTTTTGGGGGAACATTTTTTTTCTTTTCGTTTCGGTAGTTTCACTACCGAAACGGAAAACAATTTACTAAGTCCAGAGCTCGATGAATGTTAGGGACCAAAAAAAAAGTCACTACCAATCAACTTTAAATTGCCTGAAACGTACTCCTAACAGGTTTTTGGGGGAACAATTTTTTTTTTGGCCTCCACACTTAGTGATTTTTTCTGATTTAACTTCGTTTCGGTAGTGACACAATGGTGTCAAACGAAAAAAAAATTACTAATTCCAGAGCTCGATGAATGTTAGGGACCAAAAGAAAAGTCACTACCAATCAACTTTAAATTGCCTGGATTGTACACCTAACAGGTTTTTGGGGGAACACATTTTTTTTTGGCCTCCACACTTAGTGATTTTTTCGGATTTAACTTCGTTTCGGTAGTGACACAATGGTGTCAAACGAAAAAAAAAAAAAACAAATTCCAGAGCTCGATGAATGTTAGGGACCAAAAAAAAATCCCTACCAATCAACTTTAAATTGCCTGAAACGTACTCCTAACAGGTTTTTGGGGGAACATTTCTTTTTTTCGTTTCGGTAGTGTCACTACCGAAACGGATTTTTTTTTACTAAGTCCAGAGCTCGATGAATGTTAGGGACCAAAAAAAAAGTCACTACCAATCAACTTTAAATTGCCTGAAACGTACTCCTAACAGGTTTTTGGGGGAACAATTTTTTTTTTGACACAATGGTGTCACTACCGAAACGAAAAAAAAATTACTAAGTCCAGAGCTCGATGAATGTTAGGGACCAAAAAAAAAGTCACTACCAATCAACTTTAAATTGCCTGAAACGTACTCCTAACAGGTTTTTGGGGGAACAATTTTTTTTTTGGCCTCCACACTTAGTGATTTTTTCTGATTTAACTTCGTTTCGGTAGTGACACAATGGTGTCAAACGAAAAAAAAATTACTAATTCCAGAGCTCGATGAATGTTAGGGACCAAAAGAAAAGTCACTACCAATCAACTTTAAATTGCCTGGATTGTAAACCTAACAGGTTTTTGGGGGAACACATTTTTTTTTGGCCTCCACACTTAGTGATTTTTTTGGATTTAACTTCGTTTCGGTAGTGACACAATGGTGTCAAACGAAAAAAAAAATACTAATTCCAGAGCTCGATGAATGTTAGGGACCAAAAAAAAATCCCTACCAATCAACTTTAAATTGCCTGAAACGTACTCCTAACAGGTTTTTGGGGGAACATTTCTTTTTTTCGTTTCGGTAGTGTCACTACCGAAACGGATTTTTTTTTACTAAGTCCAGAGCTTGATGAATGTTAGGGACAAAAAAAGTCACTACCAATCAACTTTAAATTGCCTGAAACGTACTCCTAACAGGTTTTTGGGGGAACATTTTTTTTTTGTTTCAGTAGTGTCACTACCGAAACGGAAAAAAATGTACTAAGTCCAGAGCTCGATGAATGTTAGGGACCAAAAAAAAAGTCACTACCAATCAACTTTAAATTGCCTGAAACGTACTCCTAACAGGTTTTTTGGGGAAAAAAATGTACTAAGTCCAGAGCTCGATGAATGTTAGGGACCAAAGAAAAAGTCACTACCAATCAACTTTAAATTGCCTGAAACGTACTCCTAACAGGTTTTTGGGGGATTTTTTTTTTTTTTCGTTTCGGTAGTGTCACTACCGAAACGGAAAAAAATGTACTAAGTCCAGAGCTCGATGAATGTTAGGGACCAAAAAAAAAGTCACTACCAATCAACTTTAAATTGCCTGAAACGTACTCCTAACAGGTTTTAGGGGGAACATTTTTTTTTTCGTTTCGGTAATGTCACTACCGAAACGGAAAAAAAATTACTAAGTTCAGAGCTCGATGAATGTTAGGGACAAAAAAAAAAGTCACTACCAATCAACTTTAAATTGCCTGAAACATACTCCTAACAGGTTTTTGGGGGAACATTTTTTTTTTCGTTTCGGTAGTGTCACTACCGAAACGGAAAAAAATGTACTAAGTCCAGAGCTCGATGAATGTTAGGGACCAAAAAAAAAGTCACTACCAATCAACTTTAAATTGCCTGAAACGTACTCCTAACAGGTTTTTGGGGGAAAAAAATGTACTAAGTCCAGAGCTCGATGAATGTTAGGGACCAAAGAAAAAGTCACTACCAATCAACTTTAAATTGCCTGAAACGTACTCCTAACAGGTTTTTGGGGGAACAATCGTTTCGGTAGTGTCACTACCGAAACGGAAAAAAAATTGACTAAGTCCAGAGCTCGATGAATGTTAGGGACCAAAGAAAAAGTCACTACCAATCAACTTTAAATTGCCTGAAACGTACTCCTAACAGGTTTTTGGGGGATTTTTTTTTTTTTCGTTTCGGTAGTGTCACTACCGAAACGGAAAAAAATGTACTAAGTCCAGAGCTCGATGAATGTTAGGGACCAAAAAAAAAGTCACTACCAATCAACTTTAAATTGCCTGAAACGTACTCCTAACAGGTTTTAGGGGGAACAATTTTTTTTTCGTTTCGGTAGTGTCACTACCGAAACGGAAAAAAAATTACTAAGTCCAGAGCTCGATGAATGTTAGGGACCAAAAAAAAAGTCACTACCAATCAACTTTAAATTGCCTGAAACGTACTCCTAACAGGTTTTTTGGGGAAAAAAATGTACTAAGTCCAGAGCTCGATGAATGTTAGGGACCAAAGAAAAAGTCACTACCAATCAACTTTAAATTGCCTGAAACGTACTCCTAACAGGTTTTTGGGGGATTTTTTCTTTTTTCGTTACGGTAGTGTCACTACCGAAACGGAAAAAAAATTACTAAGTCCAGAGCTCGATGAATGTTAGGGACCAAAAAAAAAGTCACTACCAATCAACTTTAAATTGCCTGAAACGTACTCCTAACAGGTTTTTGGGGGAACATTTTTTTTCTTTTCGTTTCGGTAGTTTCACTACCGAAACGGAAAACAATTTACTAAGTCCAGAGCTCGATGAATGTTAGGGACCAAAAAAAAAGTCACTACCAATCAACTTTAAATTGCCTGAAACGTACTCCTAACAGGTTTTTGGGGGAACAATTTTTTTTTTGGCCTCCACACTTAGTGATTTTTTCTGATTTAACTTCGTTTCGGTAGTGACACAATGGTGTCAAACGAAAAAAAAATTACTAATTCCAGAGCTCGATGAATGTTAGGGACCAAAAGAAAAGTCACTACCAATCAACTTTAAATTGCCTGGATTGTACACCTAACAGGTTTTTGGGGGAACACATTTTTTTTTGGCCTCCACACTTAGTGATTTTTTCGGATTTAACTTCGTTTCGGTAGTGACACAATGGTGTCAAACGAAAAAAAAAAAAACAAATTCCAGAGCTCGATGAATGTTAGGGACCAAAAAAAAATCCCTACCAATCAACTTTAAATTGCCTGAAACGTACTCCTAACAGGTTTTTGGGGGAACATTTCTTTTTTTCGTTTCGGTAGTGTCACTACCGAAACGGATTTTTTTTTACTAAGTCCAGAGCTCGATGAATGTTAGGGACCAAAAAAAAAGTCACTACCAATCAACTTTAAATTGCCTGAAACGTACTCCTAACAGGTTTTTGGGGGAACAATTTTTTTTTTGACACAATGGTGTCACTACCGAAACGAAAAAAAAATTACTAAGTCCAGAGCTCGATGAATGTTAGGGACCAAAAAAAAAGTCACTACCAATCAACTTTAAATTGCCTGAAACGTACTCCTAACAGGTTTTTGGGGGAACAATTTTTTTTTTGGCCTCCACACTTAGTGATTTTTTCTGATTTAACTTCGTTTCGGTAGTGACACAATGGTGTCAAACGAAAAAAAAATTACTAATTCCAGAGCTCGATGAATGTTAGGGACCAAAAGAAAAGTCACTACCAATCAACTTTAAATTGCCTGGATTGTAAACCTAACAGGTTTTTGGGGGAACACATTTTTTTTTGGCCTCCACACTTAGTGATTTTTTTGGATTTAACTTCGTTTCGGTAGTGACACAATGGTGTCAAACGAAAAAAAAAATACTAATTCCAGAGCTCGATGAATGTTAGGGACCAAAAAAAAATCCCTACCAATCAACTTTAAATTGCCTGAAACGTACTCCTAACAGGTTTTTTGGGGAAAAAAATGTACTAAGTCCAGAGCTCGATGAATGTTAGGGACCAAAGAAAAAGTCACTACCAATCAACTTTAAATTGCCTGAAACGTACTCCTAACAGGTTTTTGGGGGATTTTTTTTTTTTTTCGTTTCGGTAGTGTCACTACCGAAACGGAAAAAAATGTACTAAGTCCAGAGCTCGATGAATGTTAGGGACCAAAAAAAAAGTCACTACCAATCAACTTTAAATTGCCTGAAACGTACTCCTAACAGGTTTTAGGGGGAACATTTTTTTTTTCGTTTCGGTAATGTCACTACCGAAACGGAAAAAAAATTACTAAGTTCAGAGCTCGATGAATGTTAGGGACAAAAAAAAAAGTCACTACCAATCAACTTTAAATTGCCTGAAACATACTCCTAACAGGTTTTTGGGGGAACATTTTTTTTTTCGTTTCGGTAGTGTCACTACCGAAACGGAAAAAAATGTACTAAGTCCAGAGCTCGATGAATGTTAGGGACCAAAAAAAAAGTCACTACCAATCAACTTTAAATTGCCTGAAACGTACTCCTAACAGGTTTTTGGGGGAAAAAAATGTACTAAGTCCAGAGCTCGATGAATGTTAGGGACCAAAGAAAAAGTCACTACCAATCAACTTTAAATTGCCTGAAACGTACTCCTAACAGGTTTTAGGGGGAACAATTTTTTTTTCGTTTCGGTAGTGTCACTACCGAAACGGAAAAAAAATTACTAAGTCCAGAGCTCGATGAATGTTAGGGACCAAAAAAAAAGTCACTACCAATCAACTTTAAATTGCCTGAAACGTACTCCTAACAGGTTTTTTGGGGAAAAAAATGTACTAAGTCCAGAGCTCGATGAATGTTAGGGACCAAAGAAAAAGTCACTACCAATCAACTTTAAATTGCCTGAAACGTACTCCTAACAGGTTTTTGGGGGATTTTTTCTTTTTTCGTTACGGTAGTGTCACTACCGAAACGGAAAAAAAATTACTAAGTCCAGAGCTCGATGAATGTTAGGGACCAAAAAAAAAGTCACTACCAATCAACTTTAAATTGCCTGAAACGTACTCCTAACAGGTTTTTGGGGGAACATTTTTTTTCTTTTCGTTTCGGTAGTTTCACTACCGAAACGGAAAACAATTTACTAAGTCCAGAGCTCGATGAATGTTAGGGACCAAAAAAAAAGTCACTACCAATCAACTTTAAATTGCCTGAAACGTACTCCTAACAGGTTTTTTGGGGAAAAAAATGTACTAAGTCCAGAGCTCGATGAATGTTAGGGACCAAAGAAAAAGTCACTACCAATCAACTTTAAATTGCCTGAAACGTACTCCTAACAGGTTTTTGGGGGATTTTTTCTTTTTTCGTTACGGTAGTGTCACTACCGAAACGGAAAAAAAATTACTAAGTCCAGAGCTCGATGAATGTTAGGGACCAAAAAAAAAGTCACTACCAATCAACTTTAAATTGCCTGAAACGTACTCCTAACAGGTTTTTGGGGGAACATTTTTTTTCTTTTCGTTTCGGTAGTTTCACTACCGAAACGGAAAACAATTTACTAAGTCCAGAGCTCGATGAATGTTAGGGACCAAAAAAAAAGTCACTACCAATCAACTTTAAATTGCCTGAAACGTACTCCTAACAGGTTTTTGGGGGAACAATTTTTTTTTTGGCCTCCACACTTAGTGATTTTTTCTGATTTAACTTCGTTTCGGTAGTGACACAATGGTGTCAAACGAAAAAAAAATTACTAATTCCAGAGCTCGATGAATGTTAGGGACCAAAAGAAAAGTCACTACCAATCAACTTTAAATTGCCTGGATTGTACACCTAACAGGTTTTTGGGGGAACACATTTTTTTTTGGCCTCCACACTTAGTGATTTTTTCGGATTTAACTTCGTTTCGGTAGTGACACAATGGTGTCAAACGAAAAAAAAAAAAACAAATTCCAGAGCTCGATGAATGTTAGGGACCAAAAAAAAATCCCTACCAATCAACTTTAAATTGCCTGAAACGTACTCCTAACAGGTTTTTGGGGGAACATTTCTTTTTTTCGTTTCGGTAGTGTCACTACCGAAACGGATTTTTTTTTACTAAGTCCAGAGCTCGATGAATGTTAGGGACCAAAAAAAAAGTCACTACCAATCAACTTTAAATTGCCTGAAACGTACTCCTAACAGGTTTTTGGGGGATTTTTTCTTTTTTCGTTACGGTAGTGTCACTACCGAAACGGAAAAAAAATTACTAAGTCCAGAGCTCGATGAATGTTAGGGACCAAAAAAAAAGTCACTACCAATCAACTTTAAATTGCCTGAAACGTACTCCTAACAGGTTTTTGGGGGAACATTTTTTTTCTTTTCGTTTCGGTAGTTTCACTACCGAAACGGAAAACAATTTACTAAGTCCAGAGCTCGATGAATGTTAGGGACCAAAAAAAAAGTCACTACCAATCAACTTTAAATTGCCTGAAACGTACTCCTAACAGGTTTTTGGGGGAACAATTTTTTTTTTGGCCTCCACACTTAGTGATTTTTTCTGATTTAACTTCGTTTCGGTAGTGACACAATGGTGTCAAACGAAAAAAAAATTACTAATTCCAGAGCTCGATGAATGTTAGGGACCAAAAGAAAAGTCACTACCAATCAACTTTAAATTGCCTGGATTGTACACCTAACAGGTTTTTGGGGGAACACATTTTTTTTTGGCCTCCACACTTAGTGATTTTTTCGGATTTAACTTCGTTTCGGTAGTGACACAATGGTGTCAAACGAAAAAAAAAAAAACAAATTCCAGAGCTCGATGAATGTTAGGGACCAAAAAAAAATCCCTACCAATCAACTTTAAATTGCCTGAAACGTACTCCTAACAGGTTTTTGGGGGAACATTTCTTTTTTTCGTTTCGGTAGTGTCACTACCGAAACGGATTTTTTTTTACTAAGTCCAGAGCTCGATGAATGTTAGGGACCAAAAAAAAAGTCACTACCAATCAACTTTAAATTGCCTGAAACGTACTCCTAACAGGTTTTTGGGGGAACAATTTTTTTTTTGACACAATGGTGTCACTACCGAAACGAAAAAAAAATTACTAAGTCCAGAGCTCGATGAATGTTAGGGACCAAAAAAAAAGTCACTACCAATCAACTTTAAATTGCCTGAAACGTACTCCTAACAGGTTTTTGGGGGAACAATTTTTTTTTTGGCCTCCACACTTAGTGATTTTTTCTGATTTAACTTCGTTTCGGTAGTGACACAATGGTGTCAAACGAAAAAAAAATTACTAATTCCAGAGCTCGATGAATGTTAGGGACCAAAAGAAAAGTCACTACCAATCAACTTTAAATTGCCTGGATTGTAAACCTAACAGGTTTTTGGGGGAACACATTTTTTTTTGGCCTCCACACTTAGTGATTTTTTTGGATTTAACTTCGTTTCGGTAGTGACACAATGGTGTCAAACGAAAAAAAAAATACTAATTCCAGAGCTCGATGAATGTTAGGGACCAAAAAAAAATCCCTACCAATCAACTTTAAATTGCATGAAACGTAGTCCTAACAGGTTTTTGGGGGAACATTTCTTTTTTTCGTTTCGGTAGTGTCACTACCGAAACGGATTTTTTTTTACTAAGTCCAGAGCTCGATGAATGTTAGGGACAAAAAAAGTCACTACCAATCAACTTTAAATTGCCTGAAACGTACTCCTAACAGGTTTTTGGGGGAACATTTTTTTTTTGTTTCGGTAGTGTCACTACCGAAACGGAAAAAAATGTACTAAGTCCAGAGCTCGATGAATGTTAGGGACCAAAAAAAAAGTCACTACCAATCAACTTTAAATTGCCTGAAACGTACTCCTAACAGGTTTTTTGGGGAAAAAAATGTACTAAGTCCAGAGCTCGATGAATGTTAGGGACCAAAGAAAAAGTCACTACCAATCAACTTTAAATTGCCTGAAACGTACTCCTAACAGGTTTTTGGGGGATTTTTTTTTTCTTTTCGTTTCGGTAGTGTCACTACCGAAACGGAAAAAAATGTACTAAGTCCAGAGCTCGATGAATGTTAGGGACCAAAAAAAAAGTCACTACCAATCAACTTTAAATTGCCTGAAACGTACTCCTAACAGGTTTTAGGGGGAACAATTTTTTTTTCGTTTCGGTAATGTCACTACCGAAACGGAAAAAAAATTACTAAGTTCAGAGCTCGATGAATGTTAGGGACAAAAAAAAAAGTCACTACCAATCAACTTTAAATTGCCTGAAACATACTCCTAACAGGTTTTTGGGGGAACATTTTTTTTTTCGTTTCGGTAGTGTCACTAGCGAAACGGAAAAAAATGTACTAAGTCCAGAGCTCGATGAATGTTAGGGACCAAAAAAAAAGTCACTACCAATCAACTTTAAATTGCCTGAAACGTACTCCTAACAGGTTTTTGGGGGAACATTTTTTTTTTCGTTTCGGTAGTGTCACTACCGAAACGGAAAAAAATTTACTAAGTCCAGAGCTCGATGAATGTTAGGGACCAAAAAAAAAGTCACTACCAATCAACTTTAAATTGCCTGAAACGTACTCCTAACAGGTTTTTGGGGGAACATTTTTTTTTTTCTTTTCGGTAGTGTCACTACCGAAACGGAAAAGAATTGACTAAGTCCAGAGCTCGATGAATGTTAGGGACCAAAAAAAAAGTCACTACCAATCAACTTTAAATTGCCTGAAACGTACTCCTAACAGGTTTTTGGAGGATTTTTTTTTCTTTTTCGTTTCGGTAGTGTCACTACCGAAACGGAAAAAAATGTACTAAGTCCAGAGCTCGATGAATGTTAGGGACCAAAAAAAAAGTCACTACCAATCAACTTTAAATTGCCTGAAACGTACTCCTAACAGGTTTTAGGGGGAACAATTTTTTTTTCGTTTCGGTAATGTCACTACCGAAACGGAAAAAAAATTACTAAGTTCAGAGCTCGATGAATGTTAGGGACAAAAAAAAAAGTCACTACCAATCAACTTTAAATTGCCTGAAACATACTCCTAACAGGTTTTTGGGGGAACATTTTTTTTTTCGTTTCGGTAGTGTCACTACCGAAACGGAAAAAAATGTACTAAGTCCAGAGCTCGATGAATGTTAGGGACCAAAAAAAAAGTCACTACCAATCAACTTTAAATTGCCTGAAACGTACTCCTAACAGGTTTTTTGGGGAAAAAAATGTACTAAGTCCAGAGCTCGATGAATGTTAGGGACCAAAGAAAAAGTCACTACCAATCAACTTTAAATTGCCTGAAACGTACTCCTAACAGGTTTTTGGGGGATTTTTTTTTTTTTCGTTTCGGTAGTGTCACTACCGAAACGGAAAAAAATGTACTAAGTCCAGAGCTCGATGAATGTTAGGGACCAAAAAAAAAGTCACTACCAATCAACTTTAAATTGCCTGAAACGTACTCCTAACAGGTTTTAGGGGGAACAATTTTTTTTTTCGTTTCGGTAGTGTCACTACCGAAACGGAAAAAAAATTACTAAGTCCAGAGCTCGATGAATGTTAGGGACCAAAAAAAAAGTCACTACCAATCAACTTTAAATTGCCTGAAACGTACTCCTAACAGGTTTTTTGGGGAAAAAAATGTACTAAGTCCAGAGCTCGATGAATGTTAGGGACCAAAGAAAAAGTCACTACCAATCAACTTTAAATTGCCTGAAACGTACTCCTAACAGGTTTTTGGGGGATTTTTTCTTTTTTCGTTACGGTAGTGTCACTACCGAAACGGAAACAAATTTACTAAGTCCAGAGCTCGATGAATGTTAGGGACCAAAAAAAAAGTCACTACCAATCAACTTTAAATTGCCTGAAACGTACTCCTAACAGGTTTTTGGGGGAACATTTTTTTTCTTTTCGTTTCTGTAGTTTCACTACCGAAACGGAAAACAATTTACTAAGTTCAGAGCTCGATGAATGTTAGGGACAAAAAAAAAAGTCGCTACCAATCAACTTTAAATTGCCTGAAACGTACTCCTAACAGGTTTTTGGGGGAACATTTTTTTTTTCGTTTCGGTAGTGTCACTACCGAAACGGAAAAAAATGTACAAAGTCCAGAGCTCGATGAATGTTAGGGACCAAAAAAAAGGTCATTACCAATCAACTTTAAATTGCCTGAAACGTACTCCTAACAGGTTTTTGGGGGATTTTTTTTTTTTTCGTTTCGGTAGTGTCACTACCGAAACGGAAAAAAATGTACTAAGTCCAGAGCTCGATGAATGTTAGGGACCAAAAAAAAAGTCACTACCAATCAACTTTAAATTGCCTGAAACGTACTCCTAACAGGTTTTTGGGGGATTTTTTTTTTTTTCGTTTCGGTAGTGTCACTACCGAAACGGAAAAAAATGTACTAAGTCCAGAGCTCGATGAATGTTAGGGACCAAAAAAAAAGTCACTACCAATCAACTTTAAATTGCCTGAAACGTACTCCTAACAGGTTTTTGGGGGATTTTTTTTTTTTTTCGTTTCGGTAGTGTCACTACCGAAACGGAAAAAAATGTACTAAGTCCAGAGCTCGATGAATGTTAGGGACCAAAAAAAAAGTCACTACCAATCAACTTTAAATTGCCTGAAACGTACTCCTAACAGGTTTTTGGGGGAACATTTTTTTTTTCGTTTCGGTAGTGTCACTACCGAAACGGAAAAAAAATTACTAAGTCCAGAGCTCGATGAATGTTAGGGACCAAAAAAAAAGTCACTACCAATCAACTTTAAATTGCCTGAAACGTACTCCTAACAGGTTTTTGGGGGAACATTTTTTTTTTCTTTTCGGTAGTGTCACTACCGAAACGGAAAAGAATTGACTAAGTCCAGAGCTCGATGAATGTTAGGGACCAAAAAAAAAAGTCACTACCAATCAACTTTAAATTGCCTGAAACGTACTCCTAACAGGTTTTTGGAGGATTTTTTTTTCTTTTTCGTTTCGGTAGTGTCACTACCGAAATGGAAAAAAAAGTACTAAGTCCAGATCTCGATGAATGTTGGGGACAAAAAATAAAAGTCACTACCAATCAACTTTAAATTGCCTGAAACGTACTCCTAACAGGTTTTTGGGGGATTTTTTTTTGACACTACCGAAACGGAAAAAAATGTACTAAGTCCAGAGCTCGATGAGTGTTAAGAACCAAAAAAAAAGTCACTACCAATCAACTTTAAATTGCCTGAAACGTACTCCTAACAGGTTTTTGGGGGATTTTTTTTTTTTTTCGTTTCGGTAGTGTCACTACCGAAACGGAAAAAAATGTACTAAGTCCAGAACTCGATGAATGTTAGGGACAAAAAAAAAAGTCACTACCAATCAACTTTAAATTGCCTGAAACGTACTCCTAACAGGTTTTTGGGGGAACAATTTTTTTTTCGTTTCGGTAGTGTCATTACCGAAACGGAAAAAAATTGACTAAGTCCAGAGCTCGATGAATGTTAGGGACCAAAACAAAAGTCACTACCAATCAACTTTAAATTGCCTGAAACGTACTCCTAACAGGTTTTTGGGGGAACAATTTTTTTTTTCTCGTTTCGGTAGTGTCACTACCGAAACGGAAAAAAAATTACTAAGTCCAGAGCTCGATGATATGTTAGGGACAAAAAAAAAAGTCACTACCAATCAATTTTAAATTGCCTGAAACGTACTCCTAACAGGTTTTTGGGGGATTTTTTTTTTTTTTTCGTTTCGGTAGTGTCACTACCGAAACGGAAAAAAATGTACTAAGTCCAGATCTCGATGAATGTTAGGGACAAAAAAAAAAAGTCACTACCAATCAACTTTAAATTGCCTGAAACGTACTCCTAACAGGTTTTTGGGGGAATTTTCTTTTTTTCCGTTTCGGTAGTGTCACTACCGAAACGGAAAAAAATGTACTAAGTCCAGAGCTCGATGAGTGTTAGGGACCAAAAAAAAAGTCACTACCAATCAACTTTAAATTGCCTGAAACGTACTCCTGACAGGTTTTTGGGGGATTTGTTTTTTTCTTTTCGTTTCGGTAGTGTAACTACCGAAATGGAAAAAAAAATGGTAGCACTTTACAATAATGACCCGGTATAAAGCATTTATAAACGTTTATAAGTATTTTGTAGACTATTAACAAATCATTAACAACCTGTTTGTTGACATTCGTAAATGATTACTAAAACCTTTATAACTACAGTTACAAATCATTTGTAAAGTATCAGTGAGTAGTGAACTATTCATGAATAAGCCATTTATATACATCTGTAAAAGATTATTAAATCATTTGTAACGACCCATTCTAAAGCATTTATAAACGTTTATAAGCAGTTTGTAGACTATTAACAAATCATTAACAACTTGTTTATTGACATTCGTAAATGATTACTAAAACCTTTATAACTACGGTTACAAATCATCTATAAAGGTATTAGTAACTATTCATGAATAAGCCATGTATAATACATCTGTAAATGATTATTAAATCATTTGTAACTGATGTTACATAATATATACAAGCTATTGGTAGCTTGTTCATGTTTAACATATGCTTTGTTAAACATTCCTAAAGTATCTATAAATCCTTAGTACATGTTATTATGTGCCCTATAGTAAAGTGAAGACAGTTCATCATTTACAACTGTCTGTTAATGTGTTTGTTCATGTTTAACATGCTTTGTAAAACATTCCTAAAATATCTATAAATCCTTTGTACATGTTATTATGTGCCCTACAGTAAAGTGAAGACAGTTCATCATTTATGACTGTCTGTTAATGTGGACTTTCTCCTTACCTGTTGCAAACTACCTGGCTTTCATGAATGCAGACACCAAACAATTACTAGAATTATCATTCATGTTAAGCAAATGATGCGTAAGACATTCGTAAAGAGTATGTAAACCATTTGTGGTGTTAGGGACCAAAAAAGTCACTACAAAGTACTACCAATCAACTCTAAATTGCCTGAAACATACTCCTAACAGGTTTTTGGGGGGACGATTTTGGCCTCCACACTTAGTGATTATTTCGGATTTAACTTTCGTTTCGGTGGTGACCAACTTTCGTTTCGGTAGTTTGATTACAAAATGTAAGTTGTGTAAAAAATAATCTGACTATACTAAGTTGTTATTTGTTTGTTTAAGTCAGGCTATACTCTACTCAGAGTCATAAGTTTACAAAATGTACTAAAGTACAGTGAACGTCTGTGCGTTTTGTCTTCATCACTGAAAATAACGTACATGTAAACTGATGTCATGTGCAGTTGGGGTGAAGAAACACAACCATTTCACTCCTAATAATACCTATTTGATTTGACATCCTGACTTGCTGCTGTAGCTGAGGCTTGAACCTGTTACCTGCAGCTCACTAGTCAGTGACTCTATCCATTCACCTACAGCTGTTTCATTGGAATCTGCGGTTCTGAAACGTTTTGTTGTCAACCCCCCAAATTGACATGTATTTGGGCAGTGGACCCCAATGTGAAAAGATGTAGTGTCAGGGCCCCCCATGAAAAAGATTTATATTTATGCTGTAACACATATTTTTTAAAGTTATTTGTCTTGTTTGTTGTTCAAGTCAAAGCACCAGGAAGGCTGTACTTGTCAGCCATCTGTTAGCTCAATGGGTTGAGACGCAGTATTCATGATCCAGAGCCCATGAGTTCAAATCCCATTGATGTCTTTCCTATGATTCTTTCCTTTGCAGACTGGCTTCCAGAAGATCAACTGAAAACTACCAGGAAGGCTATATTTGTCATCCAACTGTTAGCTCAATGGGTTGAGACGCAGTATACATGATCCAGAGGCCATGAGTTCAAATCCCATTGATGTCTTTCCTATGATTCTTTCCTTTGCAGACTGGCTTCCAGAAGATCAACTGAAAACTACCAGGAAGGCTGTACTTGTTAGCTCAATGGGTTGAGACGCAGTATACATGATCCAGAGGCCATGAGTTCAAATCCCATTGATGTCTTTCCTATGATTCTTTCCTTTGCAGACTGGCTTCCAGAAGATCAACTGAAAACTACCTGGAAGGCTGTACTTGTCAGCCATCCGTTAGCTCAATGGGTTGAGACGCAGTATTCATGATCCAGAGGCCATGAGTTCAAATCCCATTGATGTCTTTCCTATGATTCTTTCCTTTGCAGACTGGCTTCCAGAAGATCAACTGAAAACTACCAGGAAGGCTGTACTTGTCAGCCATCTGTTAACTCAATGGGTTGAGACGCAGTATACATGATCCAGAGGCCATGAGTTCAAATCCCACTGTTGTCTTTACTGTGATGCTTCCCTTTGCAGACTAACTTCTAGAAAAACAAGTTAAAACCACCAGAAAACCTGTAACTCTCAGCCAACAGCATAGCTCAACTGGTAGAGCGTCTGTCCAATAACATGACTTGACTTGACTTGAGTGGGTTCGATTCCCACTCGAGTCAAGTGTCCCCGGTAACTTTGGGCAACGGATAAATTGACTGATATCCTTAGTGATGCTTCCCTTTGCAGACTAACTTCTAGAAAAACAAGTTAAAACCACCAGGAAACCTGTAACTCTCAGCCTACAGCATAGCTCAACTGGTAGAGCGTCTGTCCAATAACATGACTTGACTTGACTTGACTTGACTTGAGTGGGTTCGATTCCCACTTGAGTCAAGTGTCCCCGGTATCTTGGGGCAACCATGTTATTAGACAGACGCTCTACCAGTTGAGCTAAGCTGTTGGCTGAGAGGTACAGGTTTTCTGGTGGTTTTAACTTGTTTTTCTAGAAGTTATTCTGCAAAGGGAAGCATCACGAAGAATATCAGTCAATTTATCCGTTGCCCCAAGTTACCGGGGACACATGACTCGGAGTGGGAATCGAACCCACTCAAGTCAGGTCAAGTCATGTTATTGGACAGAAGCTCTACCAGTTGAGCTAAGCTGTTGGCTGAGAGTTACAGGTTTTCAGTTGATCTTCTGGAAGCCAGTCTGCAAAGGAAAGAATCATAGGAAAGACATCAATGGGATTTGAACTCATGGCCTCTGGATCATGAATACTGCGTCTCAACCCATTGAGCTAACAGATGGCTGACAAGTACAGCCTTCCTGGTAGTTTTCAGTTGATCTTCTGGAAGCCAGTCTGCAAAGGAAAGAATCATAGGAAAGACATCAATGGGATTTGAACTCATGGCCTCTGGATCATGTATACTGCGTCTCAACCCATTGAGCTAACAGTTGGATGACAAATATAGCCTTCCTGGTAGTTTTCAGTTGATCTTCTGGAAGCCAGTCTGCAAAGGAAAGAATCATAGGAAAGACATCAATGGGATTAGAACTCATGGCCTCTGGATCATGAATACTGCGTCTCAACCCATTGAGCTAACAGATGGCTGACAAGTACAGCCTTCCTGGTAGTTTTCAGTTGATCTTCTGGAAGCCAGTCTGCAAAGGAAAGAATCATAGGAAAGACATCAATGGGATTTGAACTCATGGCCTCTGGATCATGTATACTGCGTCTCAACCCATTGAGCTAACAGTTGGATGACAAATATAGCCTTCCTGGTAGTTTTCAGTTGATCTTCTGGAAGCCAGTCTGCAAAGGAAAGAATCATAGGAAAGACATCAATGGGATTTGAACTCATGGCCTCTGGATCATGAATACTGCGTCTCAACCCATTGAGCTAACAGATGGCTGACAAGTACAGCCTTCCTGGTGCTTTGACTTGAACAACAAACAAGACAAATAACTTTAAAAAAAATGTGTTACAGCATGAATATAAATCTTTTTCATGGGGGGCCCTGACACTACATCTTTTCACATTGGGGTCCACTGCCCAAATACATGTCAATTTGGGGGGTTGACAACAAAACGTTTCAGAACCGCAGATTCCAAGGAAACAGCTGTAGGTGAATGGATACACCATTGTGTCACTACCGAAACGGAAAAAAAATTACTAAGTCCAGAGCTCGATGAATGTTAGGGACCAAAAAAAGTCACTACAAAGTACTACCAATCAACTCTAAATTGCCTGAAACGTACTCCTAACAGGTTTTTGTGGGGACGATTTTGGCCTCCACACTTAGTGATTTTTTCGGATTTAACTTTCGTTTCGGTAGTGACAAACTTTCGTTTCGGTAGTGACACAATGGTGAAAAAAATAAATTACTAAGTCCAGAGCTCGATGAATGTTAGGGACCAAAAAAAAAGTCACTACAAAGTAGTACCAATCAACTCTAAATTGCCTGAAACGTACTCCTAACAGGTTTTTGGGGGGACGATTTTGGCCTCCACAGTTGGTGCTTTTTTCGGATTTAACTTTCGTTTCGGTAGTGACAAACTTTCGTTTCGGTAGTGACACAATGGTGAAAAAAAAATGTACTAAGTCCAGAGCTCGATGAATGTTAGGGACCAAAAAAAAAAGTCACTACAAAGTACTACCAATCAACTCTAAATTGCCTGAAACGTACTCCTAACAGGTTTTTGGGGGGACGATTTTGTCCTCCACACTTTGTGATTTTTTCGGATTTAACTTTCGTTTCGGTAGTGACAAACTTTCGTTTCGGTAGTGACACGATGGTGATTTTTTTTTTTTACTAAGTCCAGAGTTTCCATTTAGATTGTCCAAACCTGTGTGGCTCAAGAGATAAATACAGGGTCTGAAAGCAGGAGATATGGGGTTCAAGGCTCCTGAAGAACATTTTCTCTGTCCATCTAAATTCTAAAAGGTGGTTTAAGTATTACGTTCTCTTTGTATCATATATACCTGTGTGGTTCAAGAGATAAATACAGGGCCTGAGAGCAGAAGGTTTGGGGTTCAAATCTCCTGAAGAACATTTTCACTGTCCATCTAAATTCTATATGGTGGGTTAAGTATGACGTTCCCAATTGTAGTTTACATGCCAGCGTGGCTTAAAAGATAAATACGTGGTTCACAATCCCAGGGTTCCTGGTTCGAAGCTCAGTCAAAACAACTCAAACAACAACTAAATAAAAACTGAAAGGGTAAAACAACTAAAATGAAACTGCGATCAATACAAAAACTGCTGATTAAAAAAACCCACTAAACAATAAAAAAAACACTAAACAATGAAAAAATAACTCAAACAACTTAATGTGAAAAAAACGAGCCCATAAAATCACAAAAAAACACTTTGCATAATATGAAAATTTCTTAAGCTCCTCCCCCTGGGGGTGGGCTCCCTCCATGCACCTCCCTCTCCTACCGGATTCTTAAGCTCCTCCCCCTGGGGGTGGGCTCCCTCCATGCTCCTCCCTCTCCTACCGGATTCTTAAGCTCCTCCCCCTGGAGGTGGGCTCCCTCCATGCTCCTACCGGAGCTAAAAGAGGGCGTGAGGAGGGAGGCGGGCTACATCCATGCTTCTCGCCTTAAAAAGACCGAAAATTGAGATCTTCCCTGACCAAGATTCAAACCCACAACCATTCACTTGTGAGGCCTATGCTTTTCTCTTGCACCACCAGGCCTTTCACACTAATTAGGATTTGGAGGTCATATTTAAAGTTAAAACGAGAGGTGACGGGTCAAAAGATGAAAATCCACAGCAAACACCTCTACCCCTGACAGAATGACTGAATCTACTAGATACACCCTCTGATGATCAGGGAAAGGGTTCATTATGACACAACTGAGATTTAGGTTGTTTAAAACATCTGTTAGAAAACGTGACTGAGTCTGAACCCAGATTTATACTTTCATTGAAAGCAAACAGAGAGATGTTTCTTAATGTCATAAAAAATGCATACCCTTTTTGTCATTTATAAATTCCTTAGTTTCAGATGATCAAAACTATAGCAGTTTTGGTGTTAAATCAAGTAGGCTACATTGTTCTCACTTTGGACTGGACATTTTAAAATATGTCTGTAAAGTGTTCAACTATAGTTCCTCAAACAGTGCTGTATTATGACCACAGATCCTCTTTGATTAGCTGAATTAAGTTTAAGAAAATACCACTTTGCACTCATGGCATGCAGCATATCAATCAAATCAATGATCAATTATAGGCCGAGCTCCATACTTCGTTTTGAGGTATTCTAGTGAATCAGGGATAACAAATTACGTAAATTGAATCCAACCACTTAAATGTAACATATTTATTGCAACAACCAACCAAGAGTGTTACAAAAGGCTGAGTTTGTAACAAAATGAGGAAACTCAAACAAAGAACGTTTAAATTATTTTATTAAAACTAACTTAACCCCATATGGGTAACCTGTGTCCCTCAGGGCTCAATGCTAGTGTATTTTCTGTTTTGTGTTATTATGAGGAAAGCTTTGACTGAAAATAGACAATCGACAAGCTCACTATGTGTCGCAGTGAGATTGTTGATCGTCTATTTTCTGCTAAAGCTATACCCACAATCTAATCTAAGGGCGGTGCTTACACACACACACGTCACACACGATATGTTGGGGTCTTGTAGATCGCTTATTTCTGCTACTTTTGACACTAAGTTTTAACTGACCATGATACTGACCATGTTGCACACACCACTTTCACACAACGCCACTACAAATGTTTCGCCTTCACAAACCAACAATGTAATGTGCAATGCCTTTTTAACACTCATGTTTTCACCTCTTTCTTTCATCTTCCCATCTTATCTCCATGCTTTTTACAACCTTGCATTTTCTCCATGCTAATTCACACTCTTTCTATGCACATGTATGATTGTTTTCTAAACGGATGCTGCTTTTTTCCCCTGTATTTCATGACTGCTAACATTAATGCCATAACATGTTTACAAACCACCTCAGCACACTGCTCTTTAACACACTGCCACTACAAATGTTTCACATGCTATCACGCCTTCACATACCAACAATGTAATGTCATCTCATGCCAAGGCAGTACATCATTCAATACAACTTCTTCACACACAAAACTATACTAAGGAGCCGTTGCGCACCACAACTGCCACCATGTCTCCATCTAACTGAATCACAACAACGCCATACACACCCATCACCTCACACGCTGTCTGTGGCCCCACTTACTGCACGTGTGTTTCTAAGCACACGCCGACACTTCTTCCTTCACTCTAGCACTCAGTTCCATTCCTCTCTTCCCACTCTCTATGTTCTAATTCATCTCTTCACTCTTTGCCTCACTGCCTGTTATGTTGTCTTGGACCCATTACTTTCAAGACATTGTTTTCTTCGGCCCTCTTTTACGTTGTCAATCCTATTGTGCCTTTTGCTGCTTCTCGTTGGCCACAGCACTTTGCACAGCATGTCTATGAGGAACGCTGCTGTATTGTACACACCATTATTACATTTTCATTTGCCCTCACAAGGTGTCACACCACACTTACACTGCCTCACAATGTTCCCTACTTCACAGTTTACCTACAACCACCCCACTCCTGCTTGGGACCGTCACATTGTCTGGCAGTCATGAAAAGGAAAAGGCCTGCATTGGCTAGACGACGCAAGCGGCCACGCTTGCCACACACATCAGGTAATGCAGCACTTCCATTTCACCACATTCTCTGTACGTCTCTTTCACTATGCAGTCCCCTCCACTGCATGTCCTTAGCTCTTCCCTTGCGCATAGCATTACACATCATGCCACAGCCACTATGCATACATATGTGTGTGTGTGTCACCACACATGCAGTCAATCCTATTCAACACCTATTAACATGCATACCTCACTTCTCAGCTGACAAGCACAACATCACTCCACCAGCCCTACCTCCCACACCTTCACCGCAGCAGCCTGACAGCCAAGGTAATGACTTCTGTTGTCCTCATCCCTTCCATGCAGTCTTTCCACTCTACACTATTTCCCACCTATAATCTCTCATCACCAACATATGCTCTGCCCAGCACAACAACACACCACCACTTCTTTTGTCTCACTGATTCACATATATCGCATTACTGCTCATTACTGGCGCACACTTTCCCATGATGACTACACTCACCTTCTTGCACATTCTATGTCCACCCAAAGCATGCCTCGTCTCCCACCTGCACTTAATCCTTTTCATCCAATGTGTACCTCATATACTGTACATGCCACATCACTTCTCAGATGCCGGTCATGATTAGCCTGGTAAACCCTCCCTCCGGAAATCTCATTTCCATTTGATTTCAGGAGTGAGTCTGGCCTGAACCGCCTTTCTGCAATATTCGCTGTGTTATTGGGATACATGCGTGTCACTCCCCGCCCCTGCCGGTTCTCTAAATTTATATTTTTAAATAGGCTCTGTCATGATTAATTGACCACATATATGAAGTTAAACAACTAAATTCTATCCAAACGATATCTTAATAGTAAATTCCGTGCCTCAAAAAATAAGTTTGAGACCGTTTTAAAACCGAAAATAAGAAGTCACGGCACTCGCAGAAACAACAATGGCTGCCGTTCGTCTTTTGTCGGCCCCAGTCAGGCTGCACTCGGCTTCATTCGGGCTCACTTGAACTCGCCACCTGATTGGCCAACTGTCGCTGTCAATCACAGAACGATGTGCGACGACGCTGATAGGCTCGTCAGTTCGGCGTACAGAGCGAATATTGCAGGAAGGCGGTTCAGGCCAGACTCACTCCTGAAATCAAATGGAAATGAGATTTCCGGAGGGAGGGTTTACCAGGCTAGGTCATGATGCCACACCACAACGACAACTTCACACCCCTTCATTGCAGCTGCCTGACAGCCAAGGTAGACTTTACTGCATTCCCAAACTTCCAGCCATTCTCTTCGCAAAAGCATATGTACAACCTTTTCCCTCACATCACCAACATGCACACAGAGGAACACTGCCAGTCTGTGTGTCTGTCTATGTGCGTGGCCCTTTATCGTCTGCAACACGCAGCCATCCTTGCAATAATCACATCCACATGCCATTACTGCTCATTCCACTACCTCATCTCTAACTATCTTCACTTCCCAGCTCAACTCCTCGCAAAGGACACACACCCGCACGACCAGCAACAGCCGCCAGACACACGGACACGCACATTCACCCAGCCCCATGCCACATGTGATGACTCATGCTATTACATTGACCCTCCAACACATTCTCTTCACTTCAGGGACCTCTTTATTTCACATCCTCACCACATCACCCTCACCTACTTCTCTTCCACAGTACACCTACCGTGTCAAAAACACATTGCTCATTGATGCCTTTACTTGCCTTTCCAATGCAACAAATATATCCACCTCAACTGTTTTCCATTATTAGGTGCAGACCATCAACCCAATCGCCTCAGCACACACCTGCCTACTGGCACAGAACAACAACACCATCAACACAGTCACCACACACCGGAGCACGCTGCACACACAGCAGGCCCTTCCTTGCAGCTGCCTCACAAGCAAGGTACTGCCTAATGCAATTCTCATTACTTCCACTCATGCAGTCCACTGTCATCCATGTACTACCTACTCTTTCACATCACCACCATGCACACACAACTACAGCCTGTGTGTCTGTGTGTGCGTGTGTGTGTGTGTGTGTGTGTGTGTGTGTGTGTGTGTGTGTGTGTGTGTGTGTGTGTGTGTGTGTGTGTGTGTGTGTGTGTGTGTGTGTGTGTGTGTGTGTGTGCGTGTGTGTCTGTCTGTGTGTGTGTGTGTCTCTGTGTGGCTGTGTGTGTGTGTGTGTGTGTGTGTGTGTGTGTGTGTGTGTGTGTGTGTGTGTGTGTGTGTGTGTGTGTGTGTGTGTCTCTCTGTCACACAGAGTGTCTGTGTTTCACTCTATTGTCTGCACGACACAGACATCCTTGCGCACATCTGTTGTCCTCAGGTGGACGTCCTCTGCTGTTGCATTGGCCTTCACATCACATCCCTCGCCACACTCTTTGCCCTCATTGCCTTTCACCTTCACATTGCTTCACCTCCACAAACAGCACCACACACTATATACACCGCAACATACATGTGTGTGCAATTCTTTCAGTCTCCACCCCACATTCCTATGTACATCTTCACACTGAACACTAGCTACCTACTACACCAGCCCCCAATATCTATCACTTACATCACACAGACTGCCTTACTGCCAATTCACGCACCTCTCATCCACACTGCATAATTGCTCCTCACAATACTTCATAGCCAACTGTCTTCACTTCTCAGCTCAACTCCTCGCAAAGAACACACGCTGCCAGCAGCACCAAACGCAGCCCAACACACCGAGACGCTCCTTGAGACCTTTGCGCCAGGCTGCAGCCACAGCACAACCTTCCTTGCAGCTGTCTCCCAAACAAGGTAATGACTTATGCTCTTCTCCACTCTTGCACCCATTCTCTCCACTGCACTGTCATACACCCTATACTCACACACCACATACATGCACACAGTCTGGGTATGTGTCTCCCTGTGCATTGTGTGTGTGCGTGTGTGTGTGTGTGCATGTTCTGTCTGCAACACACAGCCCTCTTTGCCCTTATCTCTGCTCCTCAGTTGCCCCTCCTCTGCACTTCCATGTACTTCACATTCCACATGACGGCAGAGTCATTTCACACATGCCCTATAACTAATACACTGCTTCCCCCTCCACAAACAGCACACCACACTACATACACACCAACATGCAACGCCTGCATGTACTACTCTCTCCACCCACACCCTCCTTTCTACATTTGCCTGCCCAGCTGCACATACCACCAACACCACAGCACATCATTTCTCCCATCCCTCCCAAACACACTGCACATTATTTCTCACATCTATCCCAAAGACAGCATTACCGTTCATGACCACACCTCACATGCATATAGCAGTACTGTGTTTTTCCCCCTCACATCCAACTATCTTTACTTCTCAGCTCGACTCCTCGCAAAGAAGACACACAGGCGGGAACAGCAAAGCCAGGCACAGAGACGTAGGCGCTCATTGCGACAAGCTGCGGCCACTGGTGAGTTATGCATGCATTCACATTCATCGTCAAACACTATGCATCCACTACACTGACATGCCAATTCACAACCTCACCACTAAAAAAACGCCACTCTCATTCTCCTCCATACAACACCTGGCCCCTTCATGCCTTCATTTCACATTCCACTTATTCATCTAACTCCACTGTCTTTCCTTCTCAGCTGCACACCAGGAACACACACGCCAGACACCGGCCCAGGCCACTGACATGGAAGCACAACACAGCCAACAAAGGCCACACCGACCACGCAACGCAACTACCCACAAACAGCCACAAAGACAACAACCCCGGCCTCATCTCAAACCTGCAACTAAGACTTTGCACTTTCTCAATGGCAACCTACAAATCCCTGAACTCACACGCACAACTGACACTATTGGCACAATCAGCATCAAGTGCGTCAAATGTGGCGCATATAAATTCAAGAAGGAGACGAGCAGTCTCTGCTGCTTACAGGGCAAGGTACGCCTTCCAGCGTTCCCAACGCCCCCCACAGCCCATCAATGATCTGTGGTTTGCCGACACCCCTGAGGCCAAGCTCTTTCGCACACACAGTCGTGTCTTAAATAACGCTGTCTGCCTCGCCAGCCTAGCAGTACATGAGCTCAGATTCACTCACTACTCCCCCACTGTCATCTTCCAGGGCAGGGTCGTCCAGCGCATGGGCCCACTCCAGGCACAGGGCAGGTGCCCAGCCTGTCCTTGCACAACTTTATGTCCTTGACCCCAGTCTGGAGACAACCACAAGATTTGCCAACATGACCCTTCCTACCAACTTATCCGATCCCTTGAAGGAGACAATGAAGGATTTGCTTGAGACTGCCCAGAAAGCCATTCACCAGCACAATACCTTCATTCAAGACTTCAAGCTGATTATTGAAATCCCAGAACAACAACTACACCAAGGCAAAGTTGTCATCAGTGCTAAAGCAAGGCCACAGGGAGGCCATCCCCGACTTAACAATCTGCAGGCCAATCTCCAAGAACTTAGCATTGTCACCAATGAAGAGCCACATGAGCTGGTACTCAACTTGCGTGGCGGAGGCCTCACAACCATATCTGACCTCAATCCGAAAGCCATGCCCCTCCACTTCACACTCCTCTTCATTCAAGGCACATCTGGCTGGGACCAACATCTCAAGCATTACCAAAGTAGCAAAAGGCTGTCCTTGCAAGCTCTTTCCCGGGCAGTCCACGCTGGTACCACACCAAGTACCAGGACGCAATGGCCATAGTCCGACAAATGCGAAAGCCCGACCTCTTCATCACCATGACCTGCAATCCTCACTGGTCAGAGATTGCTGACGCCCTCACCCCAGGCCAGACAACCCAAGACCGACCTGACCTGGTGGCCCGGGTATTCAAACAAAAAAAAGATCAGCTCATGCATGACATCACCAAGGGCTGCATCTTTGGGAGAACCATTGCCTACCTCTGGGTCACTGAGTTCCAAAAAAGGTGTTTGCCACACTGCCATTTACTTATCATCCTGGCAGCTAAGGACAGCCCCAACACACCCGACCAAGTGGACAACATTCTCTCTGCAGAACTCCCCCCTGATCCAACCGAAGTGGGAATCTCAGCCCAAGAAACAGCACGTCGCCAGCCACTGTGGAATATTGGACCATCACACAAGGACCTCCGCGACGTTTGCCAATGACTGATGCTGAAAAGGCCACTGTCCATGGGCTGGTCAACATGGAAGACGCCCTCATCCGTGAAGAAATGAACTACGATGTGCGCGAGCTCTCCACCGCTGCTGCTTAACACTTCACACACATATCACTGCCTTCCCTTTCAAATAATCCCTCTTCAACATGTCACATTGTGTGGTTGATTCCTGGCTGCTCTTTCACTCCCATTCTGCAGGCCCTGCGTTGCCTTCCTTTTCACATGTCATCACAACACATCTTTTCAAAATATCCATTCCTATGCAAGGCCCAGTAGCAAACAAAAAAGCACACAACCCCGCAAGCTATTCCGCCCTACGTACACACTCACACGATCAGGTGGCAATAAGGTGAGTCTGCAATGAGACAATATTCACAACGCCTCTTTGCAAACAGAATCCCACAATCCACCTCCCTTAAAGGAGCATACATCCCATCTTAATGCCCACTCTGTGCTACAGCGACACAAACACAAAGACAGACACACGTAGGCACCAGCGCACGCAAAGCCCCGCGCAGCGGCTGGGGTCGAGGGGGGCGTAGCCCCCCCGAGACTCTAGTAAATGGATTAAGTGGTTAAAATGTTTATGATGCTACCTTAACTACTTTAGCTGGGAACCCCCTGAAATCCCCCCAAGGACCCCTGGGGGTCCCCGGACCCCACTTTGAGACAGGCTAAGAGCTTGTAGCTGCGTTAGCATTTGGAACCGTATCCATCACACTGTCAGAGCTGGTGTGTGGACTTCACGTCTGATAAACCATTACAATACCAGTGGTCCTCAAACTTTTACATTTCAAGGACCACCATAATGGGTCCATTTGGTTCCATTTGTACACTAAAGAGTTACAGACCTGTAATGGTCCATTTGGTCATCAACAATTATAATGATAATGAAGGATCCCAACCCTACACAATGAACATAAAGAATAAAACAAACCATGTAAGGGTAAATACAACATTATGAACATAACGATAAAATAATACCACATAAGGGGAAATACAACACTATGAACAAAGAATTAAACGAACCATGTAAGGGTAAATACAACACAATGAACATAAAACATAAAACCATAAAGGGTAATACAACACTATGAACATAAATAAAACAGACCATATAAAATGGTAAATACAACACTATGAGTAGGGCACTGCAGGGAATTGAACCCCATCCCGGTAAACCAGGAGAACCACACCAGAGCCTTTGTTTTTATGTTGTTATTTACAAATCACATGGTAACATTCACTCATTTACATTTCAACAGTAAAGTCACTTCACAATTTTCAATGTAGATATTCATCTATACTCTTTGTCCAGAGTGACTCACAATAAACAAGGTAAACACATACATAGAATGCAGAGACAGTGTAGTGTCTCAGGTAAACCAAGAACCTGGCATCAGTCTAAACGGTATAATAAATTAATAATCTGTACATAGAAACTATAGGATGCCAGGTCAACAAATGAACCCAGCATCTGAGGTATTTTTTACTTTACTGGAGTATTTCCAATTTACGGTACTTTTACTTATACTCCACCACACCTCAGAGGCAAATATTGCACTTTTACTCCCCTACAATTATTTGAAACCTTTAGTTACAAAACATACAAACATTAACCCTATTTAAACTTTGGCCATTTGAAAATAGCAGATCTACAAGCTCAAAATGCATCTAAGTGCTACAGGATGAGGTGGAGTCTGAAGATGAGTCTCTTCACATTACGACAATGATGAGCTACGCTGTTGGTCACAGAATTCCTGAAGCAGCACAGCTGTACAGTTACAGATAATGAGCCTATTGAGATCAGATACGGTAATGTTTAGTGATATAGCGCCTTTATAAAAAAAAAGAAGAAAGCAATAAATAAACAAATACAATTAAAAAAAACATCACATTCAAATACAGTAAATGGAAGTTAAAACAAAACATACATTACAACTGAAATATTTTTTGTGCAAATATTACATCATTTCCAATGATATTATCCATCAAAGACTAATGCTATTATGTCATTTTGACAAGCCTATGAAGTCATGACGACCAAGAAGAAAACAGGAAAACAATAACCCAAAATACATGTCAATAATTAACATTACAACAATAAAAAAGGAGAAAAACTAAAACAAAATACAGATAAGATACAATAAACTAACAGATATTCAAATTAATATTTGCACACAAAAAAAAACTCTTGCTGACCTCCCTCATCTATCCCGTCACAGTTCATCCATTTACCAATTTAGTTTATCCACTTAACAAGGCTGCCATGTTAAAGGACAAGTCCGGACTAGAATAACAGCCTTTTTTCCTACTTTTATTGATCCCAAATGACTGGCCATGGAAAATTCATGAACAGGCCATAAGTAGGTAGCCATGTTTTCACTCCACACAAACTTTAAAGGAAAACTCCTTAGACAGAGATTAAGAAAATATATTTGCATTTTATTTGTTCATGCTCATAAAGTGCTCCAAGAGCTAAGTGAAAAGTGCAGCAGTAAACTTTTGGGCCAAAGGACCATCGTCAGTGCCTCGCCTACTGACCGCCGTGAATAATGAAGCTTTACCCGCAAATGACAACACATAAATCCACATCACATACAGCGCCTATGGTCATATGTGATGTGGACTGACGTGATGAAGACTTACCTGCACATGACTGAAGTGACGTGAAATGATAAGACGAGACGCAAATCAAATTACGCAAAATGAAACGAGACATAAGTCCACATCACATACTACACTACACTACACCAGACATACACTATGGTCATTATGTGATGTGGACTGACGTAATGAAGCTTTAACCGCAAATGATTAGATCTGATGATATAGCACTGACGATGGTCCTATGACCTAAATGTTTGCTGCTGCACTTTTCACTTTGATCCCTTGGAGCACTTTATGATCATGAAACGAATAAAATAAAAATAGCTTTTCTTTGTCTCCGTCTAAGGAGTTTGTGGAGGGAGTCTTTTTTTCTGCCAGTTTTGCTTTGTTTTTGAGACCAGCTACAGTCAGTAAATATTCCTCTTTTTCCTTAGTTTCCTACAATAAAAAAAAAGAAAGAAATGTACAGAAATAAAACGTTATTTTTCAAAAGGAACCTCATATATTTAAGGAAACACATGGAACCAAATGGACCCTTGTCCACTGTTTCCCAAGTTATGGGTCGGGACTCAATGGGTCGTGGACACATTTTCATGAGTCCCCCCAACCTGTTAATTAAGTATTCAATCAAAGCTTCCAGCAGGTGATAGGCCTGTGGATTACGGTTCATTGAACATTGTAATGTATTAAATACATTTGAAAATGACATTGGTTTGTTCTGAATGGATGACATATTGGAATATTGTTGATGTCCAAAAAACATTATAAAAAGTGAAAATAGCCGATCTACAAGATCAATGTCACAAAATAAAGAAAAACATTCAAAATGATGTAATTTAAGAAAATGCTAAATAAGAAATTCCATAAAGAAAATAAAATAATGAAAATCTACAAGAGTGAAGATCTACAAGCTCAAACTAATTTCATAAAGTAAATTAAAAAAAGAAAAGCAATTCCATAAAGTAGGGGAATCATTTGTTTAACATACAACTTACATTTAGTTGAAATTTAAACCAGCGGTTCTCCTCCTAAATATTTGGCAAAAACATTAAGATTTAATATAAAAAAGTTATACTAAATAAATAATTTATACTAAGTTAGTACCAATGGATTGATTGGTCTTTAAAGCATGCTCTGAAAAGGCCCACCCATCTGTCCACTTAACACAGCTGCCATGTTAAGTGGTCAGATCCAGAATAAGGTTGAGAACCACTGATTTACACATTTCAAAGATCTACCACTACAGCAGATGAAAACATAACCCTATGGATTAACACTCTGTACATGAACATTTAATTAAAGATCTACAACTACGACAGATGAAAACCTAACCCTATGGATTAAGTACATGAGCAACATGTAATTAAGTTTCACAATTAAGATTGACATTTTTAGAGGAACTTGATATTATTTAACACTTTTTTAAAGCTCTGTGGACATTGTTTTAATAAAAACCTGATAATGCTTTTAATCGGGTAAACGACATATAGATCATATTTGTTATCAAAAAACAAAAATGTCCACAAAACTTGTGTGAAGAAACAAGTGTGAAAATAAAATCTTGACTCCTCCAACCAATGTTATATTTTTGAAAATTGTAATAATGTAATCATTTACAGACCATAAATGGGTAGCCATGTTAACATCTTTATAAAAAATAAAAACCGGTTGAAGAAAAGACTCACTCCACAAAAACCTTAAGAAAAACACCTTAGACAGAGACTAAAAATATATATATTAGTGTTTCATTTGTTCATGCTCATAAAGAGCTCCAAGTGCTAAAAGTGAAAAGTGCAGCAGCAAACGTTTGGGTCAAAGGACCATCGTCAGTGCCTCGCCTATTGACCGGCATGAATAATGAAGCTTTACCCACAAATGACAACACAGAAATCCACATCACATACTACACTACACTACACTACACTACATTACGGTCATTATGTGATGTGGACTGACGTGATGAAGCTTTAATTGCAAATGATTACATCTGATGATATAGCACTGACGATGGTCCTACGACCTAAATGTGTGTTGCTGCACTTTTCACTTTGAGCACTTGGAGCACTTGATGAACATAGAAAAAATAAAATAAAAATATATGTTCTTAGTCTCTGTCTAAGGAGTTTTCCTTAAGGTTTTTATGGAGTGAGTCTTTATTTCTGCCAGTTTTCATTTGTTTTTGAGATCAGTCAGTAAATATTCCTCTTTCCTTTTAGTATCCTACATTTGTTTTACATGAATAAAATAACATATTTAGAGTAGTAAAACGTTCTTATGTTTCAAAAGAACCCGATACATTTAAAAACAAAAATCAAAGAAATTCCATTTAAAATATTAAAATAAGAGTAATGAAAATAGCAGATCTACAAGCCGAGCTTGCAGCAGATCTGCTATTCTCACTAGGTCCCAGGGAGACATCACATTTCTCTTTTGGGTCTCGAGCTAAAACGTTATGAAAATCTTTACACTGAAATGTTTACATTCCAGTGCGTTTTTGCCATTGCTTGTTTATTGATAATTTCAGATCCAGATTCAAACTGTGACTATTTTTTCTGGGGTCAAATAGTAAAATTAAAATGAATTAAAAGCACATATAAGAAGCAAGCAAAATAGAACATGTGCTATTTCGTGAAAACAACAAATCTAAGCAATACATTAGAAACAAAACAAAAAAAAGAGGTTGTGAAAATAGATTTACATGCTCGTTGTGAGCTTGCAAATCTATTATCTTCACTAGTTTGGGTCCTGAGCTAAAAGGTTTGGGAACCTCTGCAGTGGCACAATGCCTGGTAGCTGTTAAATATAGAGCTTACAAATTTTGAATGACATCAGTTATGACTGTAATGTTTAGAATGCAATCACACAGTTATGACTAAGGTTTATTTTATTTTCCAGGAGTAATACAGTCTACAGTGACTGAACTGCCTCTTACACAGTGTCACAGTGGCTGCTAGCTGCTATGAGTTCAATTCAAAGTTTACAATTTAAATGGTGAATTTATCTATAGTACCTTTAACCAAAGCACTTTGTAATGTGCATTACATTCACCTACATACTTAGCAGGGGGAGAGATAGAGAGATGAGGGATAGAGATAGAGAGATGAGGGATAAAGAGACAGAGAGAGGGATAGGTAGAGAGACTCGTATAATTTACATCATTTGTGAACGATTGACATAAATTATACGAGGCGCATATGACGCAATGGCAGCAGCATTCTTTGTTTCATGTTCTCTGCATCAGTCTCAGTCCAGCATCAGTCCATTTTCTTCATTATTCTCCTGCCAAATGACGAGCATTGTACGCAAACAACGTGAAACGAAGTCCACATCACATACTGGTCATATGGTTGTATGTATCGTTTATATTATATTATTATATTATTATTATTATTATTATTATGTGATGTGGATTGACGTGATGAAGCTTTACTCGCAAATGACGGCACAAATAAAGAGTAACTATACGTGATGCACATGCCGACATCCGTCAAACACCTTCACATCACATACTGGTCATATGCGATGTGGATTGGCGTGATTAAGCTTTACCGCAAATGACGCAACGCAAAATCAATTGTGCCAATATTTGTCAGCAATACAGCAACAGCATGAATGACATTAGTACACAACACTATGAATGACATTAGTACACAATATACAACACTATGAATGACATTAATACACAACATACAACACAAGCAACAGGAATAACCAAAGTCATTAACCCTTTAAGACCTGAAGCCGATTCTACATGTCTCCTAAATCCCAACAGTTTTCTGAAAAACATAAGTTTCTATATCAGTGGTTCTCAAACTTTTTCATGTCAAGGACCCCCAAAATGATATGCATTTGGCCGCGGACACCCATCAAAATAATTTGTTCCAGGGACCCCCCCCCCCCCCCGCAGAAGCAAAGATTTGAGTTAAAAAATATTTGCTTTAAATATATATATTCAATGATTTGCACACATTTTCACGAATTTTCAAAAAACAACAGATCTACAAGCTCATAGCACGGCACTCGGTGCTGCGCTATGAGCTTGCATATATGCTATTTTTGAATAGCCAAAGTCTAAAATAAAGCTTTTTAGCTCAAATCTAAAAATGACACAGTTCCAGGTCTTAATGGGTTAAATGCATATGATATGAATGATGGCCCTACATCTCTCCCTGTTCTGACCTACTGTAAACAACGGCGTGTACCTCGCCTAAAAGAAAAAAATGCCGACCGATGTGAATGACGAGCTATCCGCAAATGTCGTGAAATAATCACAAAATCACATAAATCCACATCACATATAACCCTAACCCTACGACCAGTAATGTGATGTTATTATTATTATTATTATTATTATGTGATGTGGATTGACGTGATGAAGCTTTACTCGCAAATAGCCTGAAACGGTACAACGGCAATAAAATTACGCGAAACGACACACGACGTAAAGGACGACATGCATCACATACCTCCACATATGTTCATATGTGACGTGGACTAACGTGATGATGTTTTACCCGCATATGTTGTGAAATGACACAACACAACACATACATCACATCAATGCACATCACATACGGCCCCCGTGTACGGTCATATGTGATGTGGGCTGACGTGATGAAGACTTACCTGCATATGACGGAAGCGACGTGAAATCAAATGTAATTTTTACCCGCATGTGTTGTGAAATGACAACACATACATCACATCAATCCACATCACATACTACACTACACTACACCATGGACTTATGTGATGTGGGCTGACGTGATGAAGACTTACCTGCACGGATATGACGTGAAATCCTGAGACGCGACGCAAATCAAATCAAAACGCAAAATGCTACGAGACATAAATCACAACAACGCTGGCTGTGACCCAATAAAAAAAAACTGGTCCAGTCCCTTACATATTCTTCACGAATGACGGGCATTGAACGCAAACGACGCAAACCGCTGGCCCGCCACCCGTTAAATGATGCAACGCAAGCGGCGCTGATAGTGCAAATTTTACAGTTAAAGCTAAAAAAATGTTTAGTTGATACTATGACAGGGCAAAAAAAAGCTATATTTTTAACTATCAAAAATAGATAAAGCACAAATAGGTTTAACTATGTGAGTTTGCTATGTGACCAAGAGCCACATATACTATATTATACAACCTAGTATACATATACTGTACCCTGTCACTATATTATACAGCTTAGCGTAAGCCTACATATACTGTACCCTGTCATTACATAAACAGCCTGGATACGTATACTGTCAGTACTACAAATAGAACCAAATGGACCACTGACGGGTCCATTTGGTTCCATTTGTAAAAAACTCAAAGACACACTAGAAGGAAAAAAAGTTATAACTTTATTCAAGCAAATAATGAAGAGAAAAGAGGGGAAGTTAAAGTATGGAGGTCAGGCAGAAACCTTGTATGTCCAAAATTGTTACTTTTTAAAATAGACACAAAATAACCTGTGTGCCAATGGATCCAATGTAATTATCATGATCTTTTGCGTTGTGAGCTTGTAGATCGGCTGTTTGTACTGCTTTAGTGTGTGACACCGTCACACGGTATGACCAAGTAAAGAAATGTCTTTACGACAAAAAAAATAAAATCTATCTATCTATCTATCTATCTATATATATATATATGGTTTCTGCCCGACAACCAATGATAGACCGTGTCACTACTATCACTTACCTTGAACAGCAGCCACGACTCAGACAACAGCAAATGAAATTTAAAAAACACTAAGAAAGAAGCAAATGACACATCGGACATCATTTGCCTTCTCTTTTAGTTTGCACAGACCTACAGCATAGATGACTGTTAACACAGTGTTAATGGGGCTACATGCTACCATAATGATACCAGACATAAATCACATAGCTCCACATCACATACATTTGTACACACAAACCACTAGTGAAGAACTAGTGCAATAGACAGGCAAGAAGAAAGAAATGTGTTTGTGAAAAGAAAGATAGACAAAAATAAAAAATCGATCAAATAACTCAGACACAAAAGTAAATAATAACAAATAATTTTGTTATTGCTTTATTAAAGCAAAGAATAGAGAAAAAGAGGAGAAGTTACGACCACATATGGTCGTATGTGATGTGGACCGATGTGATCAAAGCTTTGGGCGCAAATGACGTGAAACAATAAATAAAATCACATAAATCCACATCACAGAAAGGCACATGGTCCTATGTGATGTGGACCGACGTGATGAAGCTTTACCCACAAATGACGCGATGCAAATGACGTGAAACGATAGACGACGCAAATGACCACATACATGGTATGGTAGCATGTAGCATGTAGCCCCCTTAACAAGCAGCAGCTGCAATCAAAAGGTTCCTACCTTCCTGTCATCTTCACTTACGGACGTCTTCTTCTTGTCATCTTCGTGTTCTGTAAAGACACAAAAAATAAAACAAAAACGTTGAGTTGAGCAGGCCTTACAGGGTGACATTTTGGAAGCCAAGATGGTCTGTAGAGCCATAAGCTGGTCACTGACAGGGCTGTGCCACCATTATGGCATTTTACTTGAGTAATTGTCACAAATAATTGCGATTAAGGATTTAATTGTACATGAACATTGGACATGTTTGAAAATAAATCAACATTTTTGTAACCAGAAGAGTGGGCACCCAGGAAAAGTGGGCACTTCAATGTGTAATTGGCCATTTATATTCCTCAAAGTAAGTAATTAAGTAACTTCAAGGAGTAGTTCACCCACAAAATGACTTATTTTCTATCAATTGCACATGCCATGAAGCCTTGAATTCATGGATTTGTTTTTGTCGCATTCCTGTGCCAATAATTAGATTCCCGTCTCCTACCGGCTTATGTATCCGGTAGGAGACACAGTAAATTATTTGTGTCTCCTACCGGAAATACACCCGGTCATCAAATTATTGGCTTAGTAATAAGACTAACTAAAACAAAATCATGAATTCAAGGCTTCATGGGGTGTGCAATTTATAGAAAATAAGTACTTTTTTGGGTGAACTACTCCTTTAAGTACATGATTTGAAGATGCTTGACTGGCCTACAGCCACTGTCGGCATAAAACAATACGTTTTAGGTCTGATAATGATGTACTCACCCGTACATGTTCACATCATGTATACTTTACATTACTTAAAAAGGGATAGTTCACCCAAAAACGTACTTATTTTCTATCGATTAGTCACCCCATGGAGCCTTGAATTATGGACCGGCAGGCAGCGGTTCCGGTAGGAGACACAAAGGAGACTCTTTGTGTCTCCTACCGGAACCGCTGCCGGTCATCAAATTATTGGTTTAGGAATCAGACAAAAACAAAAACATATCAATGAATTCAAGTCTCCATGGGGTGACTAATCCATAGGAAAAGGTGTTTTAAACTATCCCTTTAAGACAGGGGTCATCAACGTTTTCAGACCAAGGACCCCCTAGCTGAGAGAGAAATGAAGCAGGGACCCCCTCTATACTGTATAAAATTGTGTTTGAGATAAACTTGTGCTGCTCTTTTTTCCCTCTACACCTATATCTCTTTGCTAAAAAATAGCCGATCTACAAGCTCACTACGCCTCGCAGCACGAGGCGTTGTGAGCTTGTAGATCTGCTATTTTTGGCTTAAGTTCTCCTCAGCAAAGGGATGCTAGGGTTCAAGTGGTTAATGTAAAAAAGATTTGGCGGACCCCCTGTAGTAACTCTGGGTCCCGGACCCCCTGTTGAAGACCCCTGCTTTAAGAGCATTTTGCAAATTCTTCATTTGCTTTACATTTTGGGAGAAAAATTGCCAATTTAACAAAGAGGTGCCGTCTATTCCTGTATCAAACACCATGTTCAAGTAAAGTCTACAATGGTGAATGGTGCATTTATATAGCGCTTTTATCCAAAGCGCTTTACATTGATTGTGAAAATGCTTGTCATTTCATCAAGTTTCAGAAACGACTAAAGACATTGGCTCTCAATCGTTTTCATATCAAGGACCCCCACATGAATATTCATTTGGCCAAGGATTGGGCCTCTTCCTTACTTCCTTCACATTACCACGTTACCAATGATACTAATGAAGGCTTTGTTCTATTTAGTGTAGCACAGTGGTTCTCAAAGGACACCCATAACTCTGAGAGTGTACAAATGGAACCAAACAGACCTGTAATTTGTTTCCATCTGTACACTCAAGAGTTACAAACCCGTAAGGGTCCATTTGGAACAGAGCCTTCATTAGCATCATCTTAACACCTGTGAAGGGAAGTGAGGAAGAGGCCCTTCTTATTTCCAATATGGCCGCTGATTCCAAAACTCCAGTTTGTGCCTCCCATAGATATAGAAACCTAGATACCTCATTGGCCTCTGCAGTTCGTTGGAGCAACTCGTATCGCGGCCACCATTTTCACGTAGGAAAACGGACACTCAAAGTGACTACTGGCCAATCACAGCGCTCACAGCGCGTTGACTACTGGCCAATCACAGTGCGTCTTTTCTAAGATTTGTCAGAATCTAGTTGTCCCGCCCCCACTTACCTCTGATTGGCCTACCGAACGCCCCCTTCTGTGACACACACGGAAGCTTCAGGGAAGCTTTCCTACGCTAAAATGCCCCCCCGTGATACCAATGCCTCAGAGCCAAAGGAGGCGTCTACCTTTATATGTCTATGGTGCCTCCTACCTCCAGCATGGTTGTGTGTTACAGTGAAATTGGTGACCTTCAGAAAACATGCGACCATCTCGTGGACTTCACAAAAACATCACCATGTCCAAATGTAAATAACAATTTGTTTATGAACAGAGCAACTCTGTTCATAAACTAACAGCAGTGATTTACTTTGGATGTTTGACATGTGATGGACACGATGGACACATCTTTTGTCAGGTCACCAATTTCTCCATAACACTGGAGGAGGCAGAATGTTGAGGGTTGGGATTCGGCTTGAAAATAAAACCACAGACGTCTTGGTTCAGCTCTCAGCCGCTACACCAGTGGCTCTCATACCAGTCATCAGTTACCAATATGAGTATAAACCCTAGGGTTTATACTAGACCAGTGGCTCTCAAAGTGATGTCTGATATCAGCCATCAGTTACCATGAGTATAAACCCTAGGGTTTATACTAGACCCGTCACAATTATTACGTAATAGCCTAATTGCAATTTGCAATTGTGTTTTGCATAATCGTCATAATCATTACCATGTTAAAAATGTTCACATATTTTCAAACATTTTGTGAGAATAGCAGATCTACCAGCTCAAAACGTGTTGCGATGCGACACGTTTGGAGCTTGTAGATTGGCTATTTCCACTCTGCTAATCCCACTATGAATGTATTTTTTGTAATTAAATGATGTATATTATTTGTCATATCTACCTTGTGCAACTTTTGTTTACGAAGCCCTAAAAGCCAAAAATAAATTACATTTGTATTCATAATGTTCCAATGCTCAACGACTAACACAGTTAAATCTTTGATCGCAATCATTTATGTGACAATGAATCGTCAACTTCCATTTTGTAATGGTGACACAGCCCCTGGTTTATAATGGCCAGCAGTGGTGGAAAAAATACTGATTTGTTTTAACTTCAGTAAAAGTATCACTACTGCCATGTAGAAATACTCTGTTCCAAGTAAAAGTCCGGAATTCAAAATTCACTTGAGTAAAAGTACAAAGTTACTGGTATCAAAATGTACTTAAAGTACCAAAAATAAAAAGTACTCATTATGTAGAATATCCCCTTTCACAAGTTTTCAAAATATATTAAAATATTTTGAAAATAGCAGATCTACAAGCTCACAATGTGTCGCATCGCAACGCATTGTGAGCTTGTAGATTGGCTATTTTCAAATGGCCGAAATGTATATAGGGCTGAAGTGGTTAAAGGTAGGGTAAGTGATTTTCTTTGGTTAAAATAAGTGTTAAATAGCTCTATATTCTGATAGTAATCATTGCTATAGAGTGTTTGTTCAGTAAAAGGAGTCTCCTTGTCTCTCCAGCTCTTTATAAAACAGAACATGCATTTTCGTTTCAGTTTCGGTTTCATTTCCAATTTTATCCAATCAGGATAGAGAACTCAATCAGGATATAGATTAAACAAGTGAAATTGGAAGTGATGACACTAAGAATTGAGCAAACAAAATTGGAACTGGAACACTATGAAAATGAAGCTTCAAATGGGTACTTTCTCCTGATTGGCTGAGAGTTGCCGGAAAATGTATTTTCTGTTTATTTAAGAGCTGGAGAGACGGGGAGACTCCTGTTACTGAACAAACACTCTATAGCAATGATTACTATCAGAATATAGTGATTTAACCTTTTAACAAAATACTTTTTGTTTTAACTCAAAAATATCACTTACCCTACCTTTAATACATTTTTTTTGTAATTATAATCAAAATCTACAAAGTAACTAGTAACTAAAGTTTATAAATAAATGGAGTGAAGTAAAAAGTACAATATTTGGATCCGAGATGAAGTGGAGTAAAAGTTAAAGTATTGAAATTTGGAAATACTCAAGTAAAGTACAAATCCCTTGAAATTGTACTTTATACAGTACTCAAGTAAATGCACCTACAGTAGTTACTTTCCACCACTGCTGGCCAGGTGTGATCCAGGTACGTACCGTGTGGGGTCTCCTGCCGCTCGGTTGAAGATAGCTGGTATTAATAGAGCCGCGTAGGTTGTATGGCACCACGTCCCGAGCACCGTACGCCTTGTATCTACAACGGAGAACGTTCGTTGGCACCGTTATACGTTTCAGCTCTCAGGGCTCGTGCTGAGTCGTCGAAGTTCCATCTTCCTGCCCCTTGTCCTGAGTTACAGACACTCTATTACCAGCTATCTCCTGATGACTCCATCCATCCAGGACCTTCACTGTAGATGACTCAGCGTTTTTAACTCACTGTATGAAGTAGATTTAGTCCACTCTGCTGAAGGTCACCACATGATTAACCTGCAAGACACAGATATACACCAATATTACATATAATATATTGTAGAACATAATATTAAGATTGTAAAAAAAAAAAAAAAAAAAAGAACCAAACAAAAGACATTATATACTCCTTAAAGGTAGGGTAAGTTATATTTTTGGATTTTTTTTGTTTTTTTTTTGTTAAAAGGTTAAAGTATTATATTCTGATAGTAATCACTGCTACAGAGCGTTTGTTCGGTCACAGGGGTCTCTCCAGCTCTTTAATAAACAGAATATAGTACATGTTCAGGTAGGTGACAACATTTAAGCCAATCAGGAGAGGGCACTGAAAATGCATTTTCTGTTTAATAAAGAGCCTGAGAGACATGGGAGACTCCTTTTACTGAACAAACACTCTATACCAGGGGTCTTCAACCTTTTCAGGCCAAGGACCCTCTAACTGAGAGAGAGATGAAGCAGGGACCCCCTACTCTATTGTATAAAATTGTGTTTCAGATTAAACTTTTTTTTTTACTTGGTCTGTTCTTTTTTCCTTTTACACCTACAGTTTTTGCCAAAAATAGCAGATCTACAAGCTCACAACGCCCGCAGCGTGATGCGTGAGCTTGTAGATCTGCTATTTTTGGCTAAAGTTCTCCTCAGGAAAATGGGATGCTAGGGTTCAAGTGGTTAAGGTAAAAAGAAAAGTCATGTCACACAAAGATTTGGCGGACGCCCTGTATTAACTCTGAGGACCCCCTAGGGGTCCCGGACCCCCTGTTGAAGACCCCTGCTCTATACCAATGAGTACTATCAATATAGAGCTATTTAACACTGTTACTGAACAAACACTATAGCATTGAGTACTATCAGAATATAGAGCTATTTAACACTTATTTTAACCAAAGTAAATCACTTACCCTACCTTTAAGTTTTTTAGGCTAGTGTTAAGTATACGTTCGAAACTGTCGGGCAGAACTCTCTCGTCCTACTTGATCTATACTACAGCGTCGCATAAAGCATCAACAGTAGAAGATCTACAAGTTTGAAACGCAGCGCAAAGAGACACGTTTTGAGCTTGTAGATCTGCTACTTTTGCCATTTTTGAATCCTGAAAAGTAACAGTTTGACATAATGAGGTTTCCTCCCGATGGAGACGATATTATAGTTTCATCTGAGCCTTGGATCAAGACTCATAGATTTATTGTTATCGATTTTGATATCGATATTTATTTTAGATTAATCTAAAGAGTAAATAGTGTTTTTAATCTCCTGTTACAATGTAGCGCTGTTATCTCTCCTATCTTAGGCCTTTACATTTGTTTTGTTCTAGATATTTTATGAAAAGTATGAACTGTGAAAGGTGCTGTACAAATAAGGTTTTATTATTATTATCTGGCCCTGGGCCAGAACGTCAGTGACTTCTCTCTAATGCAGGGGACTTCAACAGGGGGTCCTCAGAGTTACTACAGGGGGGCCGCCAAATCTTTGTGTGATAGGATTTTTCATTTTTCCTTAAACTTGAACCCTAGCATCCCTTTTCTGAGGAGAACTTAAGCCAAAAAATAACAGATCTTAACAACGTGCTGCGTTGTGAGCTTGTAGATCTGCTATTTTTGGCAAAGAGGCTATAGGTGTAGAAAAAAAGGGCAGACCACGTAAAACAAAAACATTTTGAATCTGAAACACAATTTTATACGATATAGAGGGGGTCCCTGCTACATCTCTCTCTCAGCTTGGCCTGAAAACGTTGAAGACCCCTGCTCTAACGCTCTGCTTGTAGACATGTGCATCTCATCTTAAACAAGCTAAGTGCTTAATGAGCTTTCCAGTTTAGTAGACCTTGTATTGTGAATTTGTCAATCAATCAATCAGACACACAAGGAATTCCACTGTCCTGCGAGGGCTCCAACTGTAGTACAAATAAACCAAACCACTTCACTATAGTCTCCAAAACAAGAGGTTGTGTTGTGTTGTTTAAAGTCTATTCTCCAGGGTGGGAAGCCTCTCAGCACCCCACCTTCTCTGTAAAATACACTTTTTGTCCAGAAAAGAAAATATTTCACCGAAAGAAAAAAATGTTTTTGGTTGCTCCACTGCGCCCCCTACAGATCTGGTCAATGGAATTTTTCTATTGACCAGATTTTGCATTCCGGTGGAATATTTTCTTTTCTGGTCAAAAAGTGTATTATAGAGAGAAGGTGGGGTGCTGAGAGGCTTCCCACCTCCAAGAATAGACTTTCAACAACACAAAACAGTCTTTGTTTTGGTGAGTAGCGAAGTGGTTTTGTTTATTTTTTACTACAGTTGGAGCCCTAGCAGGACAGTGGAATTCCTTGTCTATAAGCAGAGCGTTAGAGAGAACTCACTAACGCTCTGGACCAGGGCTAATTATGATCCTATCTATGACAGAGGTCTTCAACAGGGGGTCCGGGACCCCTAGGGGGTCCTCAGAGTTACTACAGGGGGTCCCCCAAGTCTTTGTGTGATATGATTTTTTTTTTTACATTAACCACTTGAACCCTAGCATCCCTTTTCTGAGGAGAACTTTAGCCAAAAATAGCAGATCTACAAGCTCACAACGCCTCGCGCTGCGAGGCGTTGTGAGCTTGTAGATCGGCTATTTTTGGCAAAGAGTTATAGGTGTGTAGAGAAAAAAAGAGCAGCAAAAGTTTATCACTTAGTTCCATGTTAAAGTCTCAAACATCTTGATAAATGTATATTACTCGTTTATCCCAAAGCTACAGATGTTATCCCACCATACGGACCCTTTTGTGTTCAGTAATATAATGTAAGTGCCGCTGATGCAGCAGGTGAACGCCGGTATTACACCCCATTTAATCCAGGAAATACAATGATGTTCATCCACAGACGGGATTAAAACACTTCTTTGTTAAACTATACTGAATATAAAGAGAACACCAACACCCCGTATGTACGGATAACATCTGTGGCTTTAAGATAATCACTTTATATTTACAATGTATACAGACATGTAGACGCACGAGCCTTAAAACACAGAAAACCACACTATTTGGGAAAGTGGCGCTGTTAAAGGTGACCGCAGGTATTACACTCCAAGTGAATGCGGAAATAGAATGGCGTTCAGACACACGCGTGATTAAAACACGTCTTAATTCAACGTTAAGTAATATTACGGAACAAACCTGACCCATATGGACGGTTAACATCCGTGGCTTTGGGTCTAAACGCTTTATGTGTTGGATTGGGTTCATTTATGGGGCTTTATGAGACGTATAAAACTACTAACAAACATCAGACTCGATCACCATAAATAAAATCCCTGACCAGTCTTGATCCAAAAAGGCCTAAATAGATTATAAACCCACATGAATGTAATGTATGTATGTATGCAGGGGGTTAGATCTACAAACCCCCACACAGTGAGTGTGCTTTAAGGTTAAACTTAAAGTGACACTTTAGTTGTGATCATTTGGAACAAATGTTTGTTTGATGCAATAGCCTTGGATCAATTTTGACTTATTTGCATATCTATGAGGTAAAAGTCAGACTCGATAAAATGACTAGTTTGATGCATTTTCTCCCTCGGTTGTAAATCACAATACTTCATATTTATGTCAATGTTGGTGTCATAATAATTCACAGTCCTAGAACACCTCGAATGCTTAAATAATAATGGTGTTAAATATCGGTGGATAAAAACGTGTCATGTTGATATAAATCAAACATCAGTGTTACCTTCAACAGAGCAGCGCGCCACGTTATACAAACAAAACTGTTCGAACCAGCCGTAGCGCGCCTGCGTCCAATTTACACCTGTATTCACATCCGGTCTAGAGCCCCGCCTACTGGATCCGGTGTGTTGAACACGGACATGGACACATCATTTCCGTTTCTGTTTTCCAACCGGATCTTCACCCTGAAGAGTGAATTGATCCCCAGACTGCTTTTCAAGTAATCAACACTAATCATCCACTCCTGTGTGGAGGATGATGATGCAGTGGTGTAAAGTAACTAAGTACTTACTAGTTACTTTGTAATGTTTTATTATTATTACAAAACATACATTAACCACTGCAGCCCTATGAAAATAGCAGATCTACAAGCTCGAGCTTGTAGATCTGCTATTTTCAAAGCATGTTCATACATTTTTTAAACTTGTGAAATGGGACATTCTGCAAAATGAGTACTTAATTACTTCCAGCACTTAAGTATATTTTCATACGAATACTTTTGTACTGGTAAATGACTTTCATGAACAACCTGTTAAAAGGAATTATCCTTATCCTTAGTAGGCGAGTGGTGGAAGAAGTAGCTTATATTCAAACTTTTATATTAACTTAAATTATTATAAACAAATGATAAGCTGGTTATAGTAAAAGTAGTGATAATATAAACACACTGTTACAAGTAAAAAAGTCCATCTATTCTCAATTTGCATGAGTAAAAATAATAATAAAACATGTTGGACATTCAGCTGATATGTCATTCTTCTTGTAGTTTAAATCGTGCATATTTAATGAGACCATTTACATATTTGAATAACCAGACATCAATATGAACTTGTATTATTTATAGCTTTTTTTTCTCAAGGACCCCCAGGGGTCCTTGGGGAGGTCTCAGGGGGTCCCCAGCTAAATGATTTAATACAGCATCACAATCATTTTAACCACTTTATCCATATTAAATATCAGATATACAAGCTCACAGCGCGTCACTGATATTTTAGTTAATAATGTTTAATTTCTCAACATAAATCTTCTCTTCTGGGGGTCCCTGGGGGTCCCTGGCACAACATCATTTCATTTGGGGGTCCTTGACATGAAAAAGTGTGAGAACCACTGTTTTTTTATAGCAGCCATAGTCAGACACATGTAGTGTCTTCTGATGGACACTAGATGGCGTCTGAACAGCAGTTTTGCCAAGTGCTGCTGGAAAAGGAAATCAGCAATGTAGGAAAAAAAAAATACATTTAGATTCACATGTATGAAATATTACCCAAACTATTCTCTGACAGTGGTGGAAGAAGTACTTATGTTGTTTTTGTTGTTATGTTGTTTTTGTTGTTTTTGTTGTTTTGTTGTTTTGTTGTTTTTGTTGTTTTAACGAACAGACCTTGTGAAGACAATTTTCCCCTTGGGGACAATAATGTTAGGTGTGTTACTGTATGTCTTCACTCCAGTTCCTTGAACATTCTTTGTGGGTTTGTTCTATTGGACATTTCCTCGTGTTCCTCGTGTTCCTCGTGTTCCTCGTGCTTCCAGTCATTTAGTTACCGTTGTGTTTGACCCATTCAGTCTGGGAACGCATGCACCTCGTGTCATTTCAGATTTCTTTGGGCTATTAAAAAAAAAAAAAGCAGATCTACAAGCTCATAGCGCGGCACTCGGTGCCGCGCTATGAGCTTGTAGATCTGCTATTTCTTTGAATAGCCAAAGAAATCTAAAATGACACGAGGTGCACGCGTTCCCCGGATTGAATGAGTTAAGCTATCAAACACTTTGAACCGACCTCCTCTGCCTCGTCCTACACTCTCTCCTGATAGTAGAGGCCCTAGGCCCTAGTAGAGGCCCTAGGCCCCTCTAGTTTGGATTGCATCCATAGGACCTCTAATATAGGGATTTTGATGATCCCAAGAAAAAAAGTGGTCCAAAGTGTGTTTTTTTCAATGTTTTATTACCCCTATGAGACCTGCAGGATTGCTGGCTGGAACGCTGGTGAGACTGTCTTTCAGAGACTGTGGCACGCTCAAATTTAGACGTAGCCCAAAGGTAGAGATACCATTTGATTCTAGACAACCTCAGGTTTCCAATGGGACCAACCTTGTCATGCTACCTTGTCAGGAAGGGGGCTAAATACCTAATGATTCAAAGTTAGACAACATTTTGGCGAGGGAAAAACGGCCATCACCATTTTCCAAATGGTCCCTTGAGCTGTCACCTCGATATAAGTGAATTGAAATGGGTTACATGGATACCTACAAGCCTGCCCTGTACAGAAATTCCACATTTATGGCCATCTCATGCAGTTTTGGGCAAGAACCATGCAGTTTATTGCATGCAGTACAAATATGTAATTTCCGCCTATTGTAAAAAGGAGAACACTTTACTGTATATATAGCTGCATGAGATCACTGTACTGTATCTATAGCTGTATGAGACCACTGTACTGTATCTATATAGGGATATAGATGCAGACAGTGGTATAGATTCAGTACAGTGGTCTCATACAGCTATAGATACAGTACAGTGGTCTCATACAGCTATAGATACAGTACAGTGGTCTCATACAGCTATAGATACAGTACAGTGGTCTCATACAGCTATAGATTCAGTACAGTGGTCTCATACAGCTATAGATACAGTACAGTGGTCTCATACAGCTATAGATTCAGTACAGTGGTCTCATACAGCTATAGATACAGTACAGTGGTCTCATACAGCTATAGATACAGTACAGTGGTCTCATACAGCTATAGATACAGTACAGTGGTCTCATACAGCTATAGATACAGTACAGTGGTCTCATACAGCTATAGATACAGTACAGTGGTCTCATACAGCTATAGATACAGTACAGTGGTCTCATACAGCTATAGATACAGTACAGTGGTCTCATACAGCTATAGATACAGTACAGTGGTCTCATACAGCTATAGATACAGTACAGTGGTCTCATACAGCTATAGATACAGTACAGTGGTCTCATGCAGCTATAGATACAGTACAGTGGTCTCATACAGCTATAGATACAGTACAGTGATCTCATGCAGCTATATATACAGTAAAGTGGTCTCCTTTTTACAATAGGCGGAAATTACATATTTCAACCTGGAATCGACTAGTGTCTCTCTCACAACAACTGTGGATGGTCGTGTCCGGCAGTCCTATTTTAGACATGTTATTAATACACAACCACAACAACAACAACAACAACTACTTTTAAAGAGGTTTTGACATGTTTATTAATTGAAATTCAGCATCTCAACATCTAAAAAGTTATGAGGTCAAGTTTTCAGGATGGATGGGGGCTGGGGTTGGTTGGTGGAGGAGGTATCTCTCTTCAGTTATAGCAGGGGTCATCACCATGCTTTCTTGTGGTGGACATTTTGGTCAAAATTCCATTTTTGCCACGGACATAAAAAATGAGTGGACAATAATATTACCAGAAACACATAAAGAGCTAGCCTGAATGACCTTATAACCAAATATGTAACCATATTTGGTTATAAGAGTGTACAAATGGAACCAAATGGACCCTTACGGGTCCATTTGGTTCCATTTGTACACTCTCAGAGTTACGGTGGTCCTTGCAAGTAAAACATTTAAGAACCACTAGTACTAGTAGGACTCCTAATGTTCCATACATAGTGTCATAGTAAATCAGAGTCATACATATTCTGAAGAAAACTAAATAAGAACATTATAATGGTGTGTAAATCAAACAAATTGCCACGGACAAGACCAAGTCTTTGCCACGGACACATTTGTCTGTGTACGGACATGTTGATGACCCCTGGTTATAATCTTGCTTTATCTCTTTTTGTCTTTTTGTATGTTTTCGTTCTTGTCCTTCCGTGTGGCCGTCCGTCTCAGCCAAGCTAACATTGGTCAAGCTTCACATGACACGTGAAAATATGTTGTCACCAATGCTTTTGATTGGCTAGCGAGACGCATGACGAAATAGAAATCTATAAAAAGGTGTGTCACTTCAAAAAATCATTTATATTTTTTGAAGTGAGCTTCCATCAGCCAAGCTAATATTGGTCAAGTGACACGTGACTGACAATATGTAATATAAATAGGTAAGACAGGATTAATCAGGAACAGTACTGGCGGAGACCTGTGCTCCGAGGAGCACATTTTCTAGTTTCAATCTTTTTTTTAGTTGGCAGCCATGACCTGGTCCACCCAGCTTCCGGATTGGGCCACGCGGGAGTAGACGCCGGGCACGGAGGTGGAGCAACGACTGCTGCCCCAGGACATGATGCCGACCAGGGTCCACATGTTGTCCTTCTCACACACCAGGGGACCACCGGAGTCCCCCTGAGACAGGGCACAAGCAAGGACAGGACATGATTAACAAGAAGCAGACCATTAACGAATCAGTCAATCAATTTTCTTCACAATCCTCAATACCATGGACAGGTTAACATGACTACGGGCCCTGGGCACAAACTCACCATTACACCCTCCCATGCCAACACACACACACACACACACACACACACACACACACACACACACACACACACACACACACACACACACACACACACACACACACACACACACACACACACACACACTATTTTAAATGCTAAGCCCACGCTCATTCTAGCTGTTGCTACAGATAGATAGATCATTTTAGATAGATACTTTTTTATTTCTGTGTCCTGCACACAAAGTGCCCAACCCTCATGGGTTTATAAGACACCATTTTACGCTTATAACATGTTTTACAATATTCACGTAATTACATTCAATTACATCTCAGAATTATACAGTGTTCTGTCTTCTCTCCCAAGCTTGACAGATAAAATCTGCCACAACAAAAGCTCCTTTAACAAAACATATCTCAAATCTTACATAATCATCTAACTCAAGGAAATTTCCACAAATAGAAGACATCTTACTAACAAATACCTCTCTTATATCATCATATTTTGAGCAATAAAACAGAAAGTGTACCTCGTTTTCAATTTCCCCAAGTTCACAAAACCGACAATATCTCTCTTCCTCTGGAGTGGCATTAAACCTGCCATTCTCCAGAGCTAATGGTAGTGTTCCTGACCGTATTTGTGCACAGAGAGATCGTTGTCTTTTGCTTGAATTATACTTCACATACGGTTCTACAGTGTACCTGTCCTTTATGAATAGTTCACAACTTGGGTTTATACCATATATCACTACACCATTGTTCTTTTATCTGGAAAACATTGTACTTCTAATTTTGTGAATGTCACATAGTAACTTATTCTGACAAATAAAAAAACAAATCATTAGAGTAAAATAAAGATCTCAACTCTTTTGTCCAGGAGTGACCAGATCTAAAATCCCACTTAAAAATCTATAAATATTAAACATGCACACATAATAACGAGACACAAAGGTAAACACAAGGAGCAGCAGATCATCTCACCATGCAGGAGGTGGCGCCCTCACCCCCGGCACAGATCATGACGTCAGAGATGTTGTCTCCCCAGAACCTCTCACACTGGATGTTGGACAGCAGGGGCAGAGAGGTCTGCTGCAGCTTGTTGGGGGTGTTGTGTTCTGGGGGGGGGGGGGGGGGGGGGGGGGGGGGGGGGGGCGCAGACGGACAGAGATTATTGTTTTATTGATACAACTTGCAAAATGTTTAAATAGTACAGTAGTGGTTCTCAACCTTTCCAGGCTGCGACCCCCCCCCCAATATAATCATATTTGAACTGGGCACTTGTAGTTGTAGGAGTTGAGGCATTACATTTAGTTTGACTCCGTTCCACACATTAATAGTGGAAATAGCCAATCTAATATCTCATAAAACTATCAATTATACGTTGGATATTCAAAAGCTGATCTACAAGTGTACATCTGCTATTTTTTTAATTTTGGGAAAGAACGTGAAAATGTTTGGAAGATTTTGAATAATCTTTGCTTTTTGTTTTTTTACACAAATCTTCTCTTCTGCTGGTCCCTGGCACAAAACATTTTCAGATGGGGGTCCACGGCCAAATATATATTAATTTGGGGCGAAAACGTTAGAACCCACTGCCATATGCTTCACTGCTACAGTCGTCACTCAGCCTGTACCAAACTAATTTCTCCTCCACATGCAAGACAAAAAAACAATTGACTCTTGTCCCCCCGTTCTGGTAGGACAGAACGGGAGGACAGACAGGGTTCATTGACATTACAGAGAGAGTAGAGAGGGGGGTCCTCCTACCTTCGTAGCTGGTCTGACCCCAGCCAGAGGTGACGCAGGTCATGCCGGGGGCGAAGACGTTGTGTAACTCGTCAGACAGCGTGGGCAGGCAGACGGGGGACACGCTGGGACCCAGGCGGGCGGGCGAGGCCAGCCTGATCAGAGTGATGTCATAGTTGATGGTGCGAGGGTTCCAGAAGGGGTGGGTGAACACACAGGGGTTCATGTGAAGGAGTGAAGTGCAAAACTATGGAAGATTCACTTCTTGTGCAATATAGGATTCACGTTAACACTTTACTTAAAAGTCGGGTTGTGTGTCAGGTTTTGCATAAGTGTGTATAAGTGTGAGTATATGTATGTGAGTGACTGAGTGAGTATAGTTATGTTCTGACTAAATAATTGGTTCGCTTATTGACTATTCCAGTGGTTCTCCACCCAGATGATTAGCTTAAAGGTAGGGTAAGTGATATTTTTTGGTTAAAACAAAAAGTATTTTGTTAAAATGTTAAAGCACTATATTGTGATAGTAATCATTGCTATAGAGTGTTTGTTCAGTAACAGGAGTCTCCCCGTCTCTCCAGCTCTTTAATAAACAGAAAATACATTTTCCGGTAGGTGTCAAAATCTCAGCCAATCAGGAGAAAGTACCCATTTTTAAGCTTCATTTTTCTAGTGTTCCAGTTCCAATTTTGCCTGCTCATTTCTTAGTGTCATCACTTCCAATTTCACCTGTTTAATCTATATCCTGATTGAGTTCTCTATCCTGATTGGATAAAATTGGAAATGAAACTGAAACTGCATTTTCTGTTTTATAAAGAGCTGGAGAGACAAGGAGACTCCTGTTACTGAACAAACACTCTATAGCAATGAGTACTATCACAATATAGAGCTATTTAACACTTATTTTAACCAAAGAAAATCACTTACCCTACCTTTAATGTGTAACATTGTTTTCTCACTCAACAGTAAACAAACCAACATGCAGTATAAGTGTATACAGGGCATCTGCACATTTCTAAAGTGACCATTTAATGACCTTTAAGACCTTTTTAATGCCTCCAAAATAAAAATTAAATAAATAAAAATAAGACCATTACTGCGTCAAAAGTAACCAACAAACTATACTGTAACAGAAGATAAGATCTTTGAAAATAGCCGATCTACATGCTCAGTTGCAAGGCGTTGAGAGCTTGTAGATCAGCTATTTTCACAATATTTATCTGGAACCATCTGTGGAATGTCTCAACTCCTACAATTCCAATTGCTTGTCAGGGTGGAGGGTCCCCAGTTCAAATATGATTATTTTGGGGGGTCCCCTGTTCAAATATGATTATGATTATTTTGGGGTGTCCCCAGTTCAAATATGATCATTTTGGGGGGCTGTGGCATGAAAAGGACCCTAACCCGCATGGCTTAAAGAGAGCTTTAGTTAGTTAGTTTGTTTGTTTGGCACCTTTGAAACCTTCAGTTTCTGGATATCCTCAGATTTGGACTGGTGGTCGTGTTCTCCAACAATCACACGGTGGTGAGTCCTGAAGTCAAACAAGACAATTAATTTATTTCTGTGTTAACCCATTTAAACCATTATTTTATAAATAGCAGATCTACAATTTCGTAGCGCGGCACTGAGCTTATAGATCTGCTATTTTTTTTTAAATCTTGAACATTAAAACATTTTGCTTAAATGTAATGCCTCAACTTCTACAATTTTAAGTGCTTGTCAGGGTGGGGGGTCCCCAGTTCAAATATGATTATTTTGGGGGGTCCCCAGTTCAAATATGATTATTTTGGGGGGTCCCCAGTTCAAATATGATTATTTTAGGGGGTCACAGCCTGAAAAGATTGAGAACCAGGCGTTTAACAGACGCTTAATCCAGAGCGATTTACAGTAAGCAAGGGCAACACAAGGTAATACATACAATGCATAGAGATAGTAATCTAATAATAAACTAATACATAAGTAAACCAAGAATCATCAGTAGAATATTTAAAAAAAACATCAATAATATGTACATTGAAACTATACACACTATAGGATGCCAGATCAATGACCTGGCATCTGTCTACAGAACATGCTAAAGGAGTGTGTGAAGGAGAAATGCATGATGAAGAAGAAGAAGGACTGGGATACTGACTGGACGCTGCAGTGGGCGGCGGTGACGACCCAGTTCTCATTGACCAGGGAACCTCCGCAGAAGTGGAATCCGCTGGGTTGCTGAGGTGTGACATGGAGATGGAGGGAATTATAACACGTTAAGCTTAAACATACCACGCTTAGCATGTTAAAGTCTCTTCACAGACTAACCTTAACATGTAGGGCTGTCACCATTACAAGATTTAAAGTTGACAATTAATTGTCACACAAATAATTGCGATTAACGATTTTAATTGTGTTTTTGGCGTTGAACTTTGGAACATCATGAATAAACATTTCATTTATTCGTAATAAAGATAATGCACAGGTCAGATCTGACAAATAACTTGAATATGCAAAGAAATTACTGGCATATTAAATCATTTTATAAAAAAACTATTGAAAAGTATCAATACGGCAATATAGAAATACTCTGTTACAAGTAAAAGTCTGGAATTCGAAATTTACTTGAGTAAAAGTACAAAGGTATTGGCATAAAAAATGTACTTAAAGTACTAAAAGTAGAAAGTACTTATTATGCAGAATGTCCCATTTCAAGTCTTCAAAATTTGAAAATAGCAATGTGAGCTTGCAGATCTGCTATTTTCAAATAGCCGAAATATATAGAGAGCGGTTAATGTGGTTAATGTATGTTTAGTGATAAAAATCTAAATCTAAAAAGCAACTAGTAACTATAAAGTTTTCAAATATTTGTAGTGGAGTAAAAGTACAATATTTGCCTCTGAGCTGTAGTGGAGTAGAAGTAAAAGTACAGAAAATTGGAAATACTCCAATGAAGTAAAAAATACCTAAAAACTGTACTTAAGTACAGTACACTAGTTTCCTTCAAAATTGGCCTGAAAAAAAATCTACCAGACTACAAGGCGAGGTACTGTACATGTAACTGCCCATATATAGGAATCTGACTGTACCACGTGCTGTTGATATGTCTGACTAATAAAGTATTCAATCAATCAATCAATCAATCTAAAGACTGTGACTCACCTGCAGGGACACCTGCCAGGGCCAGGAGTGTGGCACCGCCTCCTCACCGTTGACGATGCGGGCATAACCAGTCACCTTGGGGGGGACGGCGGGGGTCCCACAGCCTGGCAACGAAGAGTTAAACACGGTCACACTCCTGACTGTCAAATATCATCTCTGTCGGGCAGAAACCTCTTATCTCCATATTTTAACTTTTTGTGTTTTTATTTGCACGTTTCGAGCTTGTAGATCTGCTACTTTTGATGCTTTTTAAATTTGAATCCTGAAAAGTAACAGTTTTGGAGATGTGTGGTTTCCACACGACAGAGACCATAATGTAATCATCACGTCCGTAACTGTTTATGACCTAGAAATAATATAACACTGAACTGGACCCATAGCGTATACAGTAAGTACATAACATTTTCATTAAAAAAAAGAAGAAATTCTGGATGTTTCTGGAGGTGAAATACAAATGAAAGAGCTTCAAGTTGTTTAAACATTTAGAATTCTCTACATCTTCATATTATCATAAGAGAGACCATTCCTCCTCTCCTAGTTCTAAAATCTTGAGCTGTTCTTTCAGCCAAATCATCCAAACTAATCCAAGTGTATTTGCTATAGGAGCAAGTGCATCAAATCTTTGAATTTGTGTTCAGGTTTTCTTTAACAAGTATCTGCATACAGTAGCTAAAGCACTACGATGTGACATTTCCTCACTGTAACAAAACCCATATCGTTAGCATCATCATAGCATAATTGCCCAAGTCATTTTTTGGGTCAAATTGACATTCCTACCCAACTCTACTCTCCTAACACTGCTGCTTCATTGTGCCTTATTGCCTATGTCCTCAGCCTATCAGAACGCATGTTACATTAAAAAAAATGACTCAGGCAATTATACTATCAGGCTAACTTTTTGACTTAGGCAGAAATTATTTAGAATGTAACGAGCATTCTGATAGGCTAAGAACATAGGCAATAAGGCAGGATGAATCAGCAGGTTAAGACTGATCTGCTCTGAGTGCTTGACTTAGGCAACAACTTAGACTTAGGCAACAAAAAAAAGCCTAAGTAAATTTTTAATTTCTTCTTCCCTGAAAACCTTCAAAATATGAGTTGGGCCATTATGCTATGAAGCTAACCATATTTGAAATGGCTGGATGAGGGACCCGGGCTTCCATTACCGTAAGCGGCGCTGACAAAAGCGAGGCAGGAGATGATCCAGAGGAAAGCCATGGTGACGATGTGAGTGACACTGAACTCTCTGACATATTTATCACCCAAAAGCCTCTCCATATCCTCCAATCAGAGACCAGGGGGGTTGGTCCACCACCTCAGCTGAACGTTGAGGTTGGCATTGAGGTTGTCTGATGCAGGCGTTCCTTTCCATGTGTCTGCAGATGCAGGTGTTTATCAGGCCAAAGCAATCTGCCAGTTCTCAGGCCTGACGTTGGACCAGGTTGGATAATGATAGCACACGCTGGCCTTGACGAGTTCATGTTCCCCCTGTTTTAACACATTCTGTGCATTAGTGTACATTAGTGTCCTATATCGGCTGTCATGTGGAAACCTCACATGTCCAAAAATGTTACTTTTCAGGATTCAAATTCTAAGTAGCAAAAGTAACAGATCGATAAGCTCAAAACGTGTCGCTTTGTGCTGCATTTCGAGCTTGTAGATCTGCTACTTTTGATGATTTCTTTGACGCTGTAGGGTGATCAAGTAGGGCGTTAATTTACCGAAAAACACAAAAGGTTAAAATATGGACATAAGAGGTTTCTGCCCGACAACAACGGTATGTATGTCTAAATAAGGACGTGTACATCCAAGAATGTTTACTATGTAAAATTATGCATCCTTGTGATTGATTGATTGATTGATGTACTTTATTTAGTAAGACATGAGAACAACAGTACATGGAAGTACAAATTCACAATACAAGATCTACTAAACTGGAAGACTCATTAAGCACTGAGCTTGTTTAAGATGAGATCCCCATGCACACAAATCATGATGACATATAAGAGACAGACAGATATACACACTACTATACATATAAGAGACAGACACATATACACACTACTATACATATAAGAGACAGACACATATACACACTACTATACATATAAGAGACAGACACATATACACACTACTATACATATAAGAGACAGACAGATATACACACTACTATACATATAAGAGACAGACACATATACACACTACTATACATATAAGAGACAGACACATATACACACTACTATACATATAAGAGACAGACATATATACACACTACTATACATATAAGAGACAGACACATATACACACTACTATACATATAAGAGACAGACACATATACACACTACTATACATATAAGAGACAGACACATATACACACTACTATACATATAAGAGACAGACACATATACACACTACTATACATATAAGAGACAGACAGATATACACACTACTATACATATAAGAGACAGACACATATACACACTACTATACATATAAGAGACAGACACATATACACACTACTATACATATAAGAGACAGACACATATACACACTACTATTGTTGGCAACTTATATCCTTATATGGCAACTGATATCCTTTTTAAGCCTTAGCTATTATGAGCAAATGACTTATATCCTTATATGGCAATGTATATCCTTTTTTAGCCCTAGTGATTAAAGAGCCAATGTGTGTGTTTTTACTATTACTGTTTTTTCAAGTCCCAGTTACTAAGAGCAAATGTGTGTGTCTTCATTTGTACTGTTGTATTGTTGTTCGCATAGACCCTAACAGAAACCACATTATTAACTTATGAAATCATTATAGCCTTGCTGGAATTATGTCCTTAGAAATACAGTCACTGTGATAAACATGATCTATTCGCATGGCAGAACGCTGTGTTATCTCCCAGAAGACACAATTCACTTCTAATGTCTAGGACCGTCACGGTTAGAGAGAGAATACAATGGTGTCTGCTGCGTCTATTTTGACATTACCAGGTGACGAGACTAGGCTGGTGAGACCAAGACCGTCGGCTGGACCGGTAAATCAGTGGGGCCACTTGCACACCCTGGGAAGAGAACCTGGACCAATGGAGATGCTTACTGCGGGCCGATGCATTGAGACAGTATGCCCAGACTGTTATCTGTAGGGAGGATGTGCTGCATTCCATAGGTGCGAGGCACTCGGTCCGTAAATCAGCCAGGGGGGGACCACTTGCCTACTCTGATGAAGAAACCATGGTGGACCGACAGCGACTTCTTTTGATAACTTTTAGTATAACATGTATAGGATATTATAAATAGGCTCCAGGGACAGATAGCGGGGCTCAGACCTGATGAACTGACCTCGAAGTAACTTGTTGCTGTTAAGGACAGTTGATTGGGAGCCCAGAGATCTCTGTTAAAGGGATATTTCACTTTCAGAAAAACTTTTGGTGATTTTATCATCTACTCAAGCCTTTGTGAACCCCCCAGACAGTTTTTAAGTTGCTCGATTCAGTATTTAGATATTTGATTTTCATTTTATCAGACACGCCCCCTTCCTATACAAACCCATTGTAACTTCAAACTCCATTTTAACCATGTTAGATTCATCAAAAACACCCGTCCTTGGTTCTGGTGACTCACCCTGCCATCCTAATGCGCGAGGGGGCCGTGTTTTTCCGAGATTTCTTTCCATTTATTTTATTTTATTTTTTTATTGTATTTTATTTTTTTAATTTTCCCAAAAAAATATTACAAATAAATGAAAAAAGTTATGGAAAAAACACGGCCCCCTCGCGTATTAGGGGGGCGGTAGGAGACGGGTGAACCAAGGACGGGTGTTTTTCATGAATCTAACATGCTTAAAATGGAGTTTGAAGTTACAATGGGTTTGTATAGGAAGGGGGCGTGTCTGATAAAATGAATATCTAATATATAAATATTGAATCAAGCAACTTAAAAACTGTCTGGGGGGCTCACAAAAGCCTGAGTAGACGATACAATCACCAAAAGTTTTTTTGAAAGTGAAATATCCCTTTAAGTACATTTCTATATTCAATCTGTAATTAGTTTAATTACTGCTTAATTATTAAATACACTTAATTTTAACAGTCTTGTCTGCTTTTAATTTCACCAATTCAACGGACGCGCGGAGACGTGTGATCTGAAGGGTTACAAATTATTACATTGCACAATTTGTCTGCTGTTTTAGCCCAGTCTCCAACACTATACATATAAGAGACAGACACATATACACACTACTATACATATAAGAGACAGACAGATATACACACTACTATACATATAAGAGACAGACACATATACACACTACTATACATATAAGAGACAGACACATATACACACTACTATACATATAAGAGACAGACACATATACACACTACTATACAGAACGTCATACAATCAGCTTACAGGTTACTGGTATGAAACATAAGAAATATGTGGCTACAAGAAAAAAAGAAAAAGTTTGGGGGGCGGGGGCTCATTAAGACTTTGACAGGGGCCAGTTTGGAATTGCAGCCTCCTGCAGGTGTTTCTTTAGGGCAGTTTTGAAAGTGAGTAGGGTTTTGCACTCCTTTTGGTAGGGCGTTCCACATTTTTGTTGAATAGCATGAGAACGAATTCATTCCCTTTGTTGTGCCTGTGCCAAATCTGGGTTGAACATGATCCGTGGAGCTGCCTCTGGTGTTGTGATCGTGGACTTAATTTAAGTTTTTGAAATATTTTTACAGGTACAGGGGGATCCCAATGTTGTGTCGTATCTTGTAGACCAGGCCCATTGCAAGTTCTGTATACTCTGTCCTGAACCCTGAGCCATCCAACCCCAGCAAAATGAGCAGGGGTTAGATGGGTTGTGTGTTTGAGGCCAACAGGTACAGTAGCCTTACTAGTTTGTTTTGGGATGTTTGGAGCCTTATTTTGAAGGCGTTGGTGGTGTTGTGATACCATGAGGAGAATGCATAATCGAAATGACCTTGAATGAGGGCCCCTGCAAGAATCTTCCAAGGCCTTCTTACTGACTAGAGAGGAAATCCTATACAATAATTAATGTTTTTGCTCGTTTACAATATGCATTAATCCTCTATACACTTTATACCTCCCTACCCCCATTCTGGCACAAATGATATTTTTCCTTTGGTGGTCAGTTCACACCACTTTGGTTCAGTCGGGTCATGGCCTTTTTTTTTTTGTACATTGACAAAACATTTGAGTATCTTTAGATAGAAATACATATGCTGTCCATTGTATTTCCACATTCAAGCTTTTCCTCTGTAGTGCAGATCGCATATTCATTGTGTATTTTGACTATTATCTACATTGTGTATTTTGACTATTATCTACACCTCTTTGAGTTCTCTCTTCATCTTCTGAAACTCCCTGACAGTCTTCTCACAAAGCCTGGCTGATTCAAAGATACTATAACTAATCTTGTTGTGGGGTTGATATGGGCCAAATAATGGTCTTAATTAACAGTTGAAATTGCTTCATTATCTGAGCCTGGACTACAGACACAGTCAGAACCTCCTTGCTCACAGCTGGCATATTAGCCATGCTATTGATGAGACTTTTAAATTCTGCTGTGTCTAACAGACTTCTCTCTGCCTGTACCATCAGTGAGGATTCTTCACTTAAATATAAAATAAAATAAAATCACAGAAAAAAAAGTTTAATGGTCATGATTCACCAGGACCCTGGATGGCTTGATTCTAGACTTAAATTAATTGATATAAATATTTTTGGAAATGTCAATGGGAAAAATGCATTGAGTATTTTGCAGTGGAACCCGGAAGTGGACGCAACTGCGATGCCCTATACTGTAGTTATAGCAGTGACTGAGACAACAGACTGAAAAACAATGCGTTATAACCGAATGCCACCATTGGAGAGAAAGAAAGAGTGATATTATTTAATTTCATAACAATTCACTATGAATATAACTTGTAATGTAGTGAGATTGGAATAGAGTTATCAGACACACAGACAGTCTGTCTGTCTGTGGACACACACACACACACACACACACACACACACACACACACACACACACACAAACACACACATACATGTGTATATTTAGGAAAAAAACATAGCTCGATCTGCTATTTTCACTCCTTTAAAAAAATATATATATTTCATTTTAATTTTTTAGTAAAACATCTTTTAAAAAAAAAATCACACCCAGTGTAAAGTGAGCCATGATATTTATGAGTTATTAATGTCATCATGCATCTCGGTAGCCAATCACAGCACGTCCTGCGAAGTGACGTGCTTACATTTTATACATTATTATTAATTTCGTCATGCGTCTCGCTAAGCCAATCACAGCACGTCTGCGAAGTTTAAAGCTAATTGTCTCCGCCAGGAGACTATGTTTTCACTTTCCGTCCCCCCCCCTCGGCCAAGCTAACATTGGTCAAGCCTCACGTGACACTTGACAATACGTTGAAAGAGTGTGCTCTGATTGGCTAGTGAGACACATGACGTATAGCGGCCTTTATATAGATGTGTCACTTTGAAAGAGTCTGTGTCTCTTTCAAAGTGAGGTAAGACAGGAATAATCACGAAATGGCTGAAAAATGGTGGAGCAATACATTATGTAGACACACTGGTGTCATCACAATACGTAATATAAATAGCTTAGACAGGATTAATCAATATTTGCTGGCGGAGACTTGTGCTCCGAGGAGCACATTTTCTAGTTTCATCATGTGTCTCGCTAGCAAATCAAAGCACGTCCTGCATAGCTTAGCCTATGGGCGTGTTTTCCACAGCATGGCGTCACAACGGAAAGAAAAACTTTCACCACGGATGGGTCCTAAACCCTCTTATAGGAGTGGTTGCACCGCTCAATAATTAACACTGGAATGTTTTTTCTCCAGTGTGGACACGCTGGTGTCTCTTCAGTTCAGATGACCGACTGAAACTCTTGTCACAATATTTACAATGGAAAGGTTTTTCTCCAGTGTGGACACGCTGCGCTGGTGTCTCTTCAGGTCATATGACTCACTGAAACTCTTGTCACAATGTTCACACTGGAATGGTTTTTCTCCAGTATGGACACGCTGGTGTCTCTTCAGCTGACCTGACTGACCGAAACTCTTGTCACAATGTTTACACTGGAAAGGTTTTTCTCCAGTGTGGACACGCTGGTGTTTGTTCAGACTACCTGACTCTCTGAAACTCTTGTCACAATGTTCACACTGGAATGTTTTTTCTCCAGTGTGGACACGCTGGTGTGTCTTCAGGTTACCTGACTCTCTGAAACTCTTGTTACACAGTTTACACTGGAAAGGTTTTTCTCCAGTGTGGACACGCTGGTGTCTCTTCAGGTCATATGACCGACTGAAACTCTTGTTACACAGTTTACACTGGAATGGTTTTTCTCCAGTGTGGACACGCTGGTGTGTCTTCAGCTGACCTGACTCTCTGAAACTCTTTTTACACAGTTTACACTGGAATGGTTTTTCTCCAGTGTGGACACGCTGGTGTCTCTTCAGGTTACCTGACTGACTGAAACTCTTGTTACACAGTTTACATTGGAATGTTTTTTCTCCAGTGTGGACACCTCCACTTATCTCACCCCAATCATCACTGTCTTCAGTGACTTCAGTGTCAGATTCAAGCTCAACTTCAACTTCAGAGCAGTGTGAAGAGATGTCTTCATCAATTTCACTTTTCACTGCTAGTAATGTCAACATTGATCCATCAGGCTCCTCTGGTCTTTGAAGTAGCTCCTCCTGTTCCTCTTTAATGTGTGAAGGCTCTGGTTTCTCGTGGAGCAGACTGGGGCTCCTCTCCTGTTCAGAAGAATCCTCCTCTTTACACACAACAAGGTGCAGGATGTCTAGGAGCAGAACAATAACATGATATTGAACAATGGATTTCTAAAATGTAACACTATTCTTCCTTTGTCCATGTAAACAGGGGTCGGCAACCTTTTCGACATGAAGTGCCATGTTTTTATCTTCTTGATAGTCAGTGTGCCTTAAGTTTAAGTATGACACCACATCAAAATGTCGTATTTCCACCTGATTTTGCTTGTCCATAGGCTATACATAACAAACATTAGACTCAATGACCCACCTATCTCCCAGACTGCCTCCCCAGTCAGAGTTATCAGTTTGAATGAATGTAGAATGATGTGCAGGATGTAATTTGTATATAGATGTGAGGAGACTTAATTTAACTGACTAAACCTTTTTTGAATATTTAATTTTAAAAGAAAAAAAAAACTCTCTCTCACACTTATGTCAGTGTGCCAATGATCACCCTGCTGGTGCCAATGAGCACTCGTGCGTAAGGGTGCCTACCCCTATTGTGTAATAATTCATTGTGGCCCTTTGATGTCATCGGTTTCGTAGGCTTGCCTTCCAGCTGACCAGGGAGCATTGTTGTAGCCAACAGACCAGCACCACCTTCCCCACAGGAGTCGGCACCAACCGCCAGTCCTTCCCGCTCTACTCCTGAGGCCCACATCACCGTTCAACTCTACGTTACTCTGCAGGCTGCCATCGCTCAAACCCAAGCTACCCTGCAGACCAATGCCAGCGTTCCAACTCCACACTACACTGTTGGCCATCTCCGTTCAACTTCACGCTATACCAATGTTTTCTCTATACTTGCCTACTTGAAACGTGCCACTTAAAGTTGCGGTTGAATGTATAGACCCCTAAGTTAACAGACGACGTCACACTGATAAGAACCAGTATGCGTGCAACCAGTATGCGCGCAATGAAACCCATCCTGTCAGGTCTCGCTAGGACGCGCCTCACTAGCCAACACACAAGAGGGGGTTGGGGTGTGCTGAAACCAGCGCACCCCAAAACAACAGGTTGGGAATTGATTGCATGAAACAATCACCTGTGCGTCCAGTCTCAATGTTAGTAAACATATAATTGGTCTATAGCCCAGGGGACGGCATCCTTTTTGACATGAGTGCCATGTTTTAATTTTCTTGATAGTCAGTGTGCCATGTCAACATTAAGTTTAAGATTAGACAATTTGCTATGTACCCTCTACACCAAATCTCTGTACCTAAAATAGCTGATCTATAAAAGCTAGAGATCTTGTAGATCAGTTAATTTCAGTTAACGTGCCCCCCCCCCCCCCCCCCCACACAAAATAGGGATGCTAGGGATCAGTGTTATTATTGTAACAGCTCTAAAACAAAACAGAAACTATGAAAGAAAGAGAGAGCATATGAAACTTACTGAGGTGTGGATGGTCTTCAGGTTCCTCCTGTTTAATAGAAATGTCCCTGGCTGAGTCTGGAGAGTTCATCTTCACCTGCAGTCTGGACTCCACACACTGGTCTGAAATGAAGCAATTGAAAAGTAACTTTGTTAACTGTTTGAGACCTTAATGGTCTCAAAATAATAATAATAATATTTGCAGAAGGCAAAGGCAAGATGACAAAGACCAACTCTCCAACACATGAATCTTGGGAGCAAAGATTATAGGATTCATATATTAGGGAAGAAATCCTTCTTAATTTAGGATTACACAAGGAAGAATGTGTCAAAAGATGGATTCCTGCGATGCAAATAATGGTCTTAAGTGAATAAGGTGAAAGTATTCAATCAGTTTTTCATGTTTCTGCAACCAGACAGAGTGAGTGATTTGTTTTAATCATCAGGATATTATCATTGTCATGATATATTTTGTCATGATTATTTCTTAGTAAAATTAGATATTGTGACAGCCCTACAACAGAAGAGAAAAGAATAGTGGGTGGTCTTCAGGTTCCTCCTGTTTAATAGAAATGTCCCTGGCTGAGTCTGGAGGGTTCATCGTCACCTGCAGTCTGTCTTGTTATGGACATGACAAACCTAAAATGCTGTTCTAACACAGTATTGGTGAGATGTCAGCTATACTCCATATGAAATATGAAATCTAGCCTATCTGTAGCCCTGAAATATGACTGTCATACCATGACAGTCATGGGCCCACTTGTTCCTGGTTTACATTTACAACTGCCACATCTACATAAACGTTCAGATTTCAAATATAAAGTGCTGACCCCCGAGCCACGGATGTAACAAGTTGAGGCGCAAAAGGTCTAAGTACCTGTATCTTCCATATTGTTCAATAAAAAGCATTTTAGTCCGATCGGCGGCCATTTTCTATTACTTTTTATTTTATTTTATTGTAATGAGTGCAATACACCTCCCAACCAGTAGTGTCGCATAGTTGAAAGCATCGGAGAAAATTCGGAACAAATGGCCGCCGATCGGATTAAAAAGCTTTTTATTGAACAATACGGCAGATACAGGTACTTAGACCATTTGCTTTTTTTTTTTGATTGAATATTTTATTAGGCAAAAGAATGTAAAACAACACATTTACATTTAAAATACTTTGTCTAACAGGTCCGTTCATAAAAGTCCTTGCGGACTTGTTTCCAATGAGGGCCTTGGTATTCAATTCATAGACATATATAGTGGCACCACAGTTCGAATATCATTACACAAAGAAATAAAAAATAAAACAGCAAAAAAATTATATATATATATATATATGTATATATATATATATATATATATATATATATATATATATATATATATATATATATATATATATGTATATACATATATATATACATATATATATATATATATATATATATATATATATATATATATATATATATATATATATATATATATATATATATATATATATATATATATACATATATATATATATATATACATATATATATATATATACATATATATATATATATATATATATATATATATACATATACATATATACATATACATATATATATACATATATATATATATATATACATATATATATATATATATATATATATATATATATATATATATATACATATATACATATATATATACATATATACATATATATATACATACATACATACATACATACATACATACATACATACATACATACATACATACATACATACATACATACATACATACATACATACATATATATATATATATATATGTATATATATATATATATATATATATATATATATATATATATATATATATATATATATATATACAACACTATGTACAACCAATGGAATATGCGAATATTGCGCCTCAACTTGTTACATCCGTGGCATGGGGGGTCAGCACTTTATATTTGATATCTGAACGTTTATGTAGATGTAGCAGTTGTGAACGTGAAAAATTCACAAACCAGGAACAAGTGGGCCCATGATGTTTGTGACAGACGAGCGTCATGTGAACCATGGCTAGCCTAGCTGTAGCTGCCTACAATAAGAGACATTCACCTCATGAATAAGGAATCCATGATCACAAATGCCACGGTGCACTTTGATTCCACGGAGGTTTGATGCGATTTGTGCGTGCGCTCTGGGCTCTCACTTTATCTGAAGGGGGAACAACTTTGTTCCCATAGCCTATTGCGCTGCAGTAATCTGATCACTGGTCATCAGTCACTCATAGCAGCACTTGATTCTTGCAGCCCGAGCCCCACGGGCATCTGCTTCTTTCACACCCACAGGCAGAATACGTAAAGAACAGCGATTTGTTGAGTATTAGCTTGTCTGGCTCCTAGTTTATGGAGTTGAGAGAGCAACTGCACACGTAGCCAGTAACAGAACGGTCATTGCGGCGAGAGGCAAGCACGCAGCCAATACACAACAACCATTGTGCAACACGATGGGAACAGTGAGGTGCTAGACCAGCGCTGGTCGGGGATTCTTTTTTTTAAAGAGGTGGTGCCATGATGCACATGCACTTTTTCTGTTTTTCATGTGTCTATGAGGTTGATAGAACTTTATTAAGCCCCCTGGTGGTGTTTTTATGGTGTTTTATGTCTTCTCTGACTATTTTGAGTTTCTTCCTGGAGGCTGAAACCTTGAGGGTCAAACTTGCCAATAGGAAAACAGCCATTTAATGACACAGTAAAAATATACTCTCCCCCTCATTATCATAACACAACAGGTGTGGGCATGAGGAGGAGGGACTAGGACAGGTGGGTGGTGCTAAGGTGGTGGAGGAGCTGCTAAGGTGAGAACCAGGTATACTTAATGAACTGGAGGTGTGTCCACATAAAAACATAAACACTTTCTGTCTACACTTTTTTGAAAAAAAGATCTTCCTCCTAGTATAACCATAATACCTGATGATTATATTTTAGGGGGGGGGGGGGAATCACTGAAAATCACGGCACCCCGTATTTAAATAAATAGACCAGCGGTCTGCGAGATCGACAAGCCGATTGCTAGGCCCTTCTGACCCCCCTTCCATTGCCTATGGTGTGTGCACCACAAGGCAACATGGCCAATTTGTTTAATCATCTTTAATCATCGGGATATTATCATATATTTCGTCATGACTATTGCATAGTAAAATGTTCATATTGCGACAGCTCTACAACAGAACAGAAACATATTTAAGAAAGAGAGAGAACATTAAACGTACTGAGGTGTGGATGGTCTTCAGGTTCCTGTTTAATAGAAATGGCACTGGCTGAGTCTGGAGAGTTCATCTTCACCTTTAGTCTGGACTCCACACACTTGTCTGAAATGAAGGAAATGAATAAGGACTTTAGGGTTCCATGGTTCTACTTCCCCTAAAACGGTGATCATTGGGTATTATTAATATATGAGGAATAATGTTCTTCCAAAAATTGTACAGTAAGTGTTAAAATAATATTTTTATGAGAAAAAACCCACCAGTTCAAAAGATATAGGCCTATGGCCTTATGTCAAACCATCTATTGCTTCATATGCATATTGATGCAAATTCAACTGATTTTTTTTTTCTTTTTCAGCATTTAGAGCTGAATTAATATTCCCACTGCATGTTTGCCGTCTTTGTAAAATTGTGATGTAACAATAAAGTTTACACACTATATAATTTGAAAATGAAGGAGAAAACCATTGTCAATTATAATAACAGCAGGCAGGTGAGTTTGGAGCTAAAACTGTCAATTTGCAGCCCATGAACAAGACGGGGAGATCATTTCCAATGCCATGCATTACCTGGATGGTCATTCTAGGTCTGACACAATACAGCATGACAGATGTTTAGTTGGTATAAGGATTCAAGGTGCATGAAGACATGGAGCTCTAACTTCACTTGACAATCAAATCTTCACTTGACAAGGCTGCAGCAAGAAATTGAAAACCAGGCTTACAAACATAAGCCTCAAGGTGAATGACACTCTCATTTCATCTAAACACGAAGTGAGTAAAATCCTCAACATATTCTTCACGACCGTAGCCTCAGATTTGGTTGAAAAACTTCCTCCACATTCTGGGAGATATGGTGAGGAGTATGTTGTCTCATTTTACGAAAAACAGGGTGTTTGCAAAGATGATTTTAAACTCTCCCCTGTGAAAACAGAAGAGGTGTTTAAAAAATTGAGTGCTCTTCATCAACACAGAGCCACAGGCCTCGACAACGGGTGCAATACGTTAGTCCGACAGCGCATTCCTCCGACAGCGCAGTGCTCCGACATTAAACAGTAAACCCGAACCAAACCCGCACCCTAACCCTAACCGCACGCGGATGCCACATAGTCGGAGAAAAGGTCTGTCGGATTAACGCATGCCTCCCCTCGACAACATCCCCCCCAAATTTCTAAAAGACTTAGCCGCCTCCATTGCTCCAATCATTACCCACATAATAAACCTCTCCACCATACAGGGACGGGTCCCTAACGATTTAAAAAAAGAAAGGGTAACCCCTCTGTACAAAAAAGGAAACCAATTAGACCGTGGCAACTACCGCCCTATTTCTATTCTAAGCTCCATCTCGAAAGTCATGGAAAAAATAGTCTATGAACAGGTCAACAAGTATCTTGCCGAGAAAAATCTAATCTACAAATTCCAATCTGGTTTCAGAACAAACCACTCCACTGACACATGCCTTCTCTATTTGAACGACTCTATCAAACAAGAGATCGAAAAGGGCAAATATTGCGGCATGGTCATGCTGGACCTCCAGAAGGCCTTTGACACCGTTAATCACCCAATTATGATCAATAAGCTCAAAGCAATAGGTTTTGATGACACGTCAGTGAACTGGATGAGATCTTACCTGGAAGGGAGGGAGCAAGTGGTGGAAGTAAACGGCACCCAGTCCCCCCCCCCTCCCAGTGACTTGTGGTGTTCCTCAAGGAAGTATACTAGGACCCTTACTGTTCCTGATATATGTGAATGACATGTCTTCAGCCTGCGACTGCAACCTGTTCCTGTTCGCAGATGACTCGGCCCTGCTAGTCTCGGACAGGGACAGGCTGCAGGTTGAGAAAACTCTCAGCTCGGAACTCAACAAGATCTGCATCTGGCTCTCCGACAACAAGCTTTCATTACACCTGGGTAAAACGGAATGCATCCTCTTTGGGTCCACTCATAACCTCAGAAAGGCAGAGAGTTTCACGATCAAAGCGGGTGATGATATCATCAAAAGAAAAAACAAAATTACCTATCTGGGCTCTATCTTGGAGGCTGACCTCTCTGGTGACAAAAATGCTGAAAAAACGATTACTGATCGTCTAGTCAGTAAGAATACTCTGAAGACTCTTGCAGTGGCCCTCATACAAGGTCATTACGATTATGCATGCACCTCGTGGTATCACAACACCTCCAAGGCCTTACAAACAAGGTTCCAAACATCCCAAAACAAACTTGTAAGGCTACTTCTTGGCCTCAATTACAAAACCCATCTAACCCCTGATCATTTTGATAGGATTGGATGGCTTAGGGTTGAGGACAGAGTACAGCAACTTGCTATGGGCCTGGTCTTCAAGATATACCACAACATTGGGATCCCCCTGTATTTGTCAAAATACTTCCAAAATGTTAATGATGTCCATGATCACAATACCAGAGGCAGCTCCACAAACCTTGTCCAACGCTTTTTTGGCTCAACAAAGGGAAGTAACTCGTTCTCATGCTATTCATCAAAAATGTGGAACGCCCTACCAAAAGGAGTAAAGGAGTGCAAAACCCTACACTCTTTCAAAACTGCCCTAAAGATACACCTTCAGGAGGCTGCAATTGGAAAATGGCCCCTGTCTAAGTCCTAACCTAACCTACCCCCCCCCCCCCTCTCTCCTTCTTCTTTTGTACATATTTCTCACTCTTCATACCAGTAACCTGTAAACTGATTGTATGACATTCTATAGTAGTTGTGTATATCTGTCTGTCTCTTATATGTCACCATGATTTGTGTGCATGGGGAACTCATTTGAAACAAGCTCAGTGCTTTTATGAGTCTTCCAGTTTAGTAGACCTCGTATTGTGAATTTGTACTTCCATGTACTGTTGTTCTCATGTCTTACTAAATAAAGTACACCAATCAATCAATCAATCAATCAATCAATCACATTAACATTACAGACAGACTCTGTCTGAAAGAGTAAAGATACTACTGGTGGTTTACAGGCCGTGACCCCCCAAGATAATCATATTTGAACTGAGGACCCCCCACCCTGATAACGGTAGGAGTTGAGGATCTGCTATTGTGAAAATAGCAGATCTATAAGCTGACAACGCCTCGCGTTTGTGAGCTTGTAGCTCGGCTATTTTCAAAACGTTTGCCTATTTCTCATATTATTTGACAATTTGGCCAATGTTTGACCAGTTTTTTATAGTACTTTGTTGATTACTTTTGATGCAGTAAATTATTTTCCAGGTATTAAAAAGGTCTTAAAAGTCCTAAAATTGTCACTGCACTGTCACCTAGGGACCCCCCAAAATCACGTGGGGACCCCCCAAAATCAGGTCCCGACTCCCGACCCACAGGTTGAGAACCACTGAACTATAGGGTTACAGTGACAATAGTGACGTCAACAACAACAAAACCATAGCCTGGCGTAGCCGACTATATCAGAGTGACATTTATTTTTTGCACTCGCAGATTCGTCTGGTCCCAGGCTAACAAAACCATACATGTATTAATGCTGCTGCTATGGTGTGGAGCTATTGTTTGTGTTTATGATCACCTTATAACAACCTAACAGCTATTAAAGTCATTGGATTTATGTTCCAACTTAAACAATGCGTTAATAAAGACAAATACATTAAACAAGACGTGATCCGTTCATCTAAAATGATACATAGATGTAGCCCTGAAACATGGCAGTCATGGAACCGAGAGTTCTTTCTTTAGAGTGGTGTTCTATTTGTTTACATTTACAACTCTCACATGTACATAAACGTTCAGAAGTGCTTTATACCCCTGAGCCACGATGTTACAAGTTGATCCGTTCCACGATAAGTACCCGTATCTCCCGTATTGTTCAATAAAAAGCATTTTAATCCGATCATCAGAGTGCAATACACCTCCCAACCGTTAGTGTCGCATGGTTGAAAGCATCGGAGAAAATGTGGAGAAAATAGCCGGCGATCGGATTAAAATGCTTTTTATTGAACAATACGGGAGATACGGGTACTTATCACGGAACGGATCAACTTGTAACATCCGTTGCTCATGGGTAAACACTTTATATTTGAAATGTGAACTTTTATGTACATGTGAGAGTTGTAAATGTAAAACAAATGGAACACCACTCTAAAGCAGGAACTCTCGGTTCACATGATGTGAACCATGGCTAACATAGATGCAAAACAACCTGAATGAGTTGATCTTTATACCTGCTGTGTTTCAGTGGTTGAGCTGCTAACAAACGTCCTCCTGCTGCTTAACGACGACACTGTTTACAAACGACACGTTTGACTTTTCTTTGCATTTTACTTTGATATAAATCTATGGTATTTTAATGTGTCAACAACAGTCAGTCAACACACCATGCTGTTTACACTACTGCATTGTGGTACTAGAGCAGTGTTGCCAGGTTCTGTGACAGAAATAAGCAACCAGGTATAGGAAAACAAGCCCAAAAGCAGGCCACATGAGCACTTTAAACCTATATGATATATCTAGCTAGCCTATCTAGCCAATCTACAATCTCACAACACGTTGTGACTGTGAGCTTGTAGATCTACTAGATCTGCTATTATCTTTGAAACATTTTAACAACACAAATCTGGTGCGGGGGTCCCTGGCACAAAAAAAACGCAACTCGCCGTAACTTTTTTTATAAGAAACCTTACTTATAATAAGCAGACATGGCAACCCTGCTTTGTTTTTCTTCTTCTTGTCTGGCATTTCAAGGAAGTTGCGTTTGACTCCAATGAGCAGGCGCGCCGCCTACTGGGCAGGAGAAGAATGAGAAAATGTGGCACTACAGATTCCCAAACTTTTCAGACGTGACCCCCAAGATAATGACCTTTGAAATGGGGACCCCTCACCCTGACAACTTAAGCACTTGCCATTGTAGGAGTTGAGGCATTTAGTTAGCATTACATACAATTAGTATCCCAACCTGAACATGTATCTTCTGTTTAATAGAGAGCTGGAGAGAGACACCTGTTACTGAACAAAAGGGGGTTTCAACCTTTTTCATGCCAAGGACCCCTAAATTGATATACATTTGGCCGCGGACCCCCATCTGGAAAGGTTTTGTGCCAGGGACCCCCCAGAAGTAATGATTTGAGTTAAAATGTTTGCTTATAAATATAAATATAAATATTCAAAGATATGCACAAATGGTCAAGATTTTTCAAAAATAGCAGATCTACAAGCTCATAGCGCGGCACTCGGTGCCGTGCAATGAGCTTGTATATCTGCTATTTTTGAATAGCCAAAGCTAAATGGTTAAAATGATTGTGACGCTATGTTAACACATTCTGTGCATTAGTGTACATTAGTGTCCTATATCGTCTGTCGGGTGGAAACCTCGCATGTCCAAAACTAGAGTGTGAATGAAGAAAAACGTTGACCTGTTTTGATACTTGACCCTCTAAGATCTTTGCCAAGGTGGAGAGGTTAGAGATAGGCCTATAGTTGTTTACGTCACAAGGGTCTTGAGCCTTGAGAAGAGGGGAAACATTTGCTTGTTTCCACTCTTCAGGTAAACTTTGAGTGGATAGAGAGATGTTGAACATATCAGTAACAGGTTGGGCAATGACAGCCGATGATACATTTAAGAAAAAAGGGTCAAGGCCATCTGGACCAGCAGACTTTTTAGGGTCTAGGGTGGACAGGGCATGCAGAACATCCGATACCAGGATGGGAGAGAAGTCGAAATTGAAATCCAAAACAAAAGAAGAGTCAGCGTTTTCCTGGGCATCTTACTGAGGAGCATTGACATTTTGCTCATCAAAAATGTGTCCCGCCCTTTTAAAATGCGAGTTAAAAGCATTAGACATATTTTTTTTGTCGGGAATAAAGGACTCGCCAACCCGAACCTTAGGCGGGGGGCCTGCTGCTCCTTTCTGTTGAAGGGTTTTGACTACTCTCCAGAAAGTACAGTGATTACTGGAGGTATCAGTAGTGAGAGATAAATAATGTTCCGATCTCAACTTCCTAGTGAGGACCGTACATTTATTTTTCAATACACGAAACAGAAGCCAATCATGACTTCATTTTGACTTTCTTGCAAGTGACCATTGCCTATTTCTTACATGTATCAGATCAGCCAGGTCCCTAGAGAACCAGGGATTTGCTCGGTTCTTAATTCTGATTTTTTTTGAGAGGTGCATGTTTATTCATCAGATAGAGAAACTGTTTGTGAAAGAACCGAAAGGCCTCATCCATTGATGGAAGGACATGCGAAACCAATCAACTGCAGCCAAGTCATGAAGGAAGGCTTGTTCAGAGAAGTGTTTAAAGCAGCGCCTGATAACAGTCAGGCCACTGGTTTTGGGCAGCTTAGTATTTCTGACACATGCAATTGCACAATGGTCACTCTAATCATTATCAAACACACCAACTGAGACATATTAGTGCGCTGCATTTGTTCAACCACAGTGCGTTTGAATCAACCACAGTGCCTGTGGTTGATTCAAATGTTTCAAGAGTGGAGAATGTTGCTCTGCCCTCTGTAAAACGGGGCCTCAAGTTTACTATAAGACAAAATTAACTCCACCCGGTTACACATGTATGAAAATGAAAAATTGCCTGTCAAAATTGGAGATGAACATACAGACTTCTTCCCACAAGGCAGAGGGGTGAAGCAAGGCTGTTTTATGCAGGTGATCAGGTCATACTGTATCCTACTAGAGAAGGTCTTCAGCAAAGCTTGGACATTCTTCATCAGTACTGTCAGACCTGGGCCCTGACAGTGAATATGAAGAAGACCAGAATTATGACCTTCCAAAAATGATCACGGTTACAGAGACATTACTCAACATTCAAAATAGGTGGGAGCCAAATAGAACAAACAAACTTCTATACGTATTTGGCTTCCAAAGGAAACTTCTGTTCAACTGTGAAGGAACTCAAAGAGAAGGCAAAAAGGGCTTTCTATGCCATCAAGTGTTCAGTTCAAATCCAATTTCCCATCAGGACATTTAATTGGGTTATCGAATCCATAGCACTGTATGGCAGTGAGGTATGGGGCCCTTTATCAGAAAGTGATTGGGCAAAATTGGACAAAAATCCAGTTGAGATCCTGTACGCAGAGTTCTGCAAAACTATTATCCTGGTACAAAGAAAAAGCACAAACTCTGCATGCAGGGCTGAATTAGGCCAATATCCTTTACCTCTTAATATACAAAAAAGATCTATTACATTCTGGAGCCATATTAAAAAGAGTGACCCCTGTGTGGAGTTTGCATGTTCTCCCCATGTCTCTCAGGGTGGTTAATACCCTCACAAAAACATGTAGTAATCCTGGTCGCTATACCGCCTCCCCCATGACATCTGGGGCACCTGATGGAGGGGAAGGGAACTGGTTGGAATAACGTGTTCCTTCCACGCGCTACGTCCAACCAGGGAAACTCCCCCGTCAGGTGACAAGAAGGTCAGTTGGCTCCCATGCATTGAAGGACGCATGAGCTCGGCCCTGGCCTCCCTAGGCTGGTGAGGGGAGTGTAGCGCCCAGGATCACTTAGAAAATTGACACAAGGTGAAAAATAAGGGTTACAAAATTGTGGGATAAAAATTATTTGAAAAAAAAAAAAAAAAAAGAGTGACCCCGCCTGTTACCATTATAAAGCCCTTGCCTGCCAAGAGTTGAACATAAAAAGGAGCCTCAGTCAACTGGTCCTGAAACTAGCTGACCTTTCACCTTCTGACATCACAAACCACAGCCAGCCTCAGTGCAGCTTCACTATCACTCAGAAGATTAGACCTAACCACATTATAACTAAAGATTAGACCTAACCACATTATAACTAAAGATTAGACCTAACCACATTATAACTAAAGATTAGACCTAACCACATTATAACTAAAGATTAGACCTAACCACATTATAACTAAAGATGAGACCTAACCACATTATAACTAAAGATTAGACCTAACCACATTATACAGTAACTAAAGAAAAAGATAAATACATCACTTATTGGAATGAACGTACACAATCACAACACAAAGTAGAAACATATTTGGCCCTAAACAGACGGTATACTGTGGCAGACTACCTAAGCACAGTAACTGATAAAAACCTGAGAAAGACATTGACAATGTACAGGAAACAGATGTACAGACAGAGAGACAGAGACCGACCCCTACTTGATAAGATATAAATGAACAGTAGCGTTACGACCTTATAAGGTCTAAAGGCTATAAAGAGGTAAATATATATATATATAAAGAGGTAAAAATATCACAAACCAGAGGAACGGAAAGAGTTTACAATTTATTAATAGAATCAAACTTAAATCTACAATGGATTATTAAACAGATTAGGGAAAGCACAAAACTTCAGGGTGGCCAAAGCCAAAATACTCCAACCCTACCTGAAAAGAAAACCTAAACTACACCAAAACAAGAGTTACAGTCTAGGCCGTCGGTTCTCAAAGTGGGGTCCGGGGAACCCCAGGGGTCCTTGGAGGGGTTCCAGGGGGTCCCCAGCAAAATGTGTTAATATAGCATCACAATCATTTGAAATCACTTCAACCTTTTATACTTTGGTTATTCAAAAATAGCAGATCTACAAGCTTGCCATGAAAAAGTTTGAGAACCACTTATAGGCTACCTAACTAAACAAAACAGGCTCAAAACGGGGAACAAAACAAATGGCGGCACACCCCCTACCAAGCTTCCCTTCTCTAGTACACTCAGGTGAAGGTTTGGAACATAGTGAAGTGAAGTTTCCTATCTAATAAGTGTCTGTACTTTAAACACATAGTATTAAAGTTACCTTTACGCACTAAACAGAAAAAGGTATGGCACACAGCCTATATAGACCTACTGTAGTAAACACAAACTACAGTAACTAACAGAAAGGGTTCAGCACATGGAGGTGACTGAGGGTTAAAGGACTGTAAAGGAGCTTCTCCCAGGCTGTTATGCTGGCTGGGCTGATTGAGGATGAAGCCCAGGTGTGTCTCCAGACACCACGCCACTCCTCCAATCTCCACTCCACCCTCCAATTACCAAATGGGGCACTGAGAACACTCAGAGGGTTAAAAAACACAATATGAGGCCACACAGGGCCGTAACACATGTCATCAGTGTTTCCCATTCATTTCATAGACTGTAGTGGCCCACTGTTGTCTAATTTGGGTGGACCCATCACCCCAGATCACCCTAGAACAGGGGTGGCAAACTCATTTTGGGGTGAGGGCCGGATTGGTCAAATGGTGACTTGATGGGGGCCGGAACCAGTTGCGGGCGCACATGTGCGCTCACACGCACTCAGACACTGCTACTAACTATGCATATCACTTTTTTTAAATGTATTAAGAAGAATAGCTACTTTAATTATTGACATTAAAAACAAACAATGCAATTTGTAATAATAATAATAATAATAATAATAATAAACCATTTTAAGTAGAATAATTCAATTTGAAGTGGGTGGTTAAATAATTAGATTCATAGAACAACAGTGGTGTAAAGTAACTAATTACATTTACTCAAGTACTGTACCTAAGTAAAGATTTGAGGTATTTTTACTTTACTAGAGTATTTCCAGTACTTTTACTTCTATTTCACTACACCTGAGTCACTGCTATACAGTATATCAAATTCTTGGCCGAAACCGAATACCGAATATAGGAAACACTTGGCCGAATGGCTGAAAATGATTATTTAAAAAATATATAATATACATTTTCTTAAATATTATTTTGTACCTTTGCTGTCATGGCTATGCCTCTGTTGTAGAGCTACATGATTATGGCAACACTTATCATAACTATAATCCATAGATCAGTTATTTAAAGCATATTTTTAGAATTATTTATTTACTATTGTGTAGTAATATAATACAATATGTCTCAAAACCTTAGCATGCCATACAGTTGCAAATTAAATAAATATGATTTCAAGAAATTAAAACTAACATTGAATAGCCTAACAAAAGGCAATATAATGTCTGCAGTTCAGGCCTGGAATTTCGTCATTTTAGGGGCAAGGCCACTTGGCCTTTGGTGTTGTAATTTTGGCTATTTGCACGATTTTAAATTGTTTTAAATAATAATAAGAAAAGGAACATACAAGATTTCCAACGATAATATATAGCCAATAGGTTCTGTATCAGTATATGAGTCAGTTTTTGCAGATTTCATTCTAATTGGCTACTATGCCTGCATATGAATTTCATGGGCCTGTTGGTCACCCTGGCTTGGCGGAGATATGCCCTGTTGCGCACTCTCCGCACAGCAACAGCAGGTGAAAGCAATTGACTTAAACGAGGGCTATGTTGCGCACCAAAAAACGGACTAAAACTGACACACACACACACACACACACACACACACACACACACACACACACACACACACACACACACACACACACACACACACACACACACACACACTCTCACACACACACACACCGACACACACACACACACACACACACACACACACACACACACACACACACACACACATACACAGTCAAGCGTTCACAGCTGGTGTTAATTATTTTGCCCTGCGCAAGCTCTTAACTGTCGCTGGTTATCCTACTAATGTCACACCCTCTGACAAATGGATTCTAGTTTTCAAGATTAGAACAGCAACACTGGTTACAAAGTGGGGGGAGGTGAGGGGTGGGGTGTGGGGAGGAATGGAGCCACTCTCTACTCCTCCAAATGAGAGACGCAACTGGTAAATACTTCACCAAACAACGGTGTTTTACCGGATTTGTGATGCTGTTGAACAAGCGCTCTCTCCAGTACAGGTAGAGTTGAATGGTGATGGTCCTCTGTATGTTAATGACCTTGGCTGTGGCTTCACAGCTTGGCCATTGTTCTCACATAACAAGTTTGTCCAGTATTCAACCCCCAGGCAGCCTCAGTAAGGAACTGGCGGGCGCTGGCGTTTTTTCTGCCTTTTTTTTTTCTCTCTCGTTTTTTTTTCCATTAGAGGTAGTATTAAATGCCGTTTTTTTAAATCACCTCAAGGGCCAGATTTGATGACGTCGCGGGCCGGAATTGGCCCCCGAATTGGCCCCCGAATTGGCCTAGAAGGTCTAGGTCCACCCATAACCCCGGACCAGTATATAGGGTTCAGGTCCACCCATAACCCCGGACCACCCTGGAGGGTCCAGGTCCACCCATCACAGGGAAACAGTGATGTCATAATGATCTTAACACATTCATTATCACACATTATAAATGATTACATAATAAACTAGAAAAAGTGCTCCTCGGAGCACAAGTCTCCGCCAGCAGACTTGTGTTGGGAATGTTGGGAATGTTCTAATTCTTATGTTCTAATTAGAACATGTTACTGTGTCATAGTAACATGACACAAGTGTCCTATCCGTGTCCTATCCGTCTGTTTTATCCAAACCTTAGTTGGATAAAACTGGTATCCCCACCTGGAGTTACTGTATAACTGTCCTATCCGTCCTGTCTGTATAAGTGTCCTATCCGTCCTGTCTGTATAAGTGTCCTATCCGTCCTGTCTATGTAAGTGTCCTATCCGTCCTGTCTGTGTAAGTGTCCTATCTGTCCTGTCTGTGTAAGTGTCCTATCCAATTGTTACAGTATCCGCCATTTCTCAGCCATTTCGTGATTATTCCTGTCTTACCTCACTTTGAAAGAGGCAAAGACTCTTTCAAAGTGACACATGTATTTATAGCCCGTTATATGTCACTAGCCAATCAGATCACACTATTTCACCGTATTGTCAAGTGTCACGTGAGGCTCGACCAATGTTTGCTTGGCTGACGGAAAGTGAAAACAAACTCTCCTGGCGGAGACAACTAGAAAATGTGCTCCTCGGAGTACAGGTCTCCGCCAGGTCAGGAAGTTGATAGTATCACACTAGAAAGTATTTATCCTAATTCTGTCTTACCTATTATGTTACATATTGTGATGTCACGTGAAGCTTGACCAATCCAAGGTGTTCACAGACGGACGGACACACGGACGGACTAAGTGAAAACATACTCTCCACCATGCCTTCGGCCTGGCGGAGACAATGACCAGGTCGAACTGATTACTAAGTTCGACCTTTACACATTTTTAGCGGCGCTAGCCGCTCTATACCTTTAGGTATAGAGCGGATATTAGCCCTCTATACCTGGCTTTTGCGTCAACGTTCTGATTGGTCAGGCTCTCCAACGTTCTGATTGGTCAGGTCCGTCAACGTTCTGATTGGTCAGGCTCGCCAACGTTCTGATTGGTCAGGTCCGTCAACGTTCTGATTGGTCAGGCTCGCCAACGTTCTGATTGGTCAGGTCCGTCAACGTTCTGATTGGTCAGGCTCGCCAACGTTCTGATTGGTCAGGTCCGTCAACGTTCTGATTGGTCAGGCTCGCCAACGTTCTAATTGGTCAGGTCCGTCAACGTTCTGATTGGTCAGGCTCGCCAACGTTCTGATTGGTCAGGTCCGTCAACGTTCTGATTGGTCAGGCCCGTCAAGGTTCTGATTTGTCGGGCAAGGGGACTATTCATGACATCACTATGATGTCAAGGTTTATTTTTTATTTCCTCATGTTTTTTTTTGTATATATTTTTATTTTCTCATGCTTTTCCCCCTTCTTTTTTTGTATGTATTTTTAACGGCGATGGTCCTGCTCTATACCTGGCTTTTCCGTCAACGTTCTGATTGGTCAGGCCCGTCAAGGTTCTGATTGGTCAGGCCCGTCAAGGTTCTGATTGGTCAGGCCCGTCAAGGTTCTGATTGGTCAGGCCTGTCAAGGTTCTGATTTGTCAGGCAAGGGGACTATTCATGACATCACTATGATGTCAAGGTTTATTTTTTATTTCCTCATGTTTTTTTTTGTATATATTTTTATTTTCTCATGCTTTTCCCCCTTCTTTTTTTGTATGTATTTTTAACGGCGATGGTCCTGCTCTATACCTGGCTTTTCCGTCAATGTTCTGATTGGTCAGGCCCGTCAACGTTCTGATTGGTCAGGCAAGGGAACTATTCATGACATCAATATTATATCATGAATACAAAATTAGATGGTTTATATAAACTGTAAAAGTCCGGAACATAAACACTCTGGGTACAGCTTATAAATTGTATAGATTATTTCATAACACATACATATCTTTCTGGTACCACATTTATACACACGCACACACAAAGTTTATTTTTTAGGTACCCACTCTATCAGCTATGACAGATCAGTTTTTGCCACTTACCTTGGAATGCATTTGGTGATTCGCTTCCAATGGCACTATTTAGTGCCACTGGAAGCCTTGAAATAAATTTACAGAGATTTAATATTGTTTCTCTAGTAGAAACACATATCTATGACAAAATATATCAAAGGCGCCGCTACCTTCACACAGGTGTGATTTTTAATTGTGTAAAGGACACATTTGTGAAAAAGGTTGATGAAGTCATCATTTTGCTGCTGTCTGGTTGCCCTAACAGGGCAACCAGACTATAGTTCTAGTGACACTTTATTCTTTCTAGATAAACTTTATTTTGCCGTGCTACTCCTCCCACAGTCAAAATGACCGGCTTCACCGGGAATCGTGCGCTTGTATTTTGCTAAGAGATTGGTTGCATAGTTTTATTGATATTGACTTATTAGTGCATTACATTTCCCCATCCACTTTAATGGAAAAGTAAAAAAAACAAAAAAAAAGCTTTTTTTTTCTCAGAAACCGTAAGAGTTTCTGAGAAAGTTACCAGATTTGGAGGGGAGGTTTATAATTTAGTGAAAATTATTTAAAAAAATAATTACACCAGTCGGCCTCATGGTGGCGCTATAACAGTCCACTTTACATTTTGGCCTATAACTCTTGAACCGTAGGTCATAAAATAGCCTTTTTTCCCCTAGATTCCTTGGGTCAAGACGCAACTCCCCATATGCGTCAGGATAGATTTTCCGCCATTTTGAATTTTCTTCAAAACACACTTTTAGCTCCTCCACCCACATATTTTGTCCAAATTTCACAAAAATCGGTACACATGATCTCTGGACCCATGCGATAAGCATCTCCAAGCGGAATTTTGATAGTCCATACCGTTCGTCCGTAAATGGCTTCCAAAGTTAGCGGGAGGTTTTACAAAATAGGCCAAAAATCACGAAACGAAACGTCCGGTCAATTCCAAATTTGTCACATGTCAAGGGTGGTTTACTCAACTAATTCCCAAAAGCATTTCCACTTTGATCCATAGGGGGCGCCACAAATGCACAAAACGTAACGTTTGATGCAAAAACATGATTTTGGGGGGATCAATCCTCTCAAAATGAAATAGAAGCGATATCAGGAGTGACGTGACAATATGATTGGCCCGTTACATTTGTGGGAGGGGCCTATTTATTTAGTGGGAGGGGCCTATTTCATAAAATCAAAACGGCACGTATCACGAAGGCGGGATCCAATCGGCACCCGATTCGAATGGCACGCGACCGGCGTCGGCGCAACCACACTTTGCAATTTCCCAGAATTGCGACACGTCTAGTTAGTATTTAAAAGCTGAATGGACACACATGTATTTACTCCTCTCTCCACCAGGGGGCAGCGATGACTCTCTGCTTCTCTGAAAACACACCCAGGTGTTCTGTGAAAAGACAATAAACCAATAAGAATCAGAATGTATTAACTGTGTGAACATGGTGGTTAATGCTTTAACATTATTTATAAAACTATGCTATTAATAGTTAATAGATCATGAACAAGTTATTAGTAGGCCTAAACTACTTAAAAACCTAACCTTCCCTGCAACTAGTAACCATCAAAGTAGAAACAACTCAGTCCATTTAAACAACATTTGACCAATACTTTGTCAATAGTGTATCTTAGTAGGAAGGGCAGCTCAGTTGGTAGAACACTCTCCTTTGGACCACAAGGTTCTGTCTTTGATCCTGCTAGTGATGGAATGATCAGTGTTTTCAATGAACTGAATCAATGGTACAGTTCACTGAAATATTGTGTTCAATGAACTGAATCATTGGTACAGTTCACTGAAATGTTGTGTTCAATGAACTGAATCATTGGTACATTACATTACATTACATTACAGTCATTTAGCCGACGCTTTTATCCAAAGCGACTTACAATAAGTGTATTCAACATAGGTAGGGAACGAAAACTACTAATCACCAGAAGTTTTAAGTACATTTCCTGCAAAAACAAGCAACCAAGAGTATACCTAGCGCTAAGGTAAAAGTGCAATATATCAGCTACCTAGTTTCTTAAACAGATGAGACAAAAATGGCAAAATCAAATGAGCACGAGCTAAAACAAATAAGTGTATCGACTAAACAAGATCCAATAAAACAATACAAAAATAAAACAAGAGTTCGTACAACTAGTTAACAACAAGTAGGCCAGGCAAAGAGGAAGGATAGTGTTTCCTGAAGAGGTGGGTTTTCAGCCTGCGGCGAAAGATGGGCAGTGACTCTGCTGTACAGTTCACTGAAATATTGTGTTCAAATGATTGGTTGAGAGTTTGGCTGCATTGTGTCGTCTCTTCACTTACTGAGTCACCTGAACGTCCTCTCAGGCTATGGGATCTAAACTCCTGCGTCATGTAAAACATGTTTATATTTGATTGATGATGAATGGTCCAAACTACACATTTCACCAAGAGCAACCCCCCCCCCCATCTGACCACATTGACATCAGTGTTGTCTGATACAACAAATCATTTGATTATTACATTTGATTATTAGATTAATTATTATAAGAAATTAAGCAGAAGACACATGATAATGTGAATTCACACGACCGGGATGGTTTACCAGGCTAGTTGTTTCACTTCTTACACAAGCATGTTGTTTTGTGTATGTTTTATAGTGTTATACACTTTTATACATTAAAACTGTATGAATGTATGTAAAAAGGTTTAGTAAAAAGAAAGAGGAAGTGAACCTGGGTGTGTGGGAGGAGTCTAAAGATCGTCATTGGTTGTCGCCGTCGGCACCAGAATACGACCTGATAGAAGAAGAAGAGAGACAGTTAAAACAGACACACAAATAAATCCTATGTACTGTATTGTGTGTATTTTCTCCATAAAATGCATAAATGTACACACAACACAACAACACAACAACATTAGGGTTCAGTCATCAGGGTCACATGTTGCATCAGAACTAATGTGAACATTTGACTCTTATTTAAGACTAAATGTGACAACATAGAACACACTTTGACCTCTAACTAGGTCGTCTAAACTGGTCTAAACTGGTTAAGGTTCTAAACCAATATAAACCAGTTTAGGTTGTGGCTTAATGTGTTTGTTTGTTTGTTTGTTTGTTTGTTTGTTTGTTTGTTTGCATTTATGTGAGGGTTCCACATGTCATGTGATCCTCTGTTGATCTTACCTAATTCATTCCACTGTTAGTAGATTAATTAATGAAACATGTTAATTAAACATGTTAATCACCGTGTTTCTTCCACTGGAAGTAGATGAATCCAGACAGGAACAAGACCAGACCCAGAACCAGACCTGATGCTCCCATGGCCACCTTGTTCTTCACTGACTCTGGCATGGAGAAATCTGACAATACAAATATTATTTGAATGATATTACATTACATTACAATACCATACAATACAATACAATACAATACATTATACATTCTATAAATGCTATAAATATCTTTATACCTGCAGCCATTAGTAAACAAAGATGATGGACCTGATCTAGACAAGACACTTAAGCTCTAAGTAGGTGAGGCTCCTGTCATGACCTTCTTATTAGAATGGTATCTTTTTTAGGATGTTTTAATGTATTTGTATTGATTCTTATTTCTGGTGTCTGTATTATTATTGTGTCTTGTTTTTAATTGGATTGCTGTGTTTCCTTTCTGCAAAACAAATGTACCTTCAGGTACAAAAAGAGAAGAATCCTTGAACCCTTAAAACAGAGTGCAGTCAGTGTAACACATTACAGTAGATTACAGTAGAATATAGTAGAATGCAGTAGGATACAGTAGATTACAGTAGAATACAGTAGATTACAGTAGATTACAGTAGAATACAGTAGATTACAGTAGAATAGAGTAGATTACAGTAACTGACCCCAGTCCATCTTGATAGGCGCGGTCAGGCTGGGATGTTCCAGACAAGACGGATAGGACACTTATACAGACGGATAGGACACTTATACAGACAGGACGGATAGGACACTTATACAGATAGAACATTCCCAACATTCCCAACAGCGGAGAGTTGTGCTCCGAGGAGCACTTTTTCTAGTTATTATTATTATTATTATTATTACCCTTATTATTATTATTATTATTATTATTACTATTATTATTACCCATATTATTATTATTATTATTATTATTATATAACCGTCATAGGAAGTAGGAACATGTTATTATCATTAATAAGTGTATATCATCCAAATGATCCAGAAAGCTGCAACACTTCTTCAACCAGCCAAAATGTTCACATTTCCCGGCTCTCCCCCGTTCTCCTCTCCCTCCATTGACCCTCCAGTTGCTGCCCTCACAGAGTACAAAACACTGATGTTGGCCTACAAACCAACCAAAGGTATAACACCTCCATATACCTGATCCAACCCTATACAACCTCTCACCCTCCACACGTCCGAGACTCTTCTCTCTTCTCTAAAACTCCCTGGACAACGCTCCACACGTCCTAGACTCTTCTCTCTTCTCTAAAACACTCTGGACAACACTCCTCACGTCCTAGACTCTTCTCCTTTCTCTAAAACACCCTGGACAACGCTCCTCATGTCCTAGACTCTTCTCCTTTCTCTAAAACACCCTGGACAACGCTCCACACGTCCTAGACTCTTCTCTCTTATCTAAAACACTCTGGACAACGCTCCACACATCCTAGACTCTTCTCTCTTCTCTAAAACACCCTGGACAACGCTCCACACGTCCTAGACTCTTCTCTCTTCTCTAAAACACTCTGGACAACGCTCCACACGTCCTAGACTCTTCTCTCTTCTCTAAAACACTCTGGACAACGCTCCACACGTCCTAGACTCTTCTCTCTTCTCTAAAACACTCTGGACAACGCTCCACACGTCCTAGACTCTTCTCTCTTCTCTAAAACACCCTGGACAACGCTCCACACGTCCTAGAGTCTAGGACGTGTGGAGCGTATTTTGGTGTCCGGGCAAGAAAACAAACAATGCAATTTGTAACAACAATAATAATAATAATAAGGGTAATAATAATAATAATAATAACTAGAAAAAGTGCTCCTCGGAGCACAACTCTCCGCCAGAAGACTTGTGTTGGTTCGAAGGTCGCGAAGGTCTGTATAAGTGTCCTATCCGTCCTGTCTATGTAAGTGTCCTATCCGTCCTGTCTGTGTAAGTGTCCTATCCGTCCTGTCTGTGTAAGTGTCCGATCCGTCCTGTCTGTATAAGTGTCCTATCCGTCCTGTCTGTATAAGTGTCCTATCCGTCCTGTCTGTACACTGTCCGTCCTGTCTGTGTAAGTGTCATATCCCTCTTGTCTATATAAATGTCCTATCTGTCCTATCTGCCAATTATGTATCAGCCATGCAGCCATTTCATGGTTCCCGTCTTAGGTAACCGTCTTCCACGCCGACATCTCGCCACTCCGACTAGTGGCTTCCGCGTGCGGTTAGGGTTAGGGTGAGGTTTAGGTATAGGGTTCGTTAACGTCGGAAAGGCGACATGTCGGAAAGCCGCCATGTAACCCCCGTCTTACCTCATTTTGACAGTGGCGGAGACACTGTCAAAATGATGCCATGTATATATAGGCATCATGTCGTCACTAGCCAATCAGATCACAGTATTTCACGTGTCACGTGAGGCTTGACCAATCGGTGTGTCATGTTTAGAAAGTGAAAACGCAGTGATAACAATACTCTCCTGGCGGAGAGTAATAATTACCCTTATTATTATTATTATTATTATTATTATTATTATTATTATAAACCATTTTAAGTAGAATAATTAAATTTGAAGTTAAACAATACCTGGTAATGTGTGGGTGGTTAAATAATTACATTTATAGAACAGTGGTGTAAAGTAACTAATTACATTTACTCAAGTACTGTACCTAAGTACAGATTTGATGTAGTTTTACTTTACTAGAGTATTTCCAATTTCCAGAACTTTCTACTCCACTACATCTCAGTCACTGCTATCTACAGTATATCACTTTAAAAAATGTTTTATGAAGATTAGCTACTTTAATTATTTACATTTACAAAAATAGCAGATCTACAAGCTCATAGTGCCGAACTATGAGCTTGGATATCTGCTATTTTTGAATAGCCAAATAAATCTTAAAATGACACAGATGCTTTCCCAGATTGAATTTAAATACGCTCTGAGTTCAATTAATACTGATGAGGATTTAACTGGGCAAGCTCCTGAGAAATAAAAGAAGCAGCTTTGATACATTTAAACTACCTAGGCTATTACCATTATTATATTTTCAAAAATATCAAATTTACATGGTGTAGCCAGCATGAAAATTCATCTAAATCACTTGCTGCTCCCAGACACCTGACATCTCTTTGCTTGAACAAACTCAGTTTTCATAACACTGCACTACGTTTGTGTGTGTGTGTGTGTGTGTGTGTGTGTGTGTGTGTGTGTGTGTGCGGAGAGAGAGAGAGAGAGAGAGAGAGAGAGAGAGAGAGAGAGAGAGAGAGAGAGAGAGAATGCATGTCCGTGCTGTGCTGACTCCTGTGTGAGGATCAAAGAGTAGCCTATAGCCATTACTATTCGACTAGTAGTTGAATAGACTCTTAACGAGCCAATCAGCCACAACATTCCACAGCTGGGGAGACAATGGCAGGGCCATCAGAGGTACTCAGCCAAGTAGCAGCGTGTGGGGGAGAGCTGCTTGGCCGCGCACAGCAAGTGAGTGCAAAATGCGACTCTGTCTGTTAGATGTAGTATCAATTTACTATTTTTAAAAGTATTTCCTGGGCCGCCACGGACCTTTCCGTGGGCCGCAAAACGCCCGCGGGCCGCGAGTTTGACACCGCTGTCCTAGACTCTTCTCTCTTCTCTAAAACACTCTGGACAACGCTCCACACGTCCTAGACTCTTCTCCCTTCTTGACCTAGCCTTGGCGACCTTGCAGTCTTATTCAAAGGTTAAAATGTAATTTAGATCATTTAGATAGCATATTATGTAGACAGATGCCAGGTTCAACCTGGCATCCTATAATTTGGATAGTTTCAATGTACATATTATTTATTTGTTTGATATTATACTGTTTAGAGTTAGACTGATGATAGGTTATTGGTTTACATATGATCCTAGATTACTATTTCTATGCATTTGATGCATTACCTCATGTTTTCCTTACTTACTGTAAATCACTCTGGATTAAGAGCGTCTGATAAATGCCTACATTGTAAATTATAACTGTAAATGTCAGTGTTTGGCCACCAGATGGCACCAGAGTACTGTAGATTCTACAATAGTCTACAGTTTTCTACAACGTAGAATGCATTTATATAATATAATTTAAACATATTAAATAATTCACAGTTACACAGTGCTTTACATAAACAACAATAAACCAAGCTTAATAAACAAACAAAACAATACACATAATCCTGTAAAATATTGTGATTAAAAACATACAAAACAAACTAGTTAAGACAATAATTAAAATATAAAATCAGGTGGTGAAATGAAGTGTATAGAGGTGTGTTTTAGCCTGCATGGTTATTTTTAACAATAATTTAAAAACATTAATCCTGGTGTCTTTGTTTTAGGCAGGTCATTATATGTAGGTGAAAACGCTCATAGCCTATAGATCTATGTTTCATTTATACTACTGTACGATGGTGACACCACATGTTGTGAGCTTGTAGATCTGCTATTTCCACTGCGTGACAGCCTGTTACAGTATAAATCAAGAGGATCTGAAATGTTTCTCAGCAGATAAAGAAATATGTAATAATTATTATATGATCAATATTAGCACCATTAATCATCTCTGAATAGAATCATGTGATTTCATGTTATAGTTTATGAGGTGATGAGTGTTGAGTGCTGCTCTGAGATCAGCTCACCTCTCTTGTTCAGAACAGAGGAGTAGTAGAGCTCAATGTTGAGTTTGCAGAATGCCTCTCGGTTTGATCTCATCCTAGCCAGTTCTCTAGGATCTTTATTGCCGCGCTCTGCGTTCTTCACACCATACTCAGTGTATCCAACCCACTGATCTACTCTACTGTCCCACCTGATGATCTCATCACCATCGAAATTCCATGTGTATATGTACTGTATGTCCTTCAGCTCACTGGAGTTATACACACAGCGGTGAGTCTCATAGAACACATATCCATCTGGAAGTAGTCGACAATGAAAAATGTCATTAATGTTCAGTTTTATTCATCTGTATAATATCAACACTAGGCTAACTGCCCCCCATCAGCCAAATATGTCTCTACATAAAGTCTACAATAGGTTCAGGATGTGAAATCTGGCATTAAAATGTTTTAGGTTTTGTTTCTCTGTGTCCAGTTGTCTAGTGCATCTGTCTGTCTGTCTGTCTGTCTGTCTGTCTGTCTGTCTGTCTGTCTGTCTGTCTAGCTGCTGGAATCTAATGTTGACCGGGCATAAACTGTACCCCCGCCCCCCCGCACCTGTTATGCGCACCACATGCGTGCGCGACTCATGTGCGAATGTTTTGTATTAATCAATTAATTAATTAACTAATTCATTAATTCATTAACCGACCATAAAACAACATTAACAACACACCCTACCATCCATCAGTGGTGGAAGAAGTACTCAAATGTTTTACTTAAGCTAAAGTGTCTGTCTGTCTGTCTGTCTGTCTGTCTGTCTGTCTGTCTGTCTGTCTGTCTGTCTGTCTGTCTGTCTGTTTGTCTGTCTGTATGTCTGTCTGTCTGTCAGTCAGTCAGACCCCATCATGTATTTCCAGGATAACAGAGATAACACTCGCAAAAAGGTTGTTATTTTGAGAGAGAAATGCCTCACAATATGAATACATTCTGATATGTTTTATTTTGATGGTAACTGTTGTATAATCATATTATCTTAGATTTTGACATAATTCATGTCTTTATATTGAAAATCCAAATAAATAAGTAAAGGTGTGTGTGTGTGTGTGTGTGTGTGTGTGTGTGTGTGTGTGTGTGTGTGTGTGTGTGTGTGTGTGTGTGTGTGTGTGTGTGTGTGTGTGAATATTCAACGTTTTAGTTAATAACTATTGTGTTCATAGTATTCATGTACCTTTCACTGGTGGTTTCTTCAAGGCAGTGCGAACGGTGTCCAGGTTGGCTTTGCAGAAGTACTGCTTACCCAAAGCTACATCATAAGCTCCTGTGGAGGTGATATGATCTACAAATGGAGGCTGAGGCTCCACCGTCTTCCCTTTGTTGAAGTCTGCGTACAACACTTCACCATCCAGTGCAAACATCCACTCTTTATATGAGTCTTTAACTGTGTCTGAACAGCTAAAGACTAGAATGTCCTCATGGAACACTGGAAATAAAACAAAGATGACGTTAAACAACAAACTTCTTCACAGTGACAATAACACATAATCATCATGTTAAACAATCATGTTTGGTTCTTATATGAAGTGAAAGGTTGGATGTTAAAAGTAGCTTCCTGTCAAATGTTTTATTCACACTGATTCAATATTGTACAGTATATACAGGTAGTAAAAGGAGTGTGTGTGTGTGTGTGTGTGTGTGTGTGTGCGCGCGTGCGTTCGTGCGTGCGTGCGTATGCGCATGTCATTTGTTTGTATTGTGCATTGTTCATATTTGGTTTTATATAATAACAGTACATATAAATGTATATATTATATGATAACATAAATATAATGTACTTACTTCCTGGGATCGCTTTGACATGAAGTACAGAGGAGAGGATGAGGAGGGTGGATGTAATCTTCATCATCACTGATCAAAACTGAACTGAATTTAATAGATGAGAATAAACGGATCAGAATAAACAGATGAGAATAAACAGATCAGAATAAACAGATGAGAATAAACAGATGAGAATAAACAGATGAGAATAAACAGATCAGAATAAACAGATGAGAATAAACAGATCAGAATAAACAGATGAGAATAAACAGATGAGAATAAACAGATCAGAATAAACAGATCAGAATAAACAGATGAGAATAAACAGATCAGAATAAACAGATGAGAATAAACAGATGAGAATAAACAGATCAGAATAAACAGATGAGAATAAACAGATCAGAATAAACAGATGAGAATAAACAGATGAGAATAAACAGATCAGAATAAACAGATCAGAATAAACAGATCAGAATAAACAGATGAGAATAAACAGATGAGAATAAACAGATGAGAATAAACAGATGAGAATAAACAGATCAGAATAAACGGATCAGAATAAACAGATGAGAATAAACAGATCAGAATAAACAGATGAGAATAAACAGATCAGAATAAACAGATGAGAATAAACAGATGAGAATAAACAGATCAGAATAAACAGATCAGAATAAACAGATCAGAATAAACAGATGAGAATAAACAGATGAGAATAAACAGATCAGAATAAACAGATGAGAATAAACAGATCAGAATAAACAGATGAGAATAAACAGATCAGAATAAACAGGTGAGAATAAACAGATCAGAATAAACAGATGTTTACTGAAAGAGAAGTTCTGGAGTCTGAAAGAGAATGAAGGAGGACTCGTTCTTTAGTTCAGAAGAATCAGCCAATGAGATTAAAGATATGATGTTGCATCATCTGTTTCCAGAAAGACGACTGGATTATTGCACATAATCATATATGGTATATAGCTGCTGCTTATGCACCTTATGTCTAACTTCATGTACATACTGTACCTTATGCACCTTATGTCTAACTTCATGTACATACTGTACCTTATGCACCTTATGTCTAACCTCATGTACATACTGTACCTTATGCACCTTATGTCTAACCTCATGTACATACTGTACCTTATGCACCTTATGTCTAACTTCATGTACATACTGTACCTTATGCACCTTATGTCTCCTCATGTATATACTGTACCTTATGCACCTTATGTCTCCTCATGTACATACTGTACCTTATGCACCCTAAGTCTCCTCATGTACATACTGTACCTTATGCACCTTATGTCTCCTCATGTACATACTGTACCTTATGTCTAACCTCATGTACATACTGTACCTTATGCACCTTATGTCTCCTCATGTACATACGTACCTTATGTCTAACCTCATGTACATACTGTACCTTATGTCTAACCTCATGTACATACGGTACCTTATGCACCTTATGTCTCCTCATGTATATACTGTACCTTATGCACCTTATGTCTCCTCATGTATATACTGTACCTTATGCACCTTATGTCTCCTCATGTATATACAGTATGTAAAATATCTTTCTTTAATTCATCTTTTATTCTCTCCTTGCCCCCCCCCCCCCCCCCCGTCTTCTTTTCTTTCTCTTTCTGAAAATAACTAAAACGATGGAGCTGCACAAAAAATAATTCCACCCACTTCTTCACCTTTAACCTGTGATGTGACAATAAAGATGATTCTGATTCTGTTGAAGAGAAACACAAGAAAGAAATAAATAATGTAAAATGTTATAATTCATTAAAAGCTTTCAGATGAGACATGATGGGAGGCTAAAGGTTAAAGTTCATCACTTCAGATTGAAGTGATTACAGATTATTTAAAATATGAATAAAATAAATCATGTTTCCCATGTAGTTGCTGTTGGAGGGCAACGGGTGGGGGGTTCCAATCCACACCAAACTTTACACAAACACTGTTCAGGTCTGGTAAGAGAATAGTCTCACCAAATAAACTGAATGTCACACATATGGTTCTACAGCAGTGTTACACAGTGTTTAACACTTCATATGGACACAACTCAGAGACCATTGGATTGGAAGGCTGTGCAGTAAAAGTATATTTAGTCTATTCATTTACTTTGACTAATGTATAAGCTAAGGTGTTCTACATTCTCACACAAAGGAGTCACCTTTGACCTCCTAACTCAGTGGTTCTCAAACTTTTTCATGTCAAGGACCCCCAAATTGTCACATATTAGCCCGCGGACCCTCATTTGAAAAGATATTTCCAAGAACCCCCATAAGAGAAGATTTTTACGGCTTTAGCAGTGATTCTCAACCATTTTCATTACAAGGGCCTCCAGTTTTACATGCATTTTTAGGCTACGGACCCCCATTTAATGGCATTTATATCTCTGGGACCCCAAATTATATTGTAAAATCAATGTTAATGTAACTCTGAGTGTGCACAAATGGAACCAAATGGACCCTAACGGGTCCATTTGGTTCCATTTGTGCACTCTCAGAGTTACAGACCCATAAGGGTCCATTTGGTTCTTATCCATCATTTAGCTGGGGACCCCCTGGGACTCCCTCAAGGACCCCTGGGCGTCCCCGGACCCCACTTTGAGAACCAATGTCCTAACTCAACCACATCTTCTTGGTCAAAGGTCAAAGGTGACATGTTGGAGCATCAGAGTGGTTAAAGGTAGCCTGGGATCAAATACCATTTTCAGGTTTCTGGTCCGGTCTGGAGTGGAAATAACTTTACGTCATCAGGCGGCCGGAACCCACGACCGGAACCTCCAGCGCCGTGCGCCTCCAAAATGATTCCCCTAGTTTAAAACTTGTTTAGTTTGGTATAATCGTTTAGTTTCTTTTGGTATAATAATGGTTTGGTATGTTCATCTTTTATTCTAACTCGTAGCGTGACTAGTGAGACTAAACAAACTGATTCACATTATGTGGGGAACAAAAACAATGCGACACCAACCGGAACCAATCACCGGAACAGCCCCCCCCCCCCCTTTTTTTTTTTCTAAACCGGATCATAGGCTCAGTTTTAGAATGAATACCAGGCTTTCCTCCAACCTGCTCATCAGAAGCAGTTAGGGGTTCAGTGCCTTGCTCAAGGACACTTCAACATGAAGCCAGGAGGAGTCAGGAATCAAACCGGGAACCTCTGTTAACTGAACTCACAGACGCTCCTCTAATCCAAGCCTCATTACATCTGACTGATGGTGTGTGTGTGTGTGTGTGTGTGTGTGTGTGTGTGTGTGTGTGTGTGTTCAGCGTTGCTAGTAAAATGCTGTTCATGTTCATTAAACATCAATCCAAGCCTCATTACATCTCACTGATGAAACCATCACGTCACGTGATCATATAGTGTCACATGAGAGGTGTGTGTGTGTGTGTGTGTGTGTGTGTGTGTTCAGACCATCTAATGTCTTTAAAAACACACTAGTCATGTGATCAAAGTGTCACATGAGAGTGTGTGTGTGTGTGTGTGTGTGTGTGTGTGTGTGTGTGTGTGTGTGTGTGTGTGTGTGTGTGTGTGTGTGTGTGTGTGTGTGTGTGTGTGTGTGTGCGCGTGTGCGGTTGAACTCACCACTGAAGCCTCTGACTGGAAACTCAAACTTGAATTTCACTTCCTGATTCACTCAGCAGCCAATCAGAATTATTCTTTTATTAATCATCATCAGTTACTAGAGAGACATGTTGATGTCAACAACCTCACAGACTGTACATAATTATGTATTTATTTATTGTTTGTTTTATTTGACTCTTGTTGGTAATGTCAACGTGTTGCTCATGGCAATAAGGACACTTTAAATCTGATGTTAAAAGTTGAAACAGACAGAGAGACACACACGCAAAACTCACTGTTTTGTGTGTGTGTGTGTGTGTGTGTGTGTGTGTGTGTGGGGGGTGTTGAATCTTCCCACTGGAAACTCCCCTAACATAGATTTCACTTCCTGATTCACTCATAGAGAGAGAGAGAGAGAGAGAGAGAGAGAGAGAGAGAGAGAGAGAGAGAGAGAGAGAGAGAGAGAGAGAGAGAGAGAGAGAGAGAGAGAGAGAGAGAGAGAGCTTGTTGTCACATGTTTTAGAAGCTTCTATCACATAAAGGACATGACAAGAGAATAATTGCTCCATTCATTAGAAAGTGATAATTCAAAACATCTCTCAAAGTCACTCTTTTAGCACGTAAACGAACACAAACAAAGCTGATTCAGACAATATGGAACATCATCAAACCCATGATGTTACAGTCCAATTAGACCTTATAGTTAATTACTCACAAAAGGTGTGTATACTACATCGTCTCTGTCGGGTAGAAACCTCATATGTCCAGAACTGTTACTTTTCAGGATTCAAATTAAAAAATATCAAAAGTAGCAGATCTACATGCTCAAATCGCGCCACGTTTCGAGCTTGTAGATCTGCTACTTTTGATGCTTTTGTGTGACACTGCATGATCAAGTAGGGCATTCATTTAGGAAAAAACTCACAAAGTTAAATGATCAGGGCCGGTGGAGGGCTGATCGGCGCTCTAGGCGAATTCCTGTGATGCGTCCCCGCGCGCGTGCGTGGTGATGTGCCGTGTCAGACCTGTCACTCTTGGTTCAATGAACCCTAAAGTCCAGTTTATAGACGACATACACAGAAATTACCGTTCACATGCGCAAGGCATCTTTATTGACAAACAAGGGAGACTCCCTTTATACTATGTGAATAAAAGAACAGCAAATTAATGATATTAAAACAATACGACCTGATATATCACAAAGGCAATTCGCTCCACATCTAGGTCTGCATGCAAACAAGCGTTCGGTTGAGCGCCTGGAGAATTCTGCCGTTCTTATCTTTAGCATTCAGTATATCAAAAACAGTGGATGACACGTTCAGCCTTCTAATTGGAGTACAGCTTCTGTGCTCCACACTCTATAAAGTAAAGGTTGACGGCCCAAGGTTCCACAATGGACCATCAACCCCTCCTTGGGTACGAATTTAGTACCCACAACACCTAAATGTGAACAGTATTTTATATCAATTACTTTATAGCATAACATATTGCATGTTTAAAAAATTCAGGTCCCATTTTTTTCTTTTTTTTTTGAGTCATGTGAGCCGAGGAAAACCCTTTTCTTTGAAGGGGAAACTCTGAACTAGGCTGGGGCAGTCCCAAACCTACCATCTGGACATGAGCTCTTATTGGGGACAATTACAGTACATCATTTGCATCCAACAAGTGTATAGCTAAACTTAGGTTCCCTCAGTGGGGCACTCCCACTGAGTTTTCCTTTACAAGCAACTCTTCTAAAGTGTGTAATATTATTTTTTTTATTTTTGCATTTTGGTTTCTTCTTCTCCAATTCCTCCGGTTGAGGTGGTCACTTTTCCGAGCCCGGAGGAGGAGGTTCCGACAGAGTCCAAGACTAGGCCCCCCCCCGTATTATACACAGGGACCCCAAACCCCAAGCGCCAGTCAGATCCGTACCCTCCTTGAGGTCAAAAGTCGGGGCGCAGATATCGTGCAGGGGTGTTCTTCGTCAAGTTCAGCATGGGGGCCCAGGTGGCAATATAATGTTATGTGGTGTGATTGTGAGAGTGTGTGTAGTTGTTGATTGGGGAGAGGGCCATATATTTATATACATACCCATGCATGGCGAGACATCACATAAGTATATATATATATATATATAAAAAATGTAAACCATATATCTATATAGATATCTATGCATGGCGATACATAACATAAATATTTATATATAAAAAAAAAATGTAAAAATGTCAACCATATATCTATATAGATATCTATGCATGGCGATACATAACATAAATATTTATATATAAAAAAATGTAAACATACTATAACCCTCCTTGACCTGCCACCCGGCAGGGCACACAGCATAGGAATGTGCAGAGGCCAGGATGCCACCCTCCTTTACCTTGACAAAATGGAATCGGAAACACAACAAAACACCTTTCCTGTGCCTTTTGCACAGGTCAATTGACCTCATTCTCGGGCTGTACAAAATTGTACAATTCTCTTCTGCAACCAATGACCTGTTTCAGAGAAATGGAAGGTTAATGACAGCAGAAGTGTATAAGTCTCTCCTGCAAGCAGTCGACCTGCTTTAGAGAAATGGAAGGTTAACCACAACATAACCAACCTTAATCACACCTTGGTCAATCAGTGTTATCATGGCAATAGGAATAAAAGTTAGGTCAATGATCAGCAAAGTAATTGGATACATTTTGCGCCACAATCGATGATGTAAAGTATGACCTCTTTTGAAGATAGTTTAGGTTTCAGCCAGTCCACCGCAACTGGCAACAAACTGCAAGGCAAATGTCAGGCAATTATACTATACATTTGCTATCCACTCTGCAACCAACACCCGGCATGTTCTCATAATGTACCCCAAACGCACTGACCATTACCATACCAGGGAGATATTCTGAGCAGCACACACACACACACACACACACATAGTTTCGCTTTCGGTTAAACACAACAAAATAGCATGACAGAAGCCAACACGTACACCACCCCGAAGTGTGCACCCTTCAGAGGCCGTGGACCGTGCAGCTACTGTCTGTAGTCATAAATGTTCTGCCAAGCATCACCCAAAGTGCTCGTGAGCCTCTCGACAACACAGCCTAACTCAAGTGCAACAGAAATCAACTACCTTTCAATTCACGTAACTAATTCAGATAAGCATTTCATTTAAGTCCTGCATACTTTTAGTTTAATTTTGAAACAACAAAAAAAAATTGATTGTGGCATTCTATTTCACTACACATTCCAACAGTTTGTCACTTGTCACTGGACCTCCCTTAACAGGGTTGTTTTTTTCACTTATTACATTATTGAAGTAATCTCGGTCCATGACGTCTAATTAACACTGCCTCAGCTGTACTATTCACTTACTATAAATATGTTATAATTTAATCTTCTGACACTACCCACTAATCAAAGTTGGGATCAATTTTTTGTCATATAGTTGTGTAATTTCATAACAGACCGAATTGTGTTATAGATAACGATACGGCCAAGCATTGATAGCTCTGGTGTGCGTGTCTCTATTGTCACTTATAAACATAAATCGTGTTGTGTCCTCTCCAGATCGATAGAAATGTATGTGTTTGCACATGTCGAGGCCATAACAACAGAGAGCAGGCAAGAGGTCAACCCCAGCTGCGTATATTCCACTGGCTGAAGAGACGAGAGGTCATGTGTCCGTGACCATAGAATAGTAGTGAACTGATGTAAAGTTTCTGAAACGTTCAAAGTCTGAGCAACCCAAGCTTCCCCAAGGCTGGATGTCTGTTCCCCATAGGTGGCATCAGAAGTGAGTTTCATACACGTATCAGCTTGTATCTATTGCTGGCCCTCTACGTCATGTCTAGAACGATGGTTTAAGTTTGTGGTGTTTCACTTGTAGCACATAGTACAGTTCCATGTTCCATCAGGTCATAGCTGGAAGTGAACCTCTGCCATTCATGTTGCAAGTTAGCGTCGAATGTGGAATCAATACATCTCTAACTTCTGTGAAGGTCCATTTTGGGAATATGGCACTTATATTAATGTGTGGAATGCCTACAGGCACTGTGTCTGTGGAACTTGAATGTAATTTGATAGTGCAGTCTGTGTGGCAAATCGGTGAAACGTGGCAAATGTGATGTCAGTAAGGCCTCTGTTCTGCTCTAGGCCTTCATGTGTGCGTGCTATCTGTGTTTGGTCTATAACAACCAATGTTTTATGATCACCGCACTCCAAAATGTCACTCTCCACTGTAAGTTAAGCAGCTTGGCCGTGCCAATGAAACAAGGAATTAAGAGTTCAATGTATAAGCGTTTTGGCTTTCTGCCCTCTTACATTCTTGAAATTATCCACTTCACTTAGTGGAAGCTATACTGTTTTCTTTATTTGTGCAGAATTTTCTGAAGAAACTAATTTATTTGATGGTCATATTTCTCTCCTCGCCTTTTTTTTTTTTTTTTTCAAAATAACTGACTCCAATCTTCTAATCTTACGGGTTACAGTCCCTAGTTAGCTGTTTCACCCAATCAAGAGCATCAACGTTGCCATGTGGAGGTACTCTCCTGCAAGCACAGGTCCAGCATTCTAAATTTGCAATGAGTCCTAAATATCCAAGGTTCCCAGTAATTATACTGGAGTAGATGTACAACATTGGCCTCTGAAATGTAGTCGAGTATAAGTAAAAGTATTGACAACTGGAACTACTCTAGTGCAGTACAAATGGAAAACCTCAAATGTACTCAAGTAGGGCACTTGAGTAGATGTACTTTGTGACCTTCCAACACTGAGCCCCATGTGTTATCTTCCTTGTTTGCATTCCTAAATAGAACAAAATCACTAAACAAAAGTGCTCACGGAGCAGACCACACTCACTTACATGTACTTGGGTCAAAGTACCAAAAACAAACGCTGGTATCAGAGTGGAGTGAAAACCCACAGTTAGAAAAGTAAAATAAGCAGCCTGTCCCCGATCACAATTTCTCATACCTGACATGCACAATTTCCCCCTGAAAATAGCAGATCTACAAGCTCGAAGTGCTCCAGATGGAAGGGCTGGTGAGCTTGTAGATCGGCAATTTCCAAATGGCTGAGCTGTATGCATGGCTGCCTTTTGTAATTCATTGACTGTGTTCTCCTATTTTTTTTTACTTTGAAAGTACTGGTCAACCTGCCGTTGGATAACTGCAGTATGTAAATTCTCAGGGGTACCTGCTTCAATATAACTCAAATATTTTAATTCAGGAAAAAAACAGTAGCAGGTGTCAAGGATGTACCTTACAGTACGTGAATGTGGGGTATTACTAAGTTTCTTTCTCTCTCTCACTCCCCCTGGAAAATATTCCCCTAGTGTCTCCTACGTCCTCAGGCCTTCACACCGTTCACTCAGAAGTAAATCACTGTGCTCCATTGAGTCAGACTCAAAATGGTACAAAGCCATGCACTTGTGAATGCACCATAGTAACCAGAATCAGAAGTCACTTAAGCAGAACTATATGATTTGTGTCCAACCCAATTACATATATGGACCCAGGAACGGCACGCGATCGAGGGGCATATATGAAATAAGTTGAACCACGGTCCTAATAAATAGAGTGGGTGCGCCTGTCATTCATACTCACAATTCCAAATGCATTCACCTCTAACACTTACCCCGAAGTGGGACACACATTCAGCTGCAGCAGTCACACGGTCAGTCACACTGGTCAGGCGTTCTACAGCAGCACACTTCCTGCTTACAGTAGATACAAACATGTACACTTAACAATGACAGAAGGTATCTGTTCTTGACCAATTCCGCCTTCAGCCTACACGTCTCTGACGTCAAAACATACATATAAAGACCAACTCCTTAAAAAACAAAAAAAAACAAACAGGACTTACAGAGGCCTTCATTCATTCGGATGACATACATATAGGGACAACATACAAGACACACTGTGGTACCATTTAGGGGTCATCCCTAGGCTGCAGAGCCAGCCTTTCAACGTCAAAACACAGTGTATCGTTTTTGTCAAGACCGCACTGTCAGTCTAAGTGTTTAGTTTTTGTCAAGACTGCACTACCAGTCTAAACCTTCTCGGTCGGACGTTGAAGCACAGTGTATAGTTTTTGTCAAGACTGCACTGTCAGTCTAGACCTTTCGGTCATAGTGTATATATATTTTTTCAAGACTGCACTAATAGTCTAAACCGGTCGCAGTGTTCGTTTTTTTCAAGACTGTCACTGTCAGTCTAGACCTTCTCGGTCGGACGTCGCTACATACAAGACACAGTGTATCGTTTTTGTCAAGACCGCACTGTCAGTCTAAGTGTTTAGTTTTTGTCAAGACTGCACTACCAGTCTAAACCTTCTCGGTCGGACGTCGGAACATACAAGACAAAACATACAAGACGAAACATACAAGATACATTTAGGCTAGGTGCTATCTTTTCCCATGAACCCGGCGTAGTTTGCGATTTAGAGAGCCGTGCAAAGGCAGCTAGTGTAGTGTCTCATAGAAGTACAGAATGGTGTCTATAGAAATATAGAATACAGAGAGACAATGTATTGTCTCAGTAAACTATAGGATCATAGAATACAGAGAGACAGATGCTGGGAGGGTCGACTCGGTCCACCCAGCCACTAACGGGACATCATGGGGTATAGGAAGTACAGAGCCTAAGTATTAATACACAAAGGTCATTCAATCTGCTGTTCAGTGGTGACTTCACATGCATGCAATCATATTTACACATTATCTTTAACAATTGACCTAAATTTGGTATAATACAATTCACATATAGCACCGCGTGTACCCTTCCTGGGGCCCCAAGGAATTGTAGCACATAGTGTATGGGCGAATTGTTGTTTGGATCTTATGGATCCAGCGGTCGTCGGTCACGGTCGGGGTCACCAGCTGATGTGCCGTGTCAGACCTGTCACTCTTGGTTCAATGAACCCTAAAGTCCAGTTTATAGACGACATACACAGAAATTACCGTTCACATGCGCAAGGCATCTTTATTGACAAACAAGGGAGACTCCCTTTATACTATGTGAATAAAAGAACAGCAAATTAATGATATTAAAACAATACGACCTGATATATCACGAAGGCAATTCGCTCCACATCTAGGTCTGCATGCAAACAAGCGTTCGGTTGAGCGCCTGGAGAATTCTGCCGTTCTTATCTTTAGCATTCAGTATATCAAAAACAGTGGATGACACGTTCAGCCTTCTAATTGGAGTACAGCTTCTGTGCTCCACACTCTATAAAGTAAAGGTTGACGGCCCAAGGTTCCACAATGGACCATCAGTGGGACCCTCGATTTTTTTTGCGGTTCTGGGCGGATTGTGATACTTTTTTTTGTGTCTTCGGTTACTTTATTTTGGTGTTAGGGTTAGGGTTAGGGTTGTGTTATTTAATTCTGATTTTACCAATTTATTATTATTATTATTTATTTTTTTCAAGACTTTTTTTCCGCCTCTCCAAACTGCCGCACTAGGCGGCCGCCTAGGTCTCCTGTATGGACGCGCCGGCCCTGCACTTGATCATACTACAGCATTACACAAAAGCATCAAAAGTACCAGATCTACAAGCTCGAGGCGTACTGCGAAGCGACGCATTTTGAGCTTGTAAATCTGTTACTTTTGATGCTTTTGAATTTGAATCCTGAAAAGTAACAGTTTTGGACATATGAGGTCCATATCCACCCGTCAGACGATATAAAGAAGAATATTTTGAGAGTGATGAAGTCACAGCTCTATATTGTGATAGTAATCATTGTATAGAGTGTTTGTTCAGTATCAGGTTCTCATCGTCTCTCCATCTCTTTAGTAAACAGAAAACGTTCAGCTCAGGATACCAATTTTATCCAATCAGAAGAGAAACTCCACAAAGATCATTTATCAGCTTCAATAATATATAGTGTTCCAGTTCCAAATGTGTTTGTGTTTCATCACTTCCAATTTCACTTGTTTATCCTGTATCCTGTATGTTCTCTCTCTTGATTGGATAACAATGGCATCCTGACATGAAAATGAATGTTCTGTTTACTAAAGAGCCGGAGAACAAACACTGGATTGCAATGATTAATATAGGAAATATAGGACTATTTAGCACTTATATTAACAAAAACATATCACTTACAACCCCTTTTATGCCTGTGTATGTGCGTACAGGTAGTCACTCACTGAAGCACGGCACTTTGCAGCATTTAGTTCATATATAAATGTATTTATTTAAGTTAATCATTTGTCCTCATTCAAAGTTGAATTTCTTCCATTTCTATAAAACAGAGAACAGTTACAAGCGCATCGCTGTACAATCCAACAACAAAACTATGAACTGAGGCCAAATACACGGTGTATATCTGTGCAGATTCTACACACACTGACAGGTATATACAAACAATGTACACTTTTACATGTGATATCCCCCATGCCACAACATCCACAAACTCTGGTAACTTTTAATACCATTATTATTTGCTTTTGCTTATGAATTCACTTTTTTTTCTGGCATAAAATGGCGATGGGACCTGGGTACTGCCTACGCTCACAAGCTGAACAAAGTCAAATACGAATGTGATCTGTCTCAAATGTCTCACAATGACTCAAACATCCTACCATGACTCAAACATCCTAGTGTAGTGGAACGCAGTGAGCTGGGATGGAACCCGATGCTCCCACTCGCCAGTCCGACGTGTTACCAGTCATGCCAATAGGGCTGAGCCCGATTGGCAGGGCTGTTGCACGCCGGTTCTGGCTAATTTGACTGTAGGGGCTACACTAGCATGACTCAAACATCCCACAAAGACTCAAACATCCTAGCATGACTCAAACGTCCTAGCATGACTCAAACATCCTAGCATGACTCAAACATCCTTGCATGACTCAAACATCCTAGCATGACTCAAATATCCTAGCATGACTCAAACATCCTTGCATGACTCAAACATCCTTGCATGACTCAAACATCCTAGCATGTCTCAAACATCCCACAAAGACTCAAACATCCCACAAAGACTCAAACATCCTAGCATGACTCAAACATCCTAGGATGACTCAAACATCCTAGCATGACTCAAACATCCTAGCATGACTCAAAATCCTAGCATGACTCAAACATCCGACCAAGACTCAAATATCCTAGCATGACTCAAACACCTTTCCATACTAATAGTAACAGAGGGGTAGTTGTACCCTACACAGAATGTTTTAAGATGACGATGTTAAAACAGTGATTTGAGGCATTCCACTTGTTAGCATAGTTGTCATAATCAGTGGATAACTGAGATGAAGCGATGCGTGACTTTTTCCATGACTTTCCAAATTCAAACTAATCATCAGTTTATAGATTCTTCCTCCCAAGCAGCTAAAATGGGATTCATAACTTTTAATTTGCACGCTACATAGTGTTTTCTAAATATGACATTGGGCTTTTATTCATCCTGTCAAATACATCATCGCTGTCGGGCGGAAACATTGCATCGTCATATATCGCCTTCGTTGTGCCGTGCAAAAGTTGCCAAAACAGCCAAGCTCACTGCGCGGCTATTTTTACAACATTTTAAAAGTGAACGTGGTTGTGGGGTCTATAAATATTCAACCAACGAAAGCTATTAACAAGAGTTTGTGACTAAATAACTACATTGAATCCATTGGAACACGGGTTGTTTTTTTTCCCCCATTTTCGTGACATGTCAGGGTTTTGGACATGCAAGGTTTCCACCTTTGACAGCGATGACATGATGACTTGATACTAGATGGGTGTTGAAGGCAACATCCCCTGGTTCAACCTCCAGGCTCAACATCCCCTGGTCCAACCTCCAGGCTCAACATCCCCTGGTCCAACCTCCAGGCTCAACATCCCCTGGTACAACCTCCAGGCTCAGTTCACATCATGTTCAGTCAGATGGAGGAGACTTGTAGAAGTGTGTGGTACCTCTAATCCAGTGGTTCTCAAACTTTTTCAGGTCTAGTTCCCCTAAATGAATGCGGATTTGGTCGCAGACCCCCATCTGAAAAGAGTTCCAGATGTGGTGTTAAAAATGTAAAATATATTCAAACATTTTCAAAGAATATCAAGATTTGGGGAAAATAGCTGATGTATGTAGGGCCCTGGGGGTCCCCGGACCCCACTTTGAGAACCATGCCTCTAGACTGCCCTAGCGAGTGGCTCAATATGTCTTTTTTTACACAATAACCCGGCAATTCCTTCATTATTATTTACAGTAGCTCTTCGAGCCCTCAATAACTCACATCTGGCCATCAAAGACCACAGGACCTTTTTTATTGTGTAAAAAATACATATTTAGCCACCGGACAGAATGCCCCCGCCCACTGTAAGAAAGATTGCAAAAATTGCTAAAACCATAGAAAGCAGCAAATTAACATGTTTTAACACTCATCTTTTATTTACTTTAATTACAAGCTAAAACATGAACCTTGGTTGTAAAAAAACAAAGTTGTCCTTTAAGGCAGTAAGGCAGAGGCCCAATTTTCTTTCCAATATGGCCGCTGTGCACAGAGCCTATTCTCCCTCACGGGTCACCAGATATTTTCACTGCGGTGACGTCGACAGCTGCTTCTACCGGTCCTATAATCACCTGGCCAATGACGGCTGTGTGTGTGTGTGTGTGTGTGTGTGTGTGTGTGGCTATTAAAGGGCTTTTCACAAGGGAAGCGTCTGTAATTCATTTGAATGCGTTTTTAAACCACTGGTTATCAAACTGTGGATCGGGGGCCGCAGGGGGGGTCCCCAGATGATTAGCTTAATTAATGTGCAACATTGTTTTCTCACTCAGCAGTAAACTAACCAACATACAGTATTAGTGTATATACAGGCTATCTGCACTCGTCACCAAAGTGACATTCTAAGATATCTTTAATACCTCTAAAAAATAATAAGACCATTACTGCGTCAAAAGTATTCCACAAACTATACTATAAGAAATTGTCAAACATTGGCCAAATTGTCAAATATTACCAAAGACAGAGGCAAACATTTTTTTGAAAATAGATGATCTACAAGCTTGTAGCTATTTTCACCTTATTTATCTGTGGAACCGAGTCAAACTAAATGTAATGCCTCAACTGCTACAATTCCAAGTGCTTGTAAGGGTTGGGGGTCCACAGTTCAAATATGACTATTTTGTGGGGTGAAAAGTTTGAGAACCGCTGGTTTAAACGCCATCTATTCCACTGAGTAGCACAGTGGGTCTTTGTCCCCGCGGATCAATGCCACAACGCAGGCGGTGGTGTCACCGTCCCCCCCCCCATGGGAAAAGCCCTGAACAGTCCAACCGCAACACATCCTCGCCGGCATCAACGAAAAAAACAAACAAATAAAAACATTTCAGGTTTTGTTGCTTCAATTGAAACTTGAAATTAAAAGAAACAGAAGAAGACATGATTGATAACAAAATGGGTGAAGAAAGATGTAGCATCCAGTGCTACAAACAACGTCACACGATGACAAAGACAGCTTTTAAAGACACTTCTAGTTTCTGGAAGTTGAGACCCCACCCACCCACCCACCCAGAGACGCGTAGGAAAACAAACAAACAAACACAACATTCCCGTTGTGTTTTGTGCCGTCGTCGTTCTTGAGTTTTCTTGTCGGTTTTGGCGGGAAGGGGTTCGAGTTGAAGAACCGACGAGAGGAAGAGCTCTGCGTGGTCGAGTCTTTTCTCCTCTCTCTCTCTCTCTCTCTCTCTCATTTTTTAAGTGCTATACTGTAGTTATAGCAGTGACTGAGACAACAGACTGAAAAACAATGCTTTATAACCGAATGCCACCATTGGAGAGAAAGAAAGAGTGATATTATTTAATTTCATAACAATTCACTATGAATATAACTTGTAATGTAGTGAGATTGGAATAGAGTTATCAGACACACAGACAGTCTGTCTGTCTGTGGACACACACACACACACACACACACACACACACACACATACATGTGTATATTTAGGAAAAAAACATAGCTCGATCTGCTGTTTTCACTCCTTTAAAAAAAAATATATATATTTCATTTACATTTTTTAGTAAAACATCTTTTTTTTTAAATCCAGTGAAGTGAGAGGTGATATTTATGAGTTATTAATGTCATCATGCATCTCGGTAGCCAATCACAGCACGTCCTGCGAAGTGACGTGCTTACATTTTATACATTATTATCAATTTCATCATGCGTCTCGCTAGCCAATCACAGCGCGTCTGCGAAGTTTAAAGTTAATTTCATCATGTGTCTCGCTAGCCAATCACAGCACGTCCTGCAGAGCTTAGCCTATGGGCATGTTTTCCACAGCATGGCGTCACAGCGAAAGACACATTTTCACGACGGAAAGAAAAACTTTCGCCACAGATGGATCCTAAACCCTCTTATAGGAGCGGTTGCACCTCAATAATGCACCTCAATAATTAAAAACTAAATGTAGGAAACAAAAAATAAAGGGTTATTTACTCACAACCCTTAAAAATTGGTCCGCGACCCACATATGGGTCCCGACCCAGGGGCCTCATACTGGGGTTTGCCTAGGGCCTACTGATCCTTAAGCACGCCCCTGTACGCTGGTGTGTCTTCAGGTCACATGACTGAGTGAAGATCTTGTCACAATGTTCACACTGGAATGTTTTTTCTCCAGTGTGGACACGCTGGTGTGTCTTCAGGTTACCTGACTGAGTGAAACTCTTGTCACAAAGTTTACACTGGAATGTTTTTTCTCCAGTGTGGATACGCTGGTGTGTCTTCAGGTCAACTGACTCACTGAAACTCTTGTTACACAGTTTACACTGGAATGGTTTTTCTCCAGTGTGGACACGCTGGTGTGACTTCAGGTTAACTGACTGACTGAAACTCTTGTCACAAAGTTTACACTGGAATGGTTTTTCTCCACTGTGGACACCCTGGTGTCTCTTCAGGTGATCTGACTTTCTGAAACTCTTGTTACACAGTTTACACTGGAAAGGTTTTTCTCCAGTGTGGACACGCTGGTGTGTCTTCAGACTACCTGACTCTGTGAAACTCTTGTTACACAGTTTACACTGGAATGGTTTTTCTCCAGTGTGGACACGCTGGTGGTTGTTCAGACTATATGACTGAGTGAAAATCTTGCCACAATGTTCACACTGGAATGTTTTTTCTCCAGCGTGGACACACTGATGTCTCTTCAGGGCACCTGACCAATTGAAACTCTTGTCACAATGTTTACACTGGAAAGGTTTTTCTCCAGTGTGGACACGCTGGTGTGTCTTCAGGTTACCTGACTCTGTGAAACTCTTGTTACACAGTTTACACTGGAATGGTTTTTCTCCAGTGTGGACACGCTGGTGTGTCTTCAGGTTAACTGACTGACTGAAACTCTTGTCACAAAGTTTACACTGGAATGGTTTTTCTCCAGTGTGGACATGCTGGTGTCTCTTCAGGTCATATGACTCACTGAAACTCTTGTTACACAGTTTACACTGGAATGTTTTTACTCCAGTGTGGACACGCTGGTGTCTCTTCAGGTCATATGACTCACTGAAACTCTTGTTACAAAGTTTACACTGGAATGTTTTTTCTCCAGTGTGGACACCTCCACTTATCTCACCCCAATCATCACTGTCTTCAGTGACTTCAGTGTCAGATTCAAGCTCAACTTCAACTTCAGAGCAGTGTGAAGAGATGTCTTCATCAATTTCACTTTTCACTGCTAGTAATGTCAACATCGATCCATCAGGCTCCTCTGGTCTTTGAAGTAGCTCCTCCTGTTCCTCTTTAATGTGTGAAGGCTCTGGTTTCTCGTGGAGCAGACTGGGGCTCCTCTCCTGTTCAGAAGAATCCTCCTCTTTACACACAACAAGGTGCAGGATGTCTAGGAGCAGAACAATAACATGATATTGAACAATGGATTTCTAAAATGTAACACTATTCTTCCTTTCTGTCTGCAAGGGACCATGTTGGGAAACATCATTTCCAGCAGTTGGGCTGGCTCCCTCTGGCAGCCAGGTCAGTTCAACTACAACTGAACCTGGTGCATAACATCTACATAAACAGCGCCCCTGTGTACCTATGTAATCTTTTTCAGAAGCGTAGCGAAGCCTACACCTAACCAGAGCCAGCATAGCAGACCTGACCATGCCCACGTTCACCACTGAAATGGGAAAACGCTCATTTAGATTTGGAGGAGCAGTTAACTGGAACTCGCTACCCCTGACCATAAAGAGCACCAGCAGCCATCTCCTTTTTAAGACAAGGGTCAAAGCATGTGTAAGAGCCATTTGAGCCCTTTTGTCCCTAAATTGATGATGTCACCACAGGGCTTGGTCAAGGCCAAGGTTGCCAGGGTTACAGGGTATTTAACCCTGTCTGTAATCAAGGGCAGGTGTTGCTGATAGGAGGCAAACAGTTTTTGACTGTGTTTAGGAGGGCTGTTGATTTAGCCACATACGTTTAACTGTTTATGCTTCTGTATTTATTATTTGTATACTGGAGTGATTGGCACGAAAGCTACTAAGAATAAATCTTTTTGTTATGAACTTTACGGATGGTTTGGACTTCAGTTATTCTAGCACACGTCGAAACAACCCTAGCTGTCGGCAACCAGTAGTGCCTAAAAGTATAGGACTTTAGACACTACATTAAGTCAAAAAACTGCCTCGGTGCAGGGGGGCTTGTTTATTGGAAGCAAGTCACACCAGCGGGGCTCGTTTTGGACACGCACGGACAGGCCGTGTGTGAGTCGAGTGGAGTGGTGTGGAGCCAAGAGTCGACGGATCCACGGCGGAGACGGGGACCCGCGGCGGAGACAGCCAAGCGGGCGATCAGCTGCAAGGTGCTGTCGGAGGTTACGATCGCCACCCGGAGCTACAGGAGCTACAACCGGGGACAACCAACACGCCAGCAGCAGCCAGCCCAGCAGCCAGCAGTCTACAAGCTGTGCGGTACTGGAGGTGATCGATTGCCACCCGGAGCTACAGGGTGCTTACCGGGGACATCAGCACTTCAGTAGCCCAGCAGAGATCGGGACTGGACCGGTAACGCACGGATAGGCCGTGCATGTGTTTGGTGTGTGTGCGGTATGTTTCAGCGACGCAGCGCCGCCGACACAGAAATGGCCATGTAGAAATGTGTGCACACTAAACTAACCTAAACCCAAATGCATTGGTAACAAGCACCTTAAAAGGACATTGCGTGTCAAGGTGTGTTGTTTGGAAAAGACTGTATTGCGTTGATGAAGAGGTTCAACATTGACTAAGACTTTATTTATTTATGGAGAAAAGGAGAGGCGCAAACATGCGCTGACAAAGACTTGTCAAAAGAATGACAATGAGGTGGAACTTGGGTCTGGTGGCGCAGTGGGAAGACTGCGAAACTGAGAAATTGAATTGGCTATTTAAGCTCAAAGAAGAGATTGTTGCCTTGGTAAATGATGAGAAATATGCAAATGAGGCTAAATGTATGTTTCAAAAGTTCATGTGTGTTTATGATGTAACCAAAAATGCTCAGGTGACTTTGTTGGGTTTTTTGCCTATTGGTGAATCAACTAAAATATGGTACAAAACAATGATGCTGAGTTTCGATGGGTTTATTCATGAAATGAACAGGTGGATGTATGGTCAAAGTGCCAATGTTGGGTCTAATGTTCATGCAAAACATGTTAAATCCACTGCTTCAAAGCCAAGCGGCAAAAGGTCCTCCATCTCAGCTGCCCTAATTGTAGCAAAGGCTGAGAAAGCTGCACTCATGGTTCGTGCTGCTGCACTAAAGGAAGCGCATGCTTTGGAGGATCAGGCTGAAGCTCTAAGGTTGACACAGAGAGAGCAAGCCGAGGCGCTGAGGACACAGAGTGACCAGGCTGAGGCACTGAGGAGGACACAGAGGGCAGTCAGTGAGGTTAAACCTCAAAGTGATTCAGAGGACCCAACTGTTGAGGCGCTCTCTTCCTCTGTGGAAAAAGGCCAGAAGAATAAGAAGGAAGCATCAGCTGTGGTGAAGAAGCCCAAGATGAACAGAGTGGTGAAAGAGCCACTCAGTGCAGAAAAGCATCCTTCCCCATCACAGAGATCCAGTGACGCTGGAAAGACAATTGGCTCCATAAAGGAAACTACATCCTACGACAACAGTAGTGAGTTTTCTGAGGAAGTTGGCAAGAAAATGGAAGCAGTGAAGGCGAAGAAACCTGCTGCTAAGAAAGCTGTCAAAGCAAAGAAACCTGCCGAGGCTAAAAGGCCAAAGAAGGTGACGGCCGAGAAGCCCGCCGCCACGAAGGTGGCTGCTGAAAGCTCAAGAAGGGAAAATGGCAGAGCCAAAGAATGCGGAAGAAAGTAAGATGGCAGAGCTCAAGAAAGACAAGAATAAAGGTAGACACCTGAGGAGTTCAGGCAGGTCTGACTCTAAAATCAGCTTTTTACAAAGGTACAGGTTTAAACCAATTTTGAGTTTGGGATTTGAAATTATGAATATTACCTGAGTTGTTATTGCCTATAAGGGTATTTGTATTTTGTTTTTTATGGCTCTTTGTAATTTTTTGTTTTTGAATTGCTCTGTTTTATGCCAGTAGCAATTGGGGGCTGGTGTAAGAGCCATTTGAGCCTTTTTGTCCCTAAATTGATGATGTCACCACAGGGCTTGGTCAAGGCCAAGGTTGCCAGGGTTACAGGGTATTTAACCCTGTCTGTAATCAAGGGCAGGTGTTGCTGATAGGAGGCAAACAGTTTTTTGACTGTGTTTAGGAGGGCTGTTGATTTAGCCACGTACGTTTAACTGTTTATGCTTCTGTATTTATTATTTGTATACTGGAGTGATTGGCACGAAAGCTACTAAGAATAAATCTTTTTGTTATGAACTTTACGGACGGTTTGGACTTCAGTTATTCTAGCACACGTCGAAACAACCCTAGCTGTCGGCAACCAGTAGTGCCTAAAAGTATAGGACTTTAGACACTACAGCATGGCTATTAGAAAATGTTGCCGAATAGTAGGGTTACTTATGTTAGCAATGTGATTATATGTATTTATGCTGTAGGTACTGTAGCAATTGATTGTTTTATTTATTATTGTATTGTTTACCTGTATGTATTTTGTTGCAGTGTTGTTTGTCTCAGACCAAGGACCACAATGAAAATAAGTCGCAAGACTTTTCTGTGTCTGTATCCTTGACGTTTCTATGATGAACATGATGTAACATGTGTTTTTCTACTGTATAACGTCTAATCTAATCAAATCAAATCAAATCTTTGTCCATGTTGTTGTTGATGACAACAACATCCTCTGTGTAGTTCTGTGGATATGTAAATGTTGAACACTGTATCTATTAGATGTTTTTCTCTATCTGATTACCCTGTGGTGTTGTCCCACCCACTGATAGATAACGTGACCTATGGGTGTCTATTTCAGTGGGTGAGGTACACACTTCTCCAGTTTGACCCCATGAAGAAGAGCCTTGGCTCGAAACGTTGTCAATAAATTTACATTACCTTCCAACCCAGCACCTCAATGAAGTGATGTGCGTATTCTATTAGTTTTCATATGAGCTATACTCCATATGAAATATGAAATCTAGCCTAGCTGTAGCCCTGAAACATGACTGTCATACCATGACAGTCATGGGCCCACTTGTTCCTGGTCTGCTAATTTTTTTACATTTACAACTGCCACATCTACATAAACGTTCAGATTTCAAATATAAAGTGCTGACCCCCGAGCCACGGAGGTAACAAGTTGAGGCCCAAAAGGTCTAAGTATCTGTATCTTCCGTATTGTTCGGTGGCCATTTTCTATATATTTTTTTGAAATGTATCAGAGTGCAATACACCTCCCAACCAGTAGTGTTGCATAGTTGAAAGCATCAGAGAAAATTCGCAGACAATGACCGACGATCGGATTAAAAAGATTTTTATTGAACAATATGGCAGATACAGGTACTTAGACCTTTAGCGGCTCAACTTGTTACATCCGTGGCATGGGGGTCAGCACTTTATATTTGATATCTGAACGTTTATGTAGATTTGCGCTGCAGTAATCTGATCCCTGGTCAGTCAGTCTATCATAGCAGCACTTGATTCTCACAGCCCGAGCCCCACGGGCATCTGCTTCTTTCACACCCACAGGCAGAATACGTAAAGAACAGCGATTTCATCATGTGTCTCGCTAGCCAATCACAGTGCTGAATAGAGTCAGCCAATAGAGTCAGCCAATTACAGTACATCTAGGGGTGTACTAATGTAGGGGTGTGCTAATGTATGAGCCAATCACAGTACAGCGAAGTGTGTACTAATGAGATGTCCCAACCCCACTAATAGGGGCGGCTACACCGCCCAAAAATTTACAAGCGGTCGGCGAGATCGACAAGCCGATTGCTACGCCCTTCTGACCCCCTTTCCGTTGCCTATGGTGTGTGCACCACAAGGCAACATGGCCAATTTGTTTAATCATCTTTAATCATCGGGATATTATCATATATTTTGTCATGACTATTGCATAGTAAAATGTTCATATTGCGACAGCTCTACAACAGAACAGAAACATATTTAAGAAAGAGAGAGAACATTAAACGTACTGAGGTGTGGATGGTCTTCAGGTTCCTGTTTAATAGAAATGGCACTGGCTGAGTCTGGAGAGTTCATCTTCACCTTTAGTCTGGACTCCACACACTTGTCTGAAATGAAGGAAATGAATAAGGACTTTAGGGTTCCATGGTTCTACTTCCCCTAAAACGGTGATCATTGGGTAATATTAATATATGAGGAATAATGTTCTTCCAAAAATTGTACAGTAAGTGTTAAAATGTTTTTCTATGTGGACAAAACCCACCAGTTCATCAAGTATACCTGGTTGGCACCTTAGCTCCACCCACCTGACCAAGTCCCTCCCCTCCTCCTCTACACGACCACACCCACGTGTGTCGTTTTCCTACCCGATCGTAGTAACTTGGCAACGCCCCCTTCTGTGACGCACGTGGAACTGCTTCGCCCCTAATCACTGCGTCTCATTCCAAGAGGACAGCACTGGCTGGCTTTCCTCCGTGGTGGAAGATAGTCCTCGGCGCTGACACAGCCTGGGGGGGGGGGCCGGGGGGGGGGGTAAATTATGATTCTGTCCCTATCGGCACATAACTCCAACGGCGCTGAGTCGGCTCTAGTGGACTTGAGCAACAAGAGGCACCGCCGAGCGAGCTGCCGTGCCAAACGTTGCAAAGTCCACTAGAGCCGACTCAGCGCCGTTGGAGTTAGTTGTTTACTAGAGTCTGCACGCCTCCGACGTTGTAACTGTTATTTGCCTTTAACTACTTCCTCTTCCTAACTTAATGGCTGTAGTCTGTTCTCACCTAACCTCTATCTCCAGGCTTTTATTTTTTAGTTTTGCAAAACGCGACTGGAATAGGAAGTGTTTCATTTCCCCAACCAACCAGAGTGCAGTGGGCGTCGCTCCAAATGTTGTGACGTCAGGGCTCTCAATGCTACACATTGGGGAGGAGGAGGGACATGGGGCGGGGCGGGGGCTGACGGACAGATCGGTGAACCAATAGGATCAAAATCTGCGGCGGAATTTTCCTCCGCAGATTTTGAACCCGCCCCTCTATGCCAGATATGAGACACGCTAGAGCAGCCTAGTTCTCACCAAGTGGGCCGAGTGGTCCGCTTCGCTGGTCGAGACAAAAACTATGCCTAAACCTAACCTTAACCCTAATAAAATAATGTGACACATTTTAGATTAGATAAATAAACAATGGCGGGAGAGGGATTCCATCCAGACTAGATGCTGGGATTGGAAGTCCAATGTTTAACGTTGAACGCCACAGAACCATGTGGTATTTAGGGATGGGACGATAATCGTTATTATCGTTTATCGTGATAGAAAAAACGCTCACAATAATCGTATCGCAGAGATTTTTAATTTATCGTGAAATTGTCCTCCGTCATACACTGGGATCAATTCAGCTTTGCCGAGCTGCATATCCAGTACCACTTAAACCCTGTAGGATTGGTAAAACGCGACTGTAAAGGACGTACTTGATACAGACTTTTTTTCACTCTCTAAATCTCTTTGCCAAAAAATAGCCGATCTACAAGCTCACAACGCGTCGTGTCGCGTTGTGAGCTTGTAGATCTATTTTTGGCAAATGTTCCACCCCAGACTAGGGATGCTGGGGTTGAAGTGGTTAACAAAAGTGGCATTTTAAGAGTTTTAAAGCTTATTTTGATTATCGTGATAATATCGTGAATCGCAATTATTTTGGTCACAATAATCGTGACATGAAATGTTCATATCGTCTCATCCCTAGTGGTATTGCAGGGTTTGGGGATTTATTTAAAGTGGTCCGCTCATGTGAGAGGCAGTTTCGCGGACCCCCAGCAAAATGTATAGCATCAAAATCACTGTAACCAGTTTAAACCTAATTTATATACGTAGGTGATCTGAAAATAGCAGATATACAAGGTATTGAATAATGATGCATCCCGATGAGACACATTGGGCCCGATTCACTAAGCTGTTTACGCCCATATTTTTTACGTAAAGGAATTTACGCAACTTCCAATGTTAGTAGTTCTGATCCATTCATTCTTTTGTCTGTGAATTTTGCGGGAGGCTCGCTCTTTCTCACGTCTGCTCGAAGGCAGACTTACACATAGGACCAAAGCTTTGGTATAAGGATAATTCCTTTTAACAGGTCGTTCATGAAAGTCCTTCCCGTCTTGTTTCCAATGAGAACCTGTGAGCAATTAGGGGTTAAGAGTCTTGCTCAGGGACAAATTTCATTTCATCGACACATATGCTGACCTGGCCTGGAATCGAACCTGGGGCAACCAGGGCCTCTGGCTCCCTAGGCGGGCTCACTAACCATTCAGCTATGGCCGCCCCGTATGTCCTTAGAATGCATTATTCTACATGAAAAATCTATTACAATAGTGCCAAACCTATGTATGTGCCCAACATTTGTCAACACATATATAAAAAAAGATATAGGCCTATGGCCCTATGTCAGCATTTAGAGTTGAATTAATATTCCCACTGCATGTTTGCCGTTTTTGTAAAATTGTGATGTAACAATAAAGTTTACACACTTTATAATTTGAAAAATAAGGAGAAATCCTTTGTCAATTATAATAACAGCAGACAGGTGAGTTTGGAGCTAAACTGTCAGATCATGCATTACCTGGATGGTCATTCTAGGTCTGACACAATACAGCATGACAGATGTTTAGTTGGTATAAGGATTCAAGGTGCATGAAGACATGGAGCTCTAACTTCACTTGACAATCACATTAACATTACAGACAGACTCTGTCTGACAGAGGAAAGACAATATTTCACTGGAAGGAAAATCTGGTCAATAGAAAAAATCCATTGACCAGATCTGTAGAGGGCGCAGTGGAGCAACCAAAAACATGTTTTCCTTCCAGTGAAATATTTTCTTTGTGGGGTCTATCAGTGGGGTGCTGATAGACTTCCTGATAGACTGATAGACTTCCCACCTTCAAGAACAGACTTTCAACAAGACAAAAAAGCCTTTGTTTAGGTGAGTAATTAAATGGTTTTGTTTATTTTCACTACAGTAGGAGCCCTCACAGGACAGTGGAATTCCTTGTCTATGAGCAGAGCCGAGCGGCTGACAGAGCGTTAGAGAGAATTCACTTAATGCTCTGGACCAGAGCTAGTTTACAGGATAGGTTTGCACCTCATTGCTTATTATAGAGATTATCCACTGTAATGATGTAGCATTGATGTAACTATAGGGTTACCATGACAATAGTGACGTCAACAACAACAAAACAATGTATATACATGCTGCTGCTATGGAGCTATTGTTTGTGTTTATGATCACTTTATAACAACCTAACAGAGTCATTGGATTTATGTTCCAACTTAAATGATGCGTTAATAAAGACAAATAGATTAAACAAGACGTGATCCGTTCATCTAAAATGATACATAGATGCAAAACAACCTGAATGAGTTGATCTTTATACCTGCTGTGTTTCAGTGGTTGAGCTGCTAACAAACGTCCTCCTGCTGCTTAACGACGACACTGTTTACAAACGACACGTTTGACTTTTCTTTGCATTTTACTTTGATATAAATCTATGGTATTTTAAAGTGTCAACAACAGTCAGTCAACACACCATGCTGTTTACACTACTGCATTGTGGTACTAGAGCAGTGTTGCCAGGTTTTGTGAGAGAAATAAGCAACCAGGTCTAGGAAAACAAGCCCAAAAGCAGGCCACATGAGCACTTTAAACCTATATGATCTATTCTAGCCTATTTGAAAAGAGCCACTAGATCTGCCAGATCTGCTGTTATCTTTGAAACATTTTAACAACACAAATCTGGTGCGGGGGTCCCTGGCACAAAATACGCAACTCGCCGCAACTTTTAATATTTACAAGAAACCTTACTTATAATAACCAGACATGGCAACCGTGCTTCGTTGTTCTTCTTCTTCTCTGGCATTTCAAGGAAGTTGCGTCCGACTCCAATGAGTAGGTGCGCCGCCTACTGGGCAGGAGAGGAATAAGAAAATGTGGCACTACAGATTCCCAAACTTTTCAGACGTCACGTTACCCCCAAAATAATGACATTTGAAATGGGGACCCCTCACCCTGACAACGAGGCATTTAGTTAGCATTACATACAATGACTTAGTATCCCAACCTGAAAGTGAAAATGTAGCTACACCCGCCTCTTCATTTATTTAATAGTGAGCTGGAGAGACACCCGTTACTGAACAAAAGGGGGTTTCAACCTTTTTCATGATATACATTTGGACGCTGACCCCCATCTGAAAATGTTTTGTGCCAGGGTCCCCCAGAAGCAATGATTTGAGTTACAAATGTTCGCTTTAAAAATATATAAATATTCAAAGATAGGCTATGCACAAATGTTCAAGATTTTTCAAAAATAGCAGATCCACAAGCTCATGCTATGAGCTTGTAGATCTGCTATTTTTCAATAGCAGATCAGAATCGTTATCAATGAGAACCAGTCATACAACAGGTTTATCAAGTTAAGGGCTAGCACGCAGGAGCACATTGAGAATAAAATTCTATATAAAATAGAATAGAATGTAGAATGTTAATGCCATAAAATGGCATTAACATCGACATTGAAGTTCAACCTGGACTCGACTAGTGTCTCTCTCACAACAACTGTGGATGGTCGTGTCCAGCAGTCCTATTTTAGACATGTTATTAATACACAACAAAAACAACAACTTTTAAAGAGGTTTTGACATGTTTATTAATTGAATTTCAGCATCTCAACATCTAAAAAGCTACAGGTCAAGTTTTCAGGATGGATGGGGTCTGGGGTTGGTTGGTGGAGGAGGTATCTCTCTTCGGTTATAGCAGGGGTCATCACCATGCTTTCTTGTGGTGGACATTTTGGTCAAAATTCCATTTTTGCCACGGACATACAAAATGAGTGGACAATAATATTACCAGAAAACACAGAGATAGCCCTGAATGACCATATAACAGGTCTAACTCTGAGAGTGTACAAATGGAACCAAATGGACCCGTAGGGTCCATTTGGTTCCATTTGTACACTCTCAGAGTTATGGTGGTCCTTGCAAATAAAACATTTGTGAACCATTAGTACTAGTAGGACTCCTAATGTTCCATACATAGTGTCATAGTAAATCAGAGTCATACATATTCTGAAGAAAACTAAATAAGAACATTATAATGGTGTGTAAATCAAAAAAAATGCCACGGATAAGGCCAAGCAGTGTTGATTTTGACAGCAAATTTTGATTTAGTTTTAGTCATAGTCTTTTGAATAAAATTCCATTTAGTTTTAATCATATTTTAGTCATCTGAAATGTTTTAGATTTTGTCTAGTTTTAGTCGACTAAATATCATAAGATTACAGTCGACTAAATCTACAGTTGACTTAGTCGACTAAAATGTATTTTGGCTGATTTTACACTTGGTTGCATAAACACCCGAGCTCAACCAAACATGAAATGACTTGTTTTTTAGTTCTACTGGATCTCTTCTCCACTAGATCCCTCAGTAACATTTTAGTCTAGTTTTTATTTGTTGAAGAAATTGTCAATATATTTAGTCATAGTTTTAGTCGTCGTAGCTTAGTTTTTATTTAGTTTTTGTCAGTGAAAAAAGGTAATCGATCAACATTTTTCGTCATAATTTTAGTCGACGAAATCAACACTGAGATCAACAGCCCTATTCTGGGCGCCGTCTTACCCATTATCCCTAAACTTCTCTGACATTTTTTACTATTTTGGGGGGAAAAAATCAAATAGTTGAAATAGCAAATCTACAAGTTCACAATGTGTCGATGTAGATTGGCTATTTGAACTACTTGAAGATGTTTTTCAAAATAGTAAAAAATGGCAAAGAAGTTTAGGGATAATGGGTAAGACGGCGCCCAGAATAGGGCCGCAAGTCTTTGCCACGGACACATTTGTCTGTGTACGGACATATTGATGACCCCTTACCCAGGGGGCAAAACCCCCTTTTTTTTGGAAAGCTGCATTTGCTCTGCTATAAAAGGTTGGCCACCAGAAATAATATCTATGACCCCGTAGGATCACAACCTATATGGACAACCCGGTCAATTTTTTGCTGGAAATCCAATATGGCCGCCTCAATATTGGCCACTATCAGTACCCAGGGGCAAAGGGGGGTATGCTGCATTTGCCCTGCCATAAAAGGTTGGCCACCAGAAATAATATCTATGACCCAGTAGGATCACAACCTATATGGACAACCCGGTCAACTTGCTGCTGGAAATCCAATATGGCCGCCTCAATATTGGCCCCTATCAGAAAATAACTTTGGCAATAACTTTTGAACCAGATGGGCTAGAAATAAAAACTTGGTGTCTATTTCATGGTTTCAGAGCATGAGAAACTCAATGGAATACTTATCTTTATGATTGGGTGTGTCTGGACCTTTAATTTGCATATTTCCAAGATGGACGCCACGCGAAAATGAGTTTTACTATGACTTTTACAGTGACAGCTGACTGTTATGGCAACAGAGATGGCAGTCCAGAGATGGCAGTCCTAAGAGAGCAGCTGCTGCTTTTTCAGGAATCATTGAATGGGCAACCAACTGCAGTCCTCTGGGAAACCTTCCTGGAGATGTCAGATATTCTCCAAAGGTTTATCTAGTACGATCGGGAAGGTGACTGGACAGGACATCTCTGTGAATCAGCAAGAATGCTACCCTACCTCACTGCAGCAGGCCACTACAAGTACGGGCAGCAATCTTTACCTCTGTATTTGGCTGAGATGAAGAAACTACCAGAAACAGCTTCAGAGGTACATGAAGCACTGATGGCAGGTGTATTTGTTGGCAGACGAGCAGATGGCAGCCACAACAGTGTTTCTCTTGACATGCTACTGGAGCAGACCTATAATGCCGATGCCAAGGAAGCAAGCAGTCTGGATGGCATTACACTCAGCCCTGCTGCCAGGACAAAATGGGTCTACACAAAACCACTCACTGCAGCTGTCTCTGCAGAGCTCAAGTCTATGCTCCACCTCCACTCCTCCAACCCACACCATGAGTCTGGTCAGAGTCGTGTAATCCGGGATGCAGAGATGGTAGTCAAGGTCATGGCAGCAGTGGAGACTAACCCATTTACAGTGAGCACATCATCCACGATCAACATATCTACAGGACAGTGTGCTGATTCCACAGTCAAGGACCACTTGATGAGTGTGAAAGAACTGGGTCTGAAGGCACTGTGTGAGTCATTGTCCAGTGAACAGAAGAAGACAAGCATAATGAAGCTTAACACTTCCCACACTCAAAACACAAAATCTAAAAAGTCTAAGGGGAAAACCTCAGCACCTGGCAAGAGCAATGAAATTACTGCCCTCCTGCGCATGACCCAAATCATAGCCAGTGGTGGAGAACTCAACCTTGTTGACTTTATAGGCAACCACGAGTGCAGTGGCTTCCCCCCTTCCCTCTTCCAGGAAGATGGCAGGATGAGAACAGGTACCAAGGCAAGCCTTGTGAAGGTCCTGAAAGAGGAGACCAAAGTTGCATGCATCCCTGACCTGCCTACAGAAGACAGAAAAACAGCAGTAGTTATTGATGCCATGTATGCCATACGCCATTGGTCGTTCCTGAAAGGTGAAGCATTTGGAACAATCGCTGAACGATACCAACGTCTGCTGTTGAATGATGTGCCTGCTGGCACAGAGATCATTCACTTCTGTTGTGACCGGTACAGTGGACCTAGTCTTAAGACAGCTGAGCAAGAACACAGATATGCTCGACCAAAACCTACCAAAGAATATGAAGTCAGTATGCGTTACACAGCTCCAGATCCTCAGGAGTTTTTTGCTGTGTCAGCTAACAAGGCAAACCTATTGAGTTTCCTCTGTGACGAATGGTGTGAAAATGAGAAACTTAAGTCGGCCCTTGGTCCAACACATCTTTACCTGGGTGGGTGGTTTAAAGAAGAGACAAGGAGTGTGGTGATCAAGGAGGGGTCTATTGAAGATGTCCCTGCACTAGAATCCACACAACAGGAAGCTGATACAAGAATAATACTCCACACCCTGTACAGTGTCCAGAATGACAAAGTTGACAGAGTTGTCATCCATGCCAATGACACAGACATCATCATCATGTGCCTTTACTATGCAGCAACCCATGTCAGATGCCTTCCAGAGCTGTGGGTGAGAACACAATTCATACCTTCCTATCCATCAAATGGTATCAGCACTGGGGCTTGCACAGTGTCGTGCCCTGCCCTTTATCCATAGTTTAAGTGGCAGAGATACCACCAGCTATCCCTTTTTCACTGGGAAGAAGGCATGGTTCAAGGCCAGCATGCGTCTGGATCTCCCTGCACTTGAGGAGTTTGGTGAAAACTCTTCTGATTCCCTTTCATATGACGTCATCAATCAGGCACGAGACCTCACAATTGCTGTATATACATCCAAAGCGGACCACCCGGAGGATTTTGACCTGAGTAAGCTTAGAGTGTACAAGTTCCTCAATAATAGATCAACCCTCTTAAAGCTGCTGCCCCCGACAGAGAATGCCTTTGAATGAATGAATGAATGAATTTATTTGTATAGCGCTTTTCCAAACAAAGTTACAAAGTGCTTTACATACATGATTAAAAACCGCAAACATCAGCATGAGAAAGATTAAAATAAGAAAACAAAGAAAAACATAAACAAAACAAAAAATGGCATTTTAAAGTCAGTCCATAAAACAATCCTTAGGAAAAACACTTTATATACAGATGTGTTTTCAAAAGCGATTTAAAAGAGGAAACTGACTCTGCCAACTTAAGGTCCAAGGGTAGGGCATTCCAGAGCACCGGTGCCCGGGCCGAAAAGGCCCGGTCCCCCCGTGTGACAAAGTGCGTTGTGGGAGGATCCAGGAGGGCCCAATCTGAGGATCTAAGCTGGCGAACTGGCTCATGCGGTTGTAACAAGTCCACAATGTAACTGGGGGCCAGTCCGTGTAGGGCTTTAAAAGTGATCAATAAAATCTTAAAATCTATTCTGTAGCTCACGGGCAGCCAATGTAGGGCAGCCAGGATGGGTGTGATATGTTCTCTTTTTTTTGTATTGGTGAGTAACCTGGCAGCAGAGTTTTGCACCATCTGAAGACGGGATAGTGTTTTTTTATTGATACCTGAGTAGAGGGAGTTACAGTAATCTAGGCGGGATGAAATAAAGGCATGTATGACGGTTTCCAGGTCTGCAGTGGAGATGAATGATTTAATCTTGGCAATATTCCTAATCTGGTAGTAGCAGGACTGGACTACTCTTGTGACTTGTGTGTGAAATGATATGGCTGGGTCAAAAATTACACCTAGGTTACGGGCAGTGAGGGTGATATTTGGAGCTAACGTGCCAAGTTCAGAGTGGAAGGAGTGGGTTGAATTTGGGGGGCCGAATAATATGATTTCTGATTTTGTGTCGTTAAGTTGTAGAAAGTTCTGGGACATCCATTTTTTGATGTCCGAGAGACATTCAAGCAGGCGGGGTATGTTTCCTGTGACACCAGTTTTTAACGGTATATACAGCTGTGTATCATCTGCGTAGCTATGAAAATGGATGCCATGGTGACGAATGATGTTGCCAATTGGTAGCATGTAAATTGTGAACAGGAGGGGGCCCAAAATCGAGCCTTGCGGAACACCGCATTTAAAAGGAGCCTGTGATGAGGAGGCCTCCCCAATCACGACTGAGAAACTCCTGTCTGTTAAGTATGAGCGGAACCACTCCAAGGCTACCTCATTTATGCCGACTAAGTCTTTCAGGCGTTTGATTAAAATTGAGTGATCGACAGTGTCAAAAGCAGAGCTAAGGTCTAAAAGGAATAAAATTGTACAGTCACCAGAGTCCGCATTAATTAAAAGATCATTGGTCACTTTTAAAAGTGCCGTCTCTGTGCTGTGCATTGCCCTAAAACCCGACTGAAATTTCTCAAAGACAGAGTTAAAATTCATAAAAGTAATCAGTTGCGAGGACACGATTTTTTCTAAGATTTTCGATAAAAATGGCAATTTGGAAATGGGTCTAAAATTATTTAAAATAAGGGGGTCAAGTGACGGTTTTTTTAAAAGCGGTTGGACCAGGGCATTTTTAAAATTTGAGGGAACTATTCCAGTGGACAATGAACAGTTCATAATGGATACAATATGGGGGGCAACAGTCTGTATATTCTCCTTTAAAAATTTGGTGGGAATGATATCCAGGGGGCATGATGAGGATTTCATGTGTGTGATGATTTCCAAGAGTGTTGCTGTCGTGATTGGATTGAATGAGGTAAGTTGGGAGGGTGGCACCGGACAGTAAGTGGGCACTGTTGTTTCAGCAGACAACTGCTGTCTAATTCCCTCTATTTTATTGGTGAAATGTTGGAGGAACTCTTCACATTTATCTGTGGAAGCTTCTTGGGGCTGACTGGGTGGTGGGCTAATGACAGACTGGATTGCTTGGAACATTATCCTGGAGTTATGGGCATGGGAGGCAATTAACTTGGAAAAGTAGTCCTTTCTGGCATCCTTGACAGCTGACTGATATTCGTGCATCAGGTCTCTGAGGTAGTTGTGTGATGACATGAGTTTATCTTTTTTCCATTTTCGTTCTGCCTTTCTGCATTGTTTTTTGATTTCCCTAGACTGTTCGTTTTGCCAGAGGATTATTTTAGGCTTAGTGTATTTGACTTTGAATGGGGCAATGGAATCCAGGATATGAGTACATGTGCTGTTAAAATCATTGACTAGGTCATTAACTGAAAGTTGGGCTGGGGCAGTTTGAGGGGAAAGGCAGAGATGAGCCGGAAAAGCCTGTCTGAAGCGCTGGTTGGCGTCTGGTTTAAAGGATCGTGAGCGGGATGACATAGGTGGCTGAGGAGGAATGGAAGGGAGTAAAGTCTGGAAGAGCACCGCTTTATGATCTGAGGGGGGAAAGTCTACAACATCAAAGTTGTTCAGGGAGACACCATGGGATAGAACTAGGTCTAGGGTATGTCCTTTTATATGCGTGGGACCCATTACATGCTGTACCAAATTAAAAGATTCATACAGTGTAATAAAATCAGTCACTAAAGCCGATGACGGACAACAGACGTGATAATTGAAATCCCCTGAAATTATTATGCGGTCATACTGGGTCATAATAACAGATAAAAGCTCAGCGAATTCATCTAAAAAACCAGTGAGTTTAGGAGGCCTATAGATTAAAACACATAAAATAGGCGATTTACCTTTGAGTAAAATAGAGAACATTTCAAAGGAAGAAAACGTGCCAAAATCAACAATAGAGCATTTTAAAATATCCCTGTAAATTATGGCTAGACCTCCAGCACGGCCAGTCAGTCTAGGATGATTAAAACTCAAAAAGTTGGGGGGGCAAGTGTCATTAAGAGTTGACATGTCACCAGGGCTCAACCAGGACTCAGTTATAAAAAATAGATCTAAATTATTTGACAGGATAAAATCTCTACAAATGAAAGATTTTAAAAGCAGGGATCTAACATTTAAAAGGCCCATTGAAAAAGTTGCTGTGTCTTGGGGAAGAGGGGTAGCCTGATCGCTGTGGCTACTGGGGATAATTAAGTTATTTATGTTGACTGAAGTGCGCAGGCAGCGCCTGTTACCATGTTGTCTGTAATCAGATCTAACGGGACAGCGGTTTGTTATTAAAACCGGGATAGTGTTGACAATATGTGGTCCAAGTCCAGCTGAAACTTTGTCAGTGGTCGAAGTGGAACCTAAGTGGTGGGGACTGGGACCCATAGAACTTCATTTCCTGCCGGACCGGTCATTTCCGGTCATAGTCACGGGGCTGCGAGGTTTGTTTTGATCCGAATGTAGGATTCCAAAAGCCAAAACATTAGTCAGCACCCGTGCCCCAGTGTAATTCAGGTGAAGACCATCTCGGTTAAAGAAATGGCTATTTTCCCAGAACACGTTAAAATTATCAATAAAAGCTATGCCACGAGCGTTACAGGCGGAGGACAGCCATGTATTCAGGCTGAGCAGCCTACTGAATCGCTCTAACCCGCGATTTATCGTGGGAAGTGGACCCGAGATAAATACTCTACATTTGAGTGAGCTGAGGACATCAAACAAGTGGGCAAAGTCACCTTTTAAAAGTTCAGAACGGGGCTTGGACGTGTCATTACAACCCACATGAATAACCAGACGTTCAGTCTGCGGATGGGATTTTATGGTGTCTGGAATTTTGTCGGCGATATCGAGTACTTCAGCCCCAGGAAAACACAGAATATGGGCATTGTTGAGTCTCACGTTTCTGATAATGGAATCGCCGATTACCAGACTTGATGGAAGTTTCTGTGGCTCGGTGGCGGCGTCCGCCGCCGGCTGCTTCTGTTTACCATGGCTCGGCGAGGGAGCAGGACCGCTGGCACCACGGGGACCACGGTGAGCTACCGCCGGCTGCTCGCTGCTTTGACCTGCACCTGAGAAGAGCTGCTCTAGCAACCACAATAGATAAATGTGCACATATCGCCAAGCCGGATATTCCTTCTTTCACAGAGTATGGATGGTCTCTCAGTGCTAGCAATGCAGTCCCTCTTGCATCTACCGAGCCAGCCTTGCCTTTGTCAATGAACAAGGCAATATCATGCCTCTGTTCCTGTGCAAAGAAGGCAATTCCATGCTACTTAGGATGCCGTTGCCAGGTACTGGAGACACGATGCAGCAGGATCAGTGCAACACATGACAACAGTGACAGTGAATAGCATTGTACCATAGTATCATTGGCTTTAGAAGCAGGCAAGACAGCACCATAGAGGTCAAAATGAACCTTTTGTAGGCAACCTCAACTCCGCCTTTACTCTATTTGTCACTAAGTAGTCTATATTTTGTTATGTTACTTGAATGCATACCACTATGTTAATTTGTACCACTATGTTAATTTGTATAGCCCTAAAGTTGAAGTTTTTGGCAAGTCTTGGAGTGTGCATGTGTATGTTTATATTGTATTTAGTTTATTAAAATGATACATAAGATACATTGTGGGCTTTTTCTCCGATTTTTCTCTGCAATCATCCCCACAACTATAGATCTATAAATCAATAAATCTGGGGGAAAATGTAATACCATACATTATTTATGACTGCAGCCATATTGACAAAATAGAAATGAAAGCTCAAACTGACCAAATGTGTTCATATTGCTTAAAAAGCAGACTTTTTGCCATAACAGTAAGCTGTCACTGTAAAAGTCATAGTAAAACTCATTTTCGCGTGGCATCCATCCATTGGAAATATGCAAATTAAAGGGCCAGACACACCCAATCATAAAGATAAGTATTCAATTGAGTTTCTCATGCTCTGAAACCATGAAATAGACACCAAGTTTTTATTTCTAGCCCATCTGGTTCAAAAGTTATTGCCAAAGCTATTTTTTGATAGGGGCCAATATTGAGGCGGCCATATTGGATTTCCAGCAGCAAGTTGACCGGGTTGTCCATATAGGTTGTGATCCTACTGGGTCATAGATATTATTTCTGGTGGCCAACCTTTTATGGCAGGGCAAATGCAGCATACCCCCCTTTGCCCCTGGGTACTGATAGGGGCCAATATTGAGGCGGCCATATTGGATTTCCAGCAAAAAATTGACCGGGTTGTCCATATAGGTTGTGATCCTACGGGGTCATAGATATTATTTCTGGTGGCCAACCTTTTATAGCAGAGCAAATGCAGCATACCCCCCTTTGCCCCCTGGGTACCTGGTTATAGTCTTGCTTGATCTAAAAAAAAAAAAGTTTTTTGGTCCACCCAGCTGCTGAACTGGGTTTAGTTGGCACCCATGACCTGGTCCACCCAGCTGCTGAACTGGGCCACGCGGGAGTAGACGCCGGGCACGGAGGTGGAGCAACGGCCTAACCCTAACAAAAAAATAAATGAAAAGAGTAATCGAAAATACACGGCCCCCTCACGGAGGGCAGGGTGAGTCACCAGAACGAGTGTTTTTGATAAATCTAACATGAAACACCCGTCCTTGTTTCTGGTGACTGATATTGTCCTTCTAATACATGAGGAGAACGTGTTTTTTCAATAACCTTTTTCATTTATTTTCAATATGTTCTTTGGAAAATGAAAAAAATTAAATACAACAAAAAATAAATGAAAAAAGTAATCGATTAGGAGGGCAGGATGAGTCACCAGAACCAAGGACGGGTGTTTTTGATAAATCTAACATGTTAAAAATGGAGTTTGAAGTTATAATGAGTTTGTATAGGTGGGCGTGTCTGATAAAAATGAATATCAAATATCAAAATACTGAATCAAGCAAGCAACTTAAAAACTGTCTGGGAGGCTCACAAAAGCCTGAGTACACGATAAAATGTTTTTTTTATTTTAAAGTGAAATATCCCTTTAAAACAAATGAATGTGAGGATTTAAAAGAAGAAAACAAAAGAGCTGGAGAATGTCTCTAAAGCAGGGGTTCTCAAACGTCTTCATATCACGACCCCATATAATGAGGGAATTGTTTGGCGAACCTATCACCCTGGTTGTCTGTCTGTGAGAATGATCTCCCCGCTCGGTAATGTTACATCTCCATCTGTAAATTGAACGGTTTGTTGACTCAAATGCCGATCAGAGACTTATTTTGTTTGCTGGTTAAACTATACACAGTGACGTGGTCCATGTATTTGTGCCCTCTCGGTATCGGAGTAGGGCTTTCACGACTAGAGATTTTTACTGGTCGACTAATTTGCCCCAGTGGTAGTCGACTAGTCGATGTTTACCTATTACCATTGTTTTAATGACATTACTATTATTATTATCCTCCTGCCTTTATTTTTATGCCGTTTTAAGGGAAGCGCTTCTGGCACAGCAGCACAGCAGCGTCTCCAAGGATCCTCAAAAGGGGGTTATTGCCCAATAGGCTATTATTGGGCAAGCCATGGTTCACATGACGCTTGTAAACAAGCGTCATGGAGCCGAGAGTTCCTGGTTTAGAGTGGTGTTCGATTTTTTTTACATTGCCAACTCTCACATGTACATAAACGTTCAGATTTCAAATATAAAGTGCTGACCCCCGAGCCGCGGATGTTACAAGTTGATCCGTTCTGCGATAAGTACCCGTATCTCCCGTATTGTTCAATAAAAAGCATTTTAATCCGATCACCGGCAATTTTCTGCATAGCTTTCAACCATGCGACACTAATGGTTGGGAGGTGTATTGCACTCTGATGATCGGATTAAAATGCTTTTTATTGAACAATACGGGAGATACGGATCAACTTACGGAACAACTTGTAACAACCGACACTCTGTGTGTCGATCGTCCTGGAGCAATATGTTCTGTGGCTCTTGAAAGGTTGGTAAAAATGCTCTGGCACTGGCTGATTTAATTCATTAATTAATTCTGGCACTCAATGAGTTAATATGATTTTTTTTTTTTTAACTACTTTAGAATGTTTGAACATGAGCCGGGTCAAATTTACCCAAAGACCTTAGGTGTGACTAAAAAACGAAGACTCTAGGAGGATCAATTTGATCCTTTTGGTGTGAATAAGCTGACGTCTTTTAAAGTAACCTGGGTGATTGACTCTCTTGTCACAATGTTAACACTTGACAGTGGAAAGGCTTTTCTCCAGTGTGGATACGCTGGTGTCTCTTCAGGTCACCTGACTGAGTGAAACTCTAGTCACACATTTTACAGAGAAAAGCTTTTTCTCCAGTGTGGGTACGATTGCGTGACTTCAGGTCACCTAACTGACTGAAACTCTTGTCAGAATGTTTACACTGTAAATCTTTTTCCCCAGTGTGGATACGCTGGCAGGGCTGTGCTTTGCTGTAGGCAAGTTTTTTTTTTTTTAATATATAAAAATAGAAATAAACAGCTTTCCAATCTATTTGAGGCCCTTAAAAAACATCCAACATGGCCCCCCAAACAGCAGGGACATGCACAGATAGACTCTTGGTGGTGCTAGAGCACCTGCCCTTTGCCCTCTTGACCAGAAGTTCCCTTTTGAAAAAAGGTTTACAGCAGGGGTCTTCAACAGGGGGTCCGGGACCCCTAGGGGGTCCTCAGAGTTACTACAGGGGGTCCGCCAAATCTTTATGTGATATGATTTTTCTTTTTACCATAACCACTCGAAACCTAGCATCCCTTTTCTGAGGAGAACTTTAGCGAAAAAAAGCCGATCTACAAGCCCACAACGCCTCGCGCTGCGAGGCGTTGTGGGCTTGTAGATCGGCTATTTTTGGCAAAGAGGTATATGTGTAGAGGGAAAAAAGAGCAGACCAAGTCAACAAAAAAAAGTATAATTTACTTGAGCACCTGCCCCTCAAAATGTCTGTGCACGCCACTGCCAAACAGTCAGGGGGCCCCATGAGATCTCTCTCTCTCTCTCTCTCTCTCTCTCTCTCTCTCTCTCTCTCTCTCTCTCTCTCTCTCTCTCTCTCTCTCTCTCTCTCTCTCTCTCTCTCTCTCTCTCTCTCTCTCTCTCTCTCTCTCTCTCTCTCTCTCTCTCTCTCTCTCTCTCTCCCCCCCCCCCCCATTGGAGAGAAAGAAAGAGTGATATTACTTAATTTCATAACAATTCACTATGAATATAACTTGTAATGTGGTGAGATTGGAATAGAGTTATCAGAGAGACAGTTTGTCTGTCTGTGGACACACACATACATGTATATTGTATATATTTAGAAAAAAAAAACATTATAGCTCGATCTGATATTTTCACTCCTTTCCAAAAAAAAAAAAAAATCTTAGTAAAACATCTTTTAAAATAATTAAAAACTAAATGTTGGAAACAAAAAATAAAGGGTTATTTACTCACGACCCTTAAATTGGTCCGCGACCTACATACGACCCAGGGGCCTCATACTGGGGTTTGCCTAGGGCCTCCTGATCCTTAAGCACGCCCCTGTACGCTGGTGTTGCTTAAGAGAAAATGACGCACTGAAACTCTTGTCACAATGTTCACACTGGAATGGTTTTTCATCCAGTGTGGACACGCTGGTGTCTCTGCAGGTCACCTGACCGACTGAAACTCTTGTAACAATATTTACAATGGAAAGGTTTTTCTCCAGTGTGGACACGCTGGTGTCTCTTCAGATCACCTGACTCTCTGAAACTCTTGTTACACAGTTTACACTGGAATGTTTTTCTCCAGTGTGGACACGCTGGTGTCTCTTCAGGTCACCTGACTCTCTGAAACTCTTGTTACACAGTTTACACTGGAATGTTTTTCTCCAGTGTGGATACGCTGGTGTGTCTTCAGGTTACCTGACTGAGTGAAACTCTTGTCACAAAGTTTACACTGGAATGGTTTTTCTCCAGTGTGGATACGCTGGTGTGTCTTCAGGTCACATGACTGAGTGAAAGTCTTGTCACAATGTTCACACTGGAATGTTTTTTCTCCAGTGTGGACACACTGATGTCTCTTCAGGGCACCTGACCAATTGAAACTCTTGTCACAATGTTTACACTGGAAAGGTTTTTCTCCAGTGTGGACACGCTGATGACTCTTCAGGTGACCTAACTGAGTGAAACTCTTGTCACAATGTTCACACTGGAATGGTTTTTCTCCAGTGTGGACACGCTGGTGTGTCTTCAGGGCATCTGACCGACTGAAACTCTTGTCACAATGTTTACACTGGAAAGGTTTTTCTCCAGTGTGGACACGCTGATGACTCTTCAGTTTAAATGACTCTCTGAAACTCTTGCTACAATGTTTACACTGGAATGTTTTTTCTCCAGTGTGGACACGCTGGTGTGTCTTCAGGTGACCTAACTGAGTGAAACTCTTGTCACAATGTTCACACTGGAACAGTTTTTCTCCAGTGTGGACACGCTGGTGGCTCTTCAGGGCACATGACCGACTGAAACTCTTGTCACAACGTTCACACTGGAATGTTTTTTCTCCAGTGTGGACACGCTGGTGTGTCTTCAGGTTAAATGACTCTCTGAAACTCATGTTACAATGTTTACACTGGAATATTTTTTCAACACTGTGAACACGCTGGTGTCTCTTCAGGTCATATAACCCACTGAAACTCTTGTTACACAGTTTACACTGGAATGTTTTTTCTCCAGTGTGGACACCTCCACTTGTCTCACTCCAATCATCACTGTCTTCAGTGACTTCAGTGTCAGATTCAAGCTCAACTTCAGAGCAGTGTGAAGAGATGTCTTCATCAATTTCACTTTTCACTGCTAGTAATGTCAACATTGATCCAACAGGCTCCTCTGGTCTTTGAAGTAGCTCCTCCTGTTCCTCTTTAATGTGTGAAGGCTCTGGTTTCTCGTGGAGCAGACTGGGGCTCCTCTCCTGTTCAGAAGAATCCTCCTCTTTACACACAACAAGGTGCAGGATGTCTAGGAGCAGAACAATAACATGATATTGAACAATGGATTTCTAAAATGTAACTCTATTCTTCCTTTGTCCATGTAGAACAGGGGTCGGCAACCGTTTCAACATGAAGTGCCATGTTTTTATTTTCTTGATAGTCAGTGTGCCTTAAGTTTAAGTATGACACCACATCAAAATGTCGCATTTCCACCTGATTTTGATTGTCCATAGGCTATACATAACAAACATTAGACTCAATGACCCACCTATCTCCCAGACTGCCTCCCCAGTCAGAGTTATCAGTTTGAATGAATGTAGAATCATGTGCAGGATGTAATTTGTATATAGATGTGAGGAGACTTAATTTAACAGAAAAATAAAAAAATAAAAAAACAGAAAATATGAAAGAAAGAGGGAGCATATGAAACTTACTGAGGTGTGGATGGTCTTCAGGTTCCTCCTGTTTAATAGAAATGGCACTGGCTGAGTCTGGAGAGTTCATCTTCACCTGCAGTCTGGACTCCACACACTGGTCTGAAATGAAGCAATTGAAAAATAACTTTGTTAACTGTTTGAGACCTTAATGGTCTCAAAATAATAATAATAATATTTGCAGAAGGCAAAGGCAAAATGACAAAGACCAACTCTCCAACACATGAATCTTGGGAGCAAAGATTATAGGATTCATATATTAGGGAAGAAATCCTTCTTAATTTAGGATTACACAAGGAAGAATGTGTCAAAAGATGGATTCCTGCGATGCAAATAATGGTCTTAAGTGAATAAGGTGAAAGTATTCAATCAGTTTTTCATGTTTCTGCAACCAGACAGAGTGAGTGATTTGTTTTAATCATCAGGATATTATCATTGTCATGATACATTTTGTCGTGATTATTTCTTAGTAAAATTAGATATTGTGACAGCCCTACAACAGAAGAGAAAAGAATAGTGGATGGTCTTCAGGTTCCTCCTGTTTAATAGAAATGTCCCTGGCTGAGTCTGGAGGGTTCATCGTCACCTGCAGCCTGTCTTGTTATGGACAAACCTAAAATGCTGTTCTAACACAGTATTGGTGAGATGTCAGCTATACTCCATATGAAATATGAAATCTAGCCTAGCTGTAGCCCTGAAACATGACTGTCATACCATGACTGACTCCCTCGCCACTCAACGGTCCTTCTGGTCGATCGACACGGTCACGACTTTTTTCTGTTCTGGCCCCACAGTGGTGGAATGAACTTCCCACTGATGTCAGGACGGCAGAGTCACTGCCCATCTTTCGCCGCAGGCTGAAAACCCACCTCTTCAGGAAACACTATCCTTCCTCTTTGCCTGGCCTACTTGTTGTTAACTAGTTGTACGAACTCTTGTTTTATTTTTGTATTGTTTTATTGGATCTTGTTTAGTCGATACACTTATTTGTTTTAGCTCGTGCTCATTTGATTTTGCCATTTTTGTCTCATCTGTTTAAGAAAGTAGGTAGCTGATATATTGCACTTTTACCTTAGCGCTAGGTATACTCTTGGTTGCTTGCTTTTGCAGGAAATGTACTTAAAACTTCTGGTGATTAGTAGTTTTCGTTCCCTACCTATGTTGAATACACTTATTGTAAGTCGCTTTGGATAAAAGCGTCTGCTAAATGACTGTAATGTAATGTAATGTAATGACAGTCATGGACATTTACAACTGCCACCAAGCGCGTACGGTCACTGGGGCCAGCGAGGCCATGGCCCGGTCTGTAAAAACCATGCTTGCCCCTGTGTAGGGCAAGATCCGCCAGGGGAAAAAAACAAAAATCAACATAACAACATTAGCAGCCCCTCACCCTTTAAGTCACCTTTTTTTCCAAATGGGTCTCATTTGCATTCGGCCGAATTGTTAATGAGTGGCCATTACAAAACCAGTTTCGCCGTCAAACCGGTTCTCCATTGCGCAGAGACGGGCACCTCTCCATTCACGAATGTAATGGAAGAAGAACTGTCGTCCTGTAACACCCTGCCCCGCGTCTAAACCGACTTCACCAGAATTCACCATACGCCAGTGACTGCCACATCTACATAAACGTTCAGATTTCAAATATAAAGTGCTGACCCCCGAGCCACGGATGTAACAAGTTGAGGCGCAAAAGGTTTAAGTACCTGTATCTTCCATATTGTTCAATAAAAAGCATTTTAATCCGATTGGCGGCCATTTTCTAAAAAAAAAATTGTAATGTATCAGAGTGCAATACACCTCCCAACCAGTAATGTTGCATAGTTGAAAGCATCAGAGAGAATTCGGAGACAATGACCCGCGATCGGATTAAAAAGCTTTTTATTGAACAATACGGCAGATACAGGTACTTAGACCTTTAGCGGCTCAACTTGTTACATCCGTGGCATGGGGGTCAGCACTTTATATTTGAAATCTGAACGTTTATGTAGATTTGCGCTGCAGTAATCTGATCCCTGGTCAGTCAGTCTATCATAGCAGCACTTGATTCTTGCAGCCCAAGCCCCATGGGCATCTGCTTCTTTCACACCCACAGGCAGAATACGTAAAGAACAGCGATTTGTTGAGTATTAGCTTATCTGGCTCCTAGTTTATGGAGTTGAGAGAGCAACTGCACACGTAGCCAGTAACAGAACGGTCATTGCGGTGAGAGGCGAGCATGCAGCCAATACACAACAACCATTGTGCAACACAATGGGAACAGTGGGGTGCTAGACCAGCGCTGGTCGGGGATTTACAAAAAAAAATAATAGACCAGCGGTCGGCGAGATCGACAAGCCGATTGCTAGGCCCTTCTGACCCCCTTCCATTGCCTATGGTGTGTGCACCACAAGGCAACATGGCCAATTTGTTTATCATATATTTTGTCATGACTATTGCATAGTAAAATGTTCATATTGCGACAGCTCTACAACAGAACAGAAACATATTTAAGAAAGAGAGAGAACATTAAACGTACTGAGGTGTGGATGGTCTTCAGGTTCCTGTTTAATAGAAATGGCACTGGCTGAGTCTGGAGAGTTCATCTTCACCTTTAGTCTGGACTCCACACACTTGTCTGAAATGAAGGAAATGAATAAGGACTTTAGGGTTCCATGGTTCTAGTTTCCCCTAAAAGGTGATCATTGGGTATTATTAATATATGAGGAATGTTTTTCCAAAAATTGTACAGTAAGTGTTAAAATTATATTTCTATGTGGACAAAACCCACCAGTTCATCAAGTATACCTGGTTGGCACCTTAGCTCCACCCACCTGACCAAGTCCCTCCCCTCCTCCTCTACATGACCACACCCACGTGTGTCGTTTTCCAACCCGATCGTAGTAACTTGGCAACGCCCCCTTCTGTGACGCACGTGGAACTGCTTCGCCCCTAATCACTGCGTCTCATTCCAAGAGGATTCTGTCCCTATCGGTACATAACTCCAACGGCGCTGAGTCGGCTCTAGTGGATTTCGCAACGTTCGGCACGGCGGCTCGCTCGGCGGTGCATCTTGTTGCTCAAGTCCACTAGAGTCGGCGCGCCTCCGACGTTGTAACTGTTATTTGCCTAACTGCGTCCTCTTCCTAAGTTAATGGGATTCTAGGTAACTTTAAGCCTACATTTAAAAATATTTATATATATATTTTGCATTTTTTCCCCTCTATCAGCCACTATGTAATGATGCTGGGGTGTTTTCCAAGCCCCCAGAGTTGCTGAGAAACATTGAAGCCGCCACCCCAGTGGCCAAGCCTGGAACTGCAGGCGGGGAGAAATACATGCACGAGCAAAACATACCGAGATATATTTATATATATAGATATAAATATGTAAACATATTATACATAAATACATATGCATTTACATATAAATAGGCATCTCGAGTGTATTTAATAAATATCTCGCGTTCAATCCTTGACACACGGGCTGCCGTAGAACGCAAAAAGGACACTAGTGCGCAACTCTATGGTGTGTCCAAAAACGACTCAATAATAACTCTTCTACTTCCGGCAGGCTTCCGGGTGCTTCAAAAAGCCAGTGAGCACATTCATTGAAATGATAGCTGGGGGCGGGGCAATCCGCCCTCTAGTTATATTATACCTCTATGGTGTTTTCCTGCATTGAAACACAGTCCTCTTTCTGAAATCCGTATTTTCCCTACTATTTATGTTTTGACATCCGGGTATCCAGCTCTGTGAAATCCGTATTTTCCCTACTATTTATGTTTTGACATCCGGGTATCCAGCTCTGTGAAATCCGTATTTTCCCTACTATTTATGTTTTGACATCCGGGTATCCAGCTCTATCCGGGACGTAAATGCGTGTCCAAGTCTGTGTGAACTGTCCTATCAGCGCCCTCGCTCAATGTTCTGTGATTGACAGCGAAGGTTGGCCAATCAGGTGGCGAGTTCAAGTGAAACCGAATGGAACCGAGTCCAGCCTGAGTGCACCCGAGCTAAAACGAGCGGTCGGCAGCCATCTTGTCTATGCGCTATTTTTTGTTTGGGTTTTAAAACTTGAAAACGCTCTCAAACTTCTTTTTTGAGGCACAGAATTTACTTTTAAGATATCGTTAGGATAGAATTTAATTGTTTAACTTCATATATGTGGTCAATTAATCATGACAGAGCCTATTTAAAAATAAAAATACAGAGAACCGGCAGGGGCGGGCAGTGACACGCATTGTATCCGAATAAAGCAACCTATTTTCGGTATGGCTCGTTCAGAAGTCCCCCCTGCGTCACCCCCTGGTGGTCGGGGAAACGAACCGCTGATGAGGAGGGGGGGAGTGGAGGGGCGATGTTTGAAAGTGGGCCGAGTGGTCCGCTTCGCTGGTCGCGACAAAAACTATGCCTAAACCTAACCTTAATCCTAATAAAATAATGTGCGACACATTTTAGATTAGATAAATAAACAATGGCGGGAGAGGGATTCCATCCAGACTAGATGCTGGGATTGGAAGTCCAATGTTTAACGTTGAATGCCACAGAACCATGTGGTATATTTCAGGGTTTGGGGATTTATTTAAAGTTGTCCGATCATGTGAGAGGCAGTTTCGCGGACCCCCAGCAAAATGTATAGCATCAAAATTACTGTAACCAGTTTAAACCTAATTTAAATACATAGGTGATCTGAAAATAGCAGATCTACAAGGTATTTAACTGATTACCTGCCAATGACGTATATATACGTCTTTGAATCATCAGCTGTTGCCTGCCAATGACGTTTTTTTTTTTTTTTTTTTTTTTGAATTTTTTTATAATTTCAACCCTTTTCGAATTTCGAACAGATTAGGAGCTAAAAATGTTCAAAGATTTGCTGCTCCATTCACTTCAATGTTAAAATTCAAACAGACAAACAATTTACATTGTTTTTTGGTTTAAAACTACTGGTTTTGAGCTATATTCAAACATCAAACAACACATGTTAACGAGGTCAAAATGACCTTGTTGACATTTGTGAAACCACACCTGAATCTCATCTGTGATTAGAAACCATCTGGGGATCAATCATACTGGAGGAAAAAAATCTGTGGCTACGCGAACAGGTACCAAAATCATGGCAAAACCCTGGCAGAGGCTACAGACTGTTCTGAAAAAACTCTGGCAGGCATTGTAATAATGATGCATCCCGATGAGACACATTGGGCCCGATTCACTAAGCTGTTTACGCCCATATTTTTTACGTAAAGGATTTTACGTAACTTCCAATGTTAGTAGTCTGATCCATTCATTATTTTGTCTGTGAATTTTGCGGGAGGCTCGCTCTTTCTCATGTCTGCTCGAAGGCAGTCTTACACATAGGACCAAAGCTTTGGTATGTCATTAGAATGCATTATTCTTCATGAAAAATCTATTACAATAGTGCCAAACCTCAAATAAAAGATGTATGTGCCCAACAATTGTCAACACACACACACATATATATATATATATATATATATATATATATATATATATATATATATATATATATATATATATATATATATATATATATATATATATATAAAAAGATATAGGCCTATGGCCCTATGTCAAACGAACTATTGCTTGTATGCATAAAATCCCCCCCAAAATCATGTGGGGACCCCCCTGGGCTCCCGACCCACAGGTTGAGAACCACTGAACTATAGGGTTACAGTGACAATAGTGACGTCAACAACAACAAAACAATAGCCTGGCGTAGCCGACTATATCAGAGTGACATTTTTTTTTGCACTCGCAGATTCGTCTGGTCCCAGGCTAACAAAACCATACATGTATTAATGCTGCTGCTATGGTCTGGAGCTATTGTTTGTGTTTATGATCACCTTATAACAACCTAACAGCTATTAAAGTCATTGGATTTATGTTCCAACTTAAATGATGCGTTAATAAAGACAAATACATTAAACAAGACGTGATCCGTTCATCTAAAATGATACATAGATGTAGCCCTGAAACATGACAGTCATGGAACCGAGAGTTCTTTCTTTAGAGTGGTGTTCTATTTGTTTACATTGCCAACTCTCACATGTACATAAACGTTCAGAAGTGTTTTATACCCCTGAGCCACGATGTTACAAGTTGATCCGTTCCACGATAAGTACCCGTATCTCCCGTATTGTTCAATAAAAAGCATTTTAATCCGATCATCAGAGTGCAATACACCTCCCAATCATTAGTGTCGCATGGTTGAAAGCATCGGAGAAAATGTGGAGAAAATGGCCGGCAATCGGATTAAAATGCTTTTTATTGAACAATACGGGAGATACGGGTACTTATCGCGGAACGGATCAACTTGTAACATCCGTGGCTCATGGGTAAGCACTTTATATTTGAAATGTGAACTTTTATGTACATGTGAGAGTTGTAAATGTAAAACAAATGGAACACCACTCTAAAGCAGGAACTCTCGGTTCACATGATGTGAACCATGGCTAACATAGATGCAAAACAACCTGAATGAGTTGATCTTTATACCTGCTGTGTTTCAGTGGTTGAGCTGCTAACAAACGTCCTCCTGCTGCTTAACGACGACACTGTTTAGAAACGACACGTTTGACTTTTCTTTGCATTTTACTTTGATATAAATCTATGGTATTTTAAAGTGTCAACAACAGTCAGTCAACACACCATGCTGTTTACACTACTGCATTGTGGCACTAGAGCAGTGTTGCCAGGTTTTGTGAGAGAAATAAGCAACCAGGTCTAGGAAAACAAGCCCAGACCCCCCACATGAGCACTTTAAACCTATATGATATATCTAGCCTATATGAAAAGAGCCAATCTACAAGCTCACAACACGTTGTGACTGTGAGCTTGTAGATCTGCTAGATCTGCTATTATCTTTGAAACATTTTAACAACACAAATCTGGTGAGGGGGGTCCCTGGCACAAAAAACGCAACTCGCCGTATCTTTTTATATTTACAAGTAACCTTACTTATAGTAAGCAGACATGGCAACCCTGCTTTGTTGTTCTTCTTCTTGTCTGGCATTTCAAGGAAGTTGCGTTTGTCTCCAATGAGCAGGCGCGCCGCCTACTGGGCAGCAGAAGAATAAGAAAATGTGGCACTACAGATTCCCAAACTTTTCAGACGTGACCCCCCAAGATAATGACCTTTGAAATGGGGACCCCTCACCCTGACAACTTAAGCACTTGGCATTGTAGGAGTTGAGGCATTTAGTTAGCATTACATACAATTAGTATCCCAACCTGAAAATGTAGCATAACCCCATATGAAAATGTTTTGTGCCAGGGACCCCCAGAAGTAATGATTTGAGTTAAAAATGTTCGCATATAAATACAATATTCAAAGATATGCACAAATTTTCAAGATTTTTCAAAAATAGCAGATCTACAAGTTCATAGCGCGGCACTCGGTGCCGTGCTATGAACTTGTATATCTGCTGTTTTTGAATAGCCAAATCTAAATGGTTAAAATGATTGTGACGCTATGTTAACACATTCTGTGCATTAGTGTACATTAGTGTCCTATATCGTCTGTCGGGTGGAAACCTTGCATGTCCAAAACTAGAGTGTGAATCAAGAAAAACGTTGACCTGTTTTGATACTTGACCCTCTAAGATCTTTGCCAAGGTGGAGAGGTTAGAGATAGGCCTATAGTTGTTTACGTCACAAGGGTCGCCAGCCTTGAGAAGAGGGGAAACATTTGCTTGTTTCCACTCTTCAGGTAAACTTTGAGTGGATAGAGAGATGTTGAACATATCAGTAACAGGTTGGGCAATGACAGCCGATGATACATTTAAGAAAAAAGGGTCAAGGCCATCTGGACCAGCAGACTTTTTAGGGTCTAGGGTGGACAGGGCATGCAGAACATCCGATACCAGGATGGGAGAGAAGTCGAAATTGAAATCCAAAACAAAAGAAGAGTCAGCGTTTTCCTGGGCATCTTACTGAGGAGCATTGACATTTTGCTCATCAAAAATGTGTCCCGCCCTTTTAAAATGCGAGTTAAAAGCATTAGACATATTTTTTTTGTCGGGAATAAAGGACTCGCCAACCCGAACCTTAGGCGGGGGGCCTGCTGCTCCTTTCTGTTGAAGGGTTTTGACTACTCTCCAGAAAGTACAGTGATTACTGGAGGTATCAGTAGTGAGAGATAAATAATGTTCCGATCTCAACTTCCTAGTGAGGACCGTACATTTATTTCTCAAGACACGAAACAGAAGCCAATCATGACTTGATTTTGACTTTCTTGCAAGTGACCATTGGCTATTTCTTACATGTATCAGATCAGCCAGGTCCCTAGAGAACCAGGGATTTGCTCGGTTCTTAATTCTGATTTTTTTTGAGAGGTGCATGTGTAACGGATACCACTTGGTAGGCAAGGATGAGACCAGGAACCACGTTTGACAGTTTATTCTGTAGGAAACAGACAAATAACACAATATTTGTCTTTTGATGGGCACTGCATATCATCAGACGTTCCTCAGCAGAACAGGAATCCATTCTGTTATTTTAGCCTGACCAATAACAGAAACCTCTATCTAATACTGTTTCCCTGACCAATAACAGAAACTTCTATCTAATAGTGTTTTTTTTATATACTCTTAAATAGAGTAGTTTTCAGCATACTGGACTCAACATTGAGTTTACAGAAAAGCTACCAGCCAGAACATTCAATGGAAACAACTGTTATACAATTGGTACATTATATATTGCACATACCTGTAGGAAACAGACAAATAACACAATATTTGTCTTTTGATGGGCACTGCATATCATCAGACGTTCTGTGTGCAACACAAAACAAAAAGTACATTCATTTCATTTTCGCGGAAAAAGAACAACACTGAATGACGTCATCACTAGTCCCAATGTGATGAAACAAAAGACGTTTACAAAAGGGTTAATTGCACTCAGAATGATATCCTCATAATGACCCAACGTCATAAAATAATTAAGCACTGTGTGCTTCAATTTACATCTGAAATGAACGGTTTTTCATAGCAAAATCATAAAAATACATCACTGTGTTTTAAGAGCACCGTTTACCCTCAGCAGAACAGGAATCCACTGAGGCAGCTACGGCAACACCACTAGGACATACAGTGCGATATGCAGTGCACCCGAATACCACAGTATAAACATTAGTTTGAACCAACAAATATTGGCTGGTGCTGCTCAATAGTGAACAAATTCTAAATTAACTTTTAACTCTGTTACACATGTTTATTCATCAGATAGAGAAACTGTTTGTGAAAGAACCGAAAGGCCTCATCCATTGATGGAAGGACATGCGAAACCAATCAACTGCAGCCAAGTCATGAAGGAAGGCTTGTTCAGAGAAGTGTTTAAAGCAGCGCCTGATAACAGTCAGGCCATTGGTTTTGGGCAGCTTAGTATTTCTGACACATGCAATTGCACAATGGTCACTCTAATCATTAGCAAACACACCAACTGAGACATATACTTGCCATAGTGAGCGAGGAGCAGCAGCAGCGGAACGCTCCGTCACACAGTGACTTTTAGTAAACTTTTTAAACAGTTTTTAGCCAACAAATTGATACAAAACTCCTGGATCCTAACCCGGTGACCCAATTCTCTGCATCACCCTTGTGATCTCAGTGATCGGTACAATCGTTTATTTTATTTTATTATTTTAAGAACTGTGTGCTGCCTACTGGCTGGCTGTGGCTCGCTCTTAGCCTAGACGCCAGCCTAGTGGCTAGTTAGCTGTGGTTTGTCTTTAGCCAAGACGCTAACTTTTTACATTCACATTGAAACTGGATCAAAAACAACATGGCAGCTGTGTGTGAGTCTTGCAACCTTACCTTTTTGAAGCTGAAAGACAGCATCTCTCGACTGAAGTCCGAGCTGAGTCATAAAGACAAACTTGTCATGGAGTTTTCGGCTGTCGCTACAACCCAGGCAAAAAGAATCGCTGTGTTATCAGCCTCTGAGCTTCGCTCTATGGGTCCTCTTCCAGCGGATAACGACACCACCATTCCATGGTCTCAGTCCATCACAAACGGAGCCCTGGGAGCTAACCTCGGTCTCCCCCACACAAACGGGGCTCCGGAGGCTACCCCTGAACAGCCTGGGGCTTCCTGGCTCACCCATGGAGCTAGACCCAAACTTCATGCCACCTCCACTCCTCGGCATAAGCTTGCGGAAAGCTGGTCTGCTGTTGTTGGCAGGGGAAACCGTGCCAGAAAACCAGACCACCACCATCAAAACCCCCAGGGGATCCAGCTGGAAAACAGGTTCAACGCCCTGGATCTGCAGGAATATCCCATGCCGGCTCCCCGGTCAGCGGCTCGGCGCACAAGGATAGCGACGGAGACGGAGACGGTTTCCCCCCGGCCCCGACCCCGAATCATTCACCGGGAGGGAGGCCATACTGGTCCAACATCACCGCCTGCCCAAGAGGCCACCATGCAGCCAAAAGCGACCCAAAAACGCCAGGTAGCAACAGGTGAAACCGTTACCACAAAGGCCCCTCGTCCAGGTCCCTTGCAGACCCAGGGAAAACAGCCCGGATCGGTAGCAGCTGCAAACGACACAGTCACTTTCCCAAATCAGTCCACAACTCCGAAAACTCTGATTATTGGAGATTCCATTGTGAGAAATGTGGCAATCAGCCAGGCTCGTACACTGTGTTTCCCCGGTGCCGAAGTGCTGGACATCGCAGATAAAATCCCAGAAATTATTAAGTCACATCCCAAAATAGAGCGTATTATTCTCCACATCGGGACAAACGATGTTTCCAAGCGGGCCTCACAACTATTGAAAGGTGATTTTGCACACCTGTTAGATATCCTCTCATCACTCCAATGCAAAACATACATCTCCGGTCCTATCCCCACATTCCGCAGAGGAGTCGAGCGCTTCAGTAGGCTTCTCAGCCTAAACACCTGGCTGTCCTCTGCCTGTAAAGTCCTCGGTGTGGTTTTTATTGACAACTTTAACGTTTTTTGGGAACGGGGACATCTATATGCCCGAGATGGTCTCCACCCAAACAAACCCGGAGCTAAGTTGCTCTCTGATCATTTAGCCTACGAAATAGTAAACCTCCGCTCAGCTACCAAAACAAACCAGCCCGGAAAACAACAATCTCCCGAAACCGGAAACGGAAACGATTGGACCGGAAACGATGGTCCTGGTTTCCGGTCCGTCAACAAATGATGTCCTCTTACAGGTCCCAGTCCCTATCTACTAGGTTCCACCTTGATCACCGAAAATGCTTCCCGCGGACTCGGACCTCATAGACGCGCGTTGCCTTACAGACACCTTACGGCGTTGGCTTGCACATGATACACCTCAATGTGAATTCCCTTGTAGGAGACAAGCTAACACAAATCAAGCAGATGTTTTATGATGGTAAGGTTGACATTTTAACTTTCTCTGAAACGAAACTTGATCATACGATAGATGATACTGATATTGAGATTGAAAACTACAAACTTTTCAGAAAAGATAGGAACAGAAACGGGGGCGGCGTATGCATGTATGTACATAAAGACAATGTCTGCATCCTTCGTGAAGACCTGAATGATGCAGACATTGAAGCTGTGTGGGTCGAGATCATTTTTGAAAATGCTAAACCTGTGCTAGTCGGTACCATATACAGACCTCCTAACCAGACTGATTTCTATGATAGACTTGATGAATGCTTAGCTAAAGTGGACAATGAGGAGACAGTACTTCTTGGTGACTTTAACACTGACATGCTCCGTAAGGAAGCGTCAGTGTTTAAGTCATTCAGGGGGTTTTGTAATCGGCACTCACTCCACCAGCTGATCACTCAGCCCACAAGGCTGTGTGTTTCCACTCAAACTATCATAGATCTCATTCTAACAACGGACAAGGACAAAATCCTCAATAGTGGTGTTTCTACCTGTGGCATATCTGATCATAACATGATCTTCTGCACCAGAAAGAAACGTAAACCTAAGACCGGTTACCACCAAACAGTCACGATCAGAGACCTCAAAAACTACAAGAGTGAGGACTTAGATCACAGACTGGAGGAACAGGATTGGTCCGACGTACTAAACAGCACACAGGTAGACGAATCTTGGCTTGGTTTCAAAACCAAATTCATTCAAAATTTGGACAGTGTGGCTCCCATGAAAACCATCAGGGTCAAAACCCGCTCGGTTCCATGGATGAATTCGGATATCCTTGCTACCATGAAAGTCAGAGACAAAAAGTGTTCTGACTATCATAAAAGTAGGATCAAACTTGCCAAAAGCTTCAATAAAGGTCTCGAATCCCACGTAGCGAAACTCAAAAAAGAGAAAAACATGCTAAGAAACAAGGTTAATGGCATGCTGTTGTTAGCAGAAAAAAGCTACCTCGATGGCAAAATTGAGGAAAATCAAAACAAACCACGTGAGCTCTGGAAGCTATTCAACAACCTACTAGGCTGCAGCAAGAAATTGAAAACCAGGTTTACAAACATAAACCTCAAGGTGAATGACACTCTCATTTCATCCAAACGGGAAGTGAGTAAAATCCTCAACATATTCTTCACGACCGTGGCCTCAGAGTTAGTTGAAAAACTACCCCCTCACTCTGGGAGTCATGGTAGAGAGTATGTTGATTCATTTTACGATAAACAGGGTGTACGCAAAGATGATTTTAAACTCTCCCCTGTGTCAACAGATGAGGTGTTTAAAAAATTGAGTGCACTCCAACAACACAGAGCCACAGGTCCCGACAACATCCCCGCTAAATTTCTAAAAGACTCAGCCGCCTCCATTGCCCCAATCATTACCCACATAATAAACCTCTCCATCATACAGGGACGGGTCCCTAACGACTTCAAAAAAGCAAGAGTGACCCCTCTGTACAAAAAAGGAAACCAATTAGACCCTGGCAACTACCGCCCTATTTCTATTCTTAGCTCCATCTCGAAAGTCATGGAAAAAATAGTCTATGAACAGGTTGATAAGTACCTTGCCGAAAAAAATCTAATTTACGAATTCCAATCTGGTTTCAGAACAAACCACTCCACTGACACATGCCTTCTCTATTTGAACGACTCTATCAAACAAGATGTCGACAAGGGCAAATATTGCGGCATGGTCATGCTGGACCTCCAGAAGGCTTTTGACACCGTTAATCACCCAATTATGATCAATAAGCTCAAAGCAATAGGCTTTGATGACACGTCGGTGAACTGGATGAGATCCTACCTGGAAGGGAGGGAGCAAGTGGTGGAAGTAAACGGCACCCAGTCCCCTCCCCTCCCAGTGACTTGTGGTGTTCCTCAAGGAAGCATACTAGGACCACTACTGTTCCTGATATATGTGAATGATATGTCCTCAGCTTGCGACTGCAAACTGTTCCTGTTCGCAGATGACTCGGCTCTGCTGGTCTCGGACAGGGACAGGCTGCAGGTTGAGAAAACTCTCAGCACTGAACTCAACAAGATCTGCATCTGGCTCTCCGACAACAAACTCTCATTACACCTGGGTAAAACTGAATCCATCCTCTTTGGGTCCAACCCTAACCTTAGAAAGGCTGAGAGTTTCACGATCAAAGTGGGTGAAAATGTTATCACAAGAAAGGAGGAAATTACCTACCTGGGTTCCATCTTGGAGGCAAACCTCTCAGGTGACAAAAACGCTGAAAAGACGATCAAAAAGGTCCACAAAATAACACGGAGGATGTGGAGGCTCGTTCGTAAAGTCAGTAAGAATACTCTGAAGATTCTTGTAGGGGCCCTCATACAAGGTCATTATGATTATGCATGCACTTCGTGGTATCACAACACCTCCAAGGCCCTAAAAACAAGGCTCCAAACATCCCAAAACAAACTTGTAAGGCTACTTCTTGGCCTCAATTACAAAGCCCATCTAACCCATGCCCATTTTGCTAGGCTTGGATGGCTTAGGGTTGAGGACAGAGTACAGCAACTTGCTATGGGCCTGGTCTTTAAGATACACCACAACATTGGGATCCCCCTGTATTTGTCAAAATACTTCCAAAATGTTAATCAAGTCCATGATCATAACACCAGAGGCAGCTCCACAAACCATGTTCAACCCAGATTTGGCACAACAAAGGGAATGAACTCTTTCTCATGCTATTCATCTAAAATGTGGAATGCCCTACCAAAAGGAGTAAAGGAGTGTAAAACCCTACTTACTTTCAAAAATGCCCTAAAGATACACCTTCAGGAGGCTGCAATTCAAAAATGGCCCCTGTCCAAGTCCTAACCTACCCCATGTCCTAACCTAACCTACCCCCCCCCCCCCCTCTCTTTCTTTTTTGTACATATTTTTCACCCTTCATACTTCATACCAGTAACCTGTAAACTGATTGTATGACATTCTGTATAGTAGTGTGTATATCTGTCTGTCTCTTATATGTCAACATGATTTGTGTGCATGGGGATCTCATCTTAAACAAGCTACGTGCTTAACTGAGCTATCCAGTTTAGTAGACCTTGTATTGCGAATTTGTACTTCCATGTACTGTTATGTACTGCCATGTACTGTTCTCATGTCTTACTAAATAAAGTACATCAATCAATCAATCAATCACACACAGACACTTTTCACATCCCAGTTATAACCACAAATAGACGACCAAGAAGATCAAGCACCCCTACTGTAATAAATGTTTTAACTCCCTCCAACTTAATAACAGTCACCCTGTCATCCCCTACTCAGCATGTTTCTCTACCATGCAAACTGCAGGACATACGAATGGCTCTTCTAAACATCAGGTCCCTTAACCGACAAAAAACTTTTTTAGTCAATGATCTAATCTCAAAACGAAAACTTGACTGTTTATTTTTAACAGAAACCTGGTTAAAAGCTGACGCATCTGCTGCTCTTATTGAAGCATCCCCGATGAATTATGACTTTAGCCACTCTATCAGACAGGGAAAGAAAAGGGGTGGGGGGACAGCCTCCATAATCAAAGATGTTTTAGACAGTAGAAATATATTTTTTGATGATTTTAACTCTTTTGAATACCATGCTTCCATTTTAAGCTGCCAGTCTCCTGTTTTAGCAATAACTATATATAGACCACCAAAGAAATGCCCAATAACTGTTTTTTCGGAAGAATTCTCAATACTTTTATCTATCATAAACACAAATTATGATAAGATAATAATAAATGGTGACTTTAATTTACACATAGACAATGAATCTGACAAAAGCGCAAAAGATTTTATTTTTCTACTGACTGATCTGGGTTTCACTCAACACGTGAGTGGCCCAACCCACGACCAGGGACACACACTAGACCTGGTTATCTCAAAGGGGCTTAATGTTAATATTTTATCAGTTATGAATGTTGCACTGTCTGATCATTTTTGTATTGAATTCACTGTGTGTCTACCAGTGCCTCTGTGCCAAACCGATCGCCTTGTGAAAAAGCGTTACCTCACCTCTGATGCGACTGATAAATTTACAGAGCTTATAAATAATTCCCCCATCTACGCCCGCCCCTTTTCCGTCGACGAACTTGTAATTACTTTCAATAATAAATTAAGATCAACACTAGACTCCATCGCACCTGCCAAACTAAAAAAGATTTCCTCTAAACAAAAGCCACCATGGAAAAATGAACACGTAAATGAACAGAAAAGAAATTGCAGGAGAGCAGAACGTAGGTGGCGAAAATCAAAACTTCAAGTCCATTATGACATTTTCAAAGAGCAACAAACTACCTACAACAAGGCCATCAGAGAAGCCAGACGAGCCCACTTTTCAGACATAATCCAAAAAAACCATGACAACCCAAAAATACTTTTTTCAACAATTGACAGCCTGATAAACCCCCATCCCATACGTCCCAGTAATTTTCTCTCCCAGACGAAATGCAACGAATTTTCCACATATTTCAGAGATAAGATCACCACTATAAGAATCAACATAACCCAAACAAGGTCAGTAAACAATTTTTCTCAGTGGACCCATACACCTTCCTGTACCTTAGACCACTTCACTCCGGTAAATACAGAAACCCTTAAAAAAGTTGTAACTGGTTTAAAATCTAGTACTTGCACCCTTGATCCCATCCCCACCAGCTTCTTTAAAAATGTTTTTAACTGTCTATCGGACGAATTATTAGGGTTAATTAATCAATCACTACTTACTGGTACATTTCCTGGCCCACTAAAAACCGCCATAATAAAACCCATTCTCAAAAAAAGCACACTAGACTATTTGGTTCCTAGCAACTACCGGCCCATCTCTAATCTTCCTTTTTTAAGCAAAATTTTAGAAAAGTTAGTTTTTAATCAGATAAATGAATTCCTAAATAAAAATAATGTGCTCGAGGTATTCCAATCAGGCTTTAGAGCAAACCATAGCACTGAGACCGCTCTAGTTAAAGTCTTAAATGACCTGAGAATAAATGCAAATGAAAACAACCTCTCTGTCCTCGTCCTGCTAGACCTCAGTGCTGCGTTTGACACAGTAGATCATGACATCCTCCTGGATAGACTGGAGAACTGCGTCGGTTTTTCCGGCACAGTTCTAAAGTGGTTGAAGACTTACCTCACCGACCGCGAGTCCCTAGTGTCTCTGGGTGATTACTCCTCTGACACTGAAAAGATGACCTGTGGAGTCCCTCAAGGCTCAATTTTGGGTCCTATTCTTTTTAACCTCTATATGCTACCACTTGGCTCTGTCATCAGAAGACATAATATAGCTTTTCATAGCTACGCTGATGACACCCAATTATATATTTCTGCATCCCCAGATGACTTAAACCCCATTAACATCCTAGTAAACTGCATCTCTGACATAAATACCTGGATGACAGAAAACTTCCTTCAACTCAACAAAGAAAAAACTGAAATACTAGTCATCGGGAAAAAGTCTCTTAGAGAAAATTTGTCAGCTCAACTCCAACCAGTGACACCAAACATCAAGGAGCAGGTCAGAAACCTTGGGGTCATATTTGACTCTGAGCTAAACATGGAGGCCCATATCAGAAATGTCACAAAACTATCATTTTATCACTTGAGAAACATTGCCAGAGTACAACCATTTCTTTCCCAGGCTGATACAGAACAATTAATGCACTGTTTTATCACTAGCAGGCTTGACTATTGCAATGCTCTCCTGTCTGGTCTCCCCAAAAAAGCAGTCAGTCGGTTGCAGCTCGTTCAGAATGCAGCTGCACGTGTGCTGACAAAGACCAGACGGAGAGCACACATTACACCTATTTTAAAATCCCTCCACTGGCTGCCTGTTAGTTTTAGAATTGATTTTAAGATCCTTTTACTGGTTTTTAAATCATTACATGGAGGTGCTCCGGCCTACCTGTCTGAGATGGTTTCCTGGTATGATCCCAGCAGAACCCTTAGGTCCTCTGGCACCGGTCTCCTAGATGTTCCGGAGGCTAGCTCAAAAAGGCATGGGGAAGCAGCTTTTTGCTACTATGGTCCTAACCTCTGGAACAGCCTGCCTGAGGCCCTGCGGCTCACCCAATCAGTCGATATTTTTAAAAGAAATCTTAAGACACACCTGTTTAGTATTGCTTTTACCTAGATGTCTGCATTAATCCAGCCTTCTATGCATGTATTCGTATATATATGTGTATATATATGTGAATATATATGTATATGTATATTTTTGCTTTGCTTTATTATTATTATTGTTTATTATTTTCTTGTTTTTCTTCTCTAACGTTTTCTTTTTCCCTCATTTTGCTGTTTTTCCTCCGGGTTTTTAATCTTTATCTTTAAAAAACCTTTTCTGTGAAGCACATTGAACTGCACTTGATGTATGAAACGTGCTATATAAATAAACTTTGATTGATTGATTGATTGATATTAGTGCGCTGCATTTGTTCAACCACAGTGCGTTTGAATCAACCACAGTGCCTGTGGTTGATTCAAATGTTTCAAGAGTGGAGAATGTTGCTCTGCCCTCTGTAAAACGGGGCCTCAAGTTTACTATAAGACAAAATTAACTCCACCCGGTTACACATGTATGAAAATGAAAAATTGCCTGTCAAAATTGGAGATGAACATACAGACTTCTTCCCACAAGGCAGAGGGGTGAAGCAAGGCTGTTTTATGCAGGTGATCAGGTCATACTGTATCCTACTAGAGAAGGTCTTCAGCAAAGCTTGGACATTCTTCATCAGTACTGTCAGACCTGGGCCCTGACAGTGAATATGAAGAAGACCAGAATTATGACCTTCCAAAAATGATCACGGTTACAGAGACATTACTCAACATTCAAAATAGGTGGGAGCCAAATAGAACAAACAAACTTCTATACGTATTTGGCTTCCAAAGGAAACTTCTGTTCAACTGTGAAGGAACTCAAAGAGAAGGCAAAAAGGGCTTTCTATGCCATCAAGTGTTCAGTTCAAATCCAATTTCCCATCAGGACATTTAATTGGGTTATCGAATCCATAGCACTGTATGGCAGTGAGGTATGGGGCTCTTTATCAGAAAGTGATTGGGCAAAATTGGACAAAAATCCAGTTGAGATCCTGCACGCAGAGTTCTGCAAAACTATTATCCTGGTACAAAGAAAAAGCACAAACTCTGCATGCAGGGCTGAATTAGGCCAATATCCTTTACCTCTTAATATACAAAAAAGATCTATTACATTCTGGAGCCATATTAAAAAGAGTGACCCCTGTGTGGAGTTTGCATGTTCTCCCCATGTCTCTCAGGGTGGTTAATACCCTTACAAAAACATGTAGTAATCCTGGTCGCTATACCGCCTCCCCCATGACATCTGGGGCACCTGATGGAGGGGAAGGGAACTGGTTGGAATAACGTGTTCCTTCCACGCGCTACGTCCAACCAGGGAAACTCCCCCCTGTCAGGTGACAAGAAGGTCAGTTGGCTCCCATGCATTGAAGGACGCATGAGCTCGGCCCTGGCCTCCCTAGGCTGGTGAGGGGAGTGTAGCGCCCAGGATCACTTAAAAATTGACACAAGGTGAAAAATAAGGGTTACAAAATCGTGGGATAAAAATTATTTGAAAAAAAAAAAAAAGAGTGACCCCGCCTGTTACCATTATAAAGCCCTTGCCTGCCAAGAGTTGAACATAAAAAGGAGCCTCAGTCAACTGGTCCTGAAACTAGCTGACCTTTCACCTTCTGACATCACAAACCACAGCCAGCCTCAGTGCAGCTTCACTATCACTCAGAAGATTAGACCTAACCACATTATAACTAAAGATTAGACCTAACCACATTATAACTAAAGATTAGACCTAACCACATTATAACTAAAGATTAGACCTAACCACATTATAACTAAAGATTAGACCTAACCACATTATACAGTAACTAAAGAAAAAGATAAATACATCACTTATTGCAATGAACGTACACAATCACAACACAAAGTAGAAACATATTTGGCCCTAAACAGACGCTATACTGTGGCAGACTACCTGCACAGTAACTGATAAAAACCTGAGAAAGACATTGACAATGTACAGGAAACAGATGTACAGACAGAGAGACAGAGACCGACCCCTACTTGATAAGATATAAATGAACAGTAGTGTTATAGAGGCTATAAAGAGGTAAATATATATATATAAAGAGGTAAAAATATCACAAACCAGAGGAACGGAAAGAGTTTACAATTTATTAATAGGATCAAACTTAAATCTACAATGGATTATTAAACAGATTAGGGAAAGCACAAAACTTCAGGGTGGCCAAAGCCAAAATACTCCAACCCTACCTGAAAAGAAAACCTAAACTACACCAAAACAAGAGTTATAGTCTAGGCCGTCGGTTCTCAAAGTGGGGTCCGGGGAACCCCAGGGGTCCTTGGAGGGGTTCCAGGGGGTCCCCAGCAAAATGTGTTAATATAGCATCACAATCATTTGAAATCACTTCAACCTTTTATACTTTGGTTATTCAAAAATAGCAGATCTACAAGCTTGCCATGAAAAAGTTTGAGAACCACTTATAGGCTACCTAACTAAACAAAACAGGCTCAAAACGGGGAACAAAACAAATGGCGGCACACCCCCTACCAAGCTTCCCTTCTCTAGTACACTCAGGTGAAGGTTTGGAACATAGTGAAGTGAAGTTTCCTATCTAATAAGTGTCTGTACTTTAAACACACAGTATTAAAGTTACCTTTACGCACTAAACAGAAAAAAGGTATGGCACACAGCCTATATAGACCTACGGTAGTAAACACAAACTACAGTAACTAACAGAAAGGGTTCAGCACATGGAGGTGACTGAGGGTTAAAGGACTGTAAAGGAGCTTCTCCCAGGCTGTTATGCTGGCTGGGCTGATTGAGGATGAAGCCCAGGTGTGTCTCCAGACACCACGCCACTCCTCCAATCTCCACTCCACCCTCCAATTACCAAATAGAATAGAATAGAATAGACTTTATTTGCCATTTGCACAAGTGCATAGGAAATCTTGGAGCTCAGCTCCCAGGGTCAGCATTTTAAAAAAGAAGACAGAAAGTACAGAGAGAACATACAGTACATCCTACAATCCTACATAATATCCTACCACACTCACCAAAGACAATATCAAATATAAATATAGCTGCAAGCAGCGATAATACGGGGCCAGTGAATAGAGAGAGAGAGAGACATGGAAACGGAATAGATTGAAGAGAGAGAGAGTGACATGGAAACAATAGATTGATGAGAGAGAGAGATGGAAACATAATGGTTTGATTGGACATCTCAACCTACTGCCATTAACAGGATTCGAACTCTCAACCTTCAGACTAATAGGCTGCAACACTACCTATAGTGCTATAGCTTTGTCCAGGCTGATATTGTCTGTTGAAGATCATAAACTCTTGCCTTCTTTCATGAACCAAGCCCCTGTTTCACTAACACTAAGATCACTCGTTCACAAGCCATTTACCAAAGAAGAAATTGTACATCTCCTCAGAACCAAAACTAATGAAAGTAGCCGATCTACAAGCTCACAAACCATGAAAAGTTGTGAGATTGTAGATCAGCTATTTTCAGAATGAAGTATGTCATACGTAAAAAACGTACTCTCAAATAAGCATTTCAGGTTATCTTTACATTTGCACATGTATTCATTGATACAGTCATGTTGTTTGCAATTCAACTTAAATTAAGTCTACATCAAGTGAGGCTTGAACTGGCGACCTTGAGATTGTGAGGCATTCATTTAAGGGAGACGCCATTGGCCCAACAGACAAGTAACTGTGAAAAAGGAGATCACACAGATGATACAGTTTCACGCAAATAGCTGAAAAATCCTGGGTTTAAGTGTTTTTCAAACTGCTCAAAATTGCGGAAAATCTAAGGGCGGAGCTTAATGGTCAAATCGATACGTGTGTTCCTCATGAGTCAAGGCACATGTGTAAGCAAGTTTCACGACTTTCGGCCAAACGAGGCATGACTTATGCCTGTTTAAAGTCTGCCTTTTCAAAAAATTGCTATAGCGCCCCCTTTTGGCCAATTGGAGTAAGATTGGTTTCAGTGATATTTGGAATGACCCTGTACATTTCTGCAAAGTTTCAAAGAAATGTGAGTCTGCATGTATGTTTTAGGCACAGATGAATACTTTTCATAAAACTGTAATAGTTCAAATCTATCTCCTCCTGGGATTTTTGAGCAATCTGCACGAAACGTTTAACACTTGAACTTTGGACCACTGCCTACAAAAATTTCCAACGGATTTTCCATAAGTGAAAAAATGCAGAAGTTAGGAGCCAATGACTGTTTTTCATATAATTCAAAATGGTGGGAGATCTAAAGGTCAGAGGTCAAAAGTCAGAGTGTGAAAGTTGTTCAGCATGAGGAGACGCATATGTGTATCCAAGTTTCATGGCTGTGGGTCAAACAGGGCATGAGTTGTACCTGTTCAAAGTTGCCATTTTCAATTGAGTGCTATAGCGCCACCTTTGGACGAAAGATTGTGAGAATTATTTCTTGATTGTTTTTCATGACCATATACCATATGGCCGAGTTTCGTAAAAAGCGACTGCACGGTTCAGCCAGAACTGCGAAAAGTGGCAGAAGAAGAAGAAGAAGAAGAAGAAGAAGAAGAAGAAGTGACAGAATACTGCCAATAACAATACGGTTCCAGAGCTGAGCTCTGGCCCCGTAATAAATAAGCCCGTCATAGTAAAAGATAAAAAAGAACAGCGCAAATAGTGGTGCAATTCTGAGAACACTCAAATGGGGCACTGAGAACACTCAGAGGGTTAAAAAACACAATATGAGGCCACACAGGGCCGTAACACATGTCATCAGTGTTTCCCATTCATTTCATAGACTGTAGTGGCCCACTGTTGTCTAATTTGGGTGGACCCATCACCCCAGATCACCCTAGAAGGTCTAGGTCCACCCATAACCCCGGACCAGTATATAGGGTTCAGGTCCACCCATAACCCCGGACCACCCTGGAGGGTCCAGGTCCACCCATCACAGGGAAACAGTGATGTCATAATGATCTTAACACATTCATTATCACACATTATAAATGATTACATAATAAACTAGAAAAAGTCTCCGCCAGCAGACTTGTGTTGGGAATGTTGGGAATGTTCTAATTCTCATGTTCTAATTAGAACATGTTACTGTGTCATAGTAACATGACACAAGTGTCCTATCCGTGTCCTATCTGTCTGTTTTATCCAAACCTTAGTTGGATAAAACTGGTATCCCCACCTGGAGTTACTGTATAACTGTCCTATCCGTCCTGTCTGTATAAGTGTCCTATCCGTCCTGTCTGTATAAGTGTCCTATCCGTCCTGTCTGTATAAGTGTCCTATCCGTCCTGTCTGTATAAGTGTCCTATCCGTCCTGTCTATGTAAGTGTCCTATCCGTCCTGTCTGTGTAAGTGTCCTATCTGTCCTGTCTGTGTAAGTGTCCTATCCAATTGTTACAGTATCCGCCATTTCTCAGCCATTTCGTGATTATTCCTGTCTTACCTCACTTTGAAAGAGGCAAAGACTCTTTCAAAGTGACACATGTATTTATAGCCCGTTATATGTCACTAGCCAATCAGATCACACTATTTCACCGTATTGTCAAGTGTCACGTGAGGCTCGACCAATGTTTGCTTGGATGACGGAAAGTGAAAACAAACTCTCCTGGCGGAGACAACTAGAAAATGTGCTCCTCGGAGTACAGGTCTCCGCCAGGTCAGGAAGTTGATAGTATCACACTAGAAAGTATTTATCCTAATTCTGTCTTACCTATTATGTTACATATTGTGATGTCACGTGAAGCTTGACCAATCCAAGGTGTTCACAGACGGACGGACACACGGACGGACTAAGTGAAAACATACTCTCCACCATGCCTTCGGCCTGGCGGAGACAATGACCAGGTCGAACTGATTACTAAGTTCGACCTTTACACATTTTTAATTGTGTAAAGGACACATTTGTGAAAAAGGTTGATGAAGTCATCATTTTGCTGCTGTCTGGTTGCCCTAACAGGGCAACCAGACTATAGTTCTAGTGACACTTTATTCTTTCTAGATAAACTTTATTTTGCCGTGCTCCCACAGTCAAAATGACCGGCTTCACCGGGAATCGTGCGCTTTTATTTTGCTAAGAGATTGGTTGCATAGTTTTATTGATATTGATTTATTAGTGCATTACATTTCCCCATCCACTTTAATGGAAAAGTAAAAAAAACAAAAAAAAAGCTTTTTTTTCCTCAGAAACCGTAAGAGCTAGAGTTACCAGATTTGGAGGGGAGGTTTATAATTTAGTGAAAATTATTTAAAAAAATAATTACACCAGTCGGCCTCATGGTGGCGCTATAACAGTCCACTTTACATTTTGGCCTATAACTCTTGAACCGTAGGTCATAGAATAGCCTTTTTTCCCCTAGATTCCTTGGGTCAAGACGCAACTCCCCATATGCGTCAGGATAGATTTTCAGCCATTTTGAATTTTCTTCAAAACACACTTTTAGCTCCTCCTCCCACATATTTTGTCCAAATTTCACAAAAATCGGTACACATGATCTCTGGACCCATGCGATAAGCATCTCCAAGCGGAATTTTGATAGTCCATACCGTTCGTCCGTAAATGGCTTCCAAAGTTAGCGGGAGGTTTTACAAAATAGGCCAAAAATCACGAAACGAAACGTCCGGTCAATTCCAAATTTGTCACATGTCAAGGGTGGTTTACTCAACTAATTCCCAAAAGCATTTCCACTTTGATCCATAGGGGGTGCCACAAATGCACAAAACGTAACGTTTGATGCAAAAACATGATTTTGGGGGGATCAATCCTCTCAAAATGAAATAGAAGCGATATCAGGAGTGACGTGACAATATGATTGGCCCGTTACATTTGTGGGAGGGGCCTATTTATTTAGTGGGAGGGGCCTATTTCATAAAATCAAAACGGCACGTATCACGAAGGCGGGATCCAATCGGCACCCGATTCGAATGGCACGCGACCGGCGTCGGCGCAACCACACTTTGCAATTTCCCAGAATTGCGACGCGTCTAGTTAGGCACCCTGGTTGTCGGACTCAGTGCGTACTGAGAGACGGAGCCTAAGAGCAGCTGAGCGTAAATGGAGAAATGGCAACCTCCCGGAGGACCTTCTTACCTTCCAATCTCTCCTTTCTACCTTTTCCTCCTCTCTATCAGCTGCTAAAGCTGCTTTCTTCTGCACTAAAATTCAGGCTTCTGCTTCTAACCCTAAAAAACTCTTTGAGACTTTCTCCTCTCTCCTGCAACCACCTCCCCCTCCTCCCTCCTCGTCCCTCGTCCCTGACGATTTCGCCAACTTCTTTGACAAGAAGGTGAACGATATCCGATCCTCATTCCCTCCTCCCCCGGCTGGTGCCCTGCGCACTACCCACACCCGTCCCTCTTCCACCCTCCCCTCTCTAGCTTCATCTACTCCTCTCTCCCCCCCCTCCACCTCTCTATCCCATTTTTCTCCCCTTTCTCCTAACGAGGTCCTTCTCCTTGTTACCTCTAGCCGCCCCACCTCATGCTCTCTGGACCCTGTCCCATCCCCTCTGCTGCAGTCCACTGCACCTGAACTTCTTCCCTTCTTAACCCACCTTATTAACACCTCTCTGACATCTGGTTACTTTCCCTCTACTTTCAAGACTGCCAGAGTCACCCCCCTCCTCAAGAAACCGACACTTGACCCCTCTGAAGTCAAGAACTACAGGCCGGTTTCCCTTCTATCCTTCCTATCTAAAACTCTCGAACGTGCTGTGTTCAAACAACTGTCCTCGTATCTCCACCAGAACAACCTCCTGGACTCCAACCAGTCTGGGTTCAAAGTGGGTCACTCGACAGAGACTGCCCTCCTGGCAGTGGCGGAGTCACTCCATGCCGCTAGAGCGAACTCTCTCTCCTCTGTCCTGATACTCCTGGACCTGTCTGCAGCGTTCGACACAGTGAACCATCAGATCCTCCTCTCCACCCTCGAGGGGATGGGTGTCTCAGGCTCTGCACTCTCCCTGTTTGCATCCTACCTGACGGGTCGCTCCTACCAGGTGAAGCTGGGAGGGTCTGTGTCAGAACCACACAGGCTCACTACTGGGGTTCCCCAAGGCTCGGTTCTGGGTCCTCTTCTCTTCTCTCTCTACACTACATCTCTTGGTGCTGTCATCCGCTCCCATGGCTTTTCCTACCACTGCTATGCCGATGACACCCAGCTGATCCTCTCATTCCCCCCCTCTGACACACACGTGGAGGCACGCATTGCTGCTTGTCTGGCTGACATCTCGGAGTGGATGTCGACGAACCACCTGAAGCTCAACCTGGACAAGACCGAGCTGATGTTCATCCCGGGGAAGGGCTGTCCTCACCGAGACATGGCCATCACCATTGAGAACGCTGTGGTGACGTCAACTCGGACTGAGAAGAATCTGGGTGTGACCCTGGACGATCAACTGTCGTTCTCGGCTAACATCGCATCAGTGACACGGTCCTGCAGATTCCTCCTCTACAACATCAGGAGAATTCGGCCCTTCCTCACGGAGAAGGCAGCCCAGGTGCTCATCCAGGCTCTTGTCATCTCCCGCCTGGACTACTGCAACTCCCTCCTGGCTGGCGCTCCGGCATCTGCCATCAGACCCCTGGAGCTTGTTCAGAAAGCTGCGGCTCGTCTGGTGTTCAACCGCCCCAAGTTCTCTCACACAACTATCCTTCTCCGTTCCCTGCACTGGCTCCCCGTAGCGGCTCGCATTCAGTTTAAAACCCTGGTGCTAGCCTATAGGGCAGCGAAAGGAACAGCTCCCTCTTACCTCCGGGTATTGGTCAATGCCCACAACCCTTCCCGACCACTCCGGTCGGCCACCAAGGGGCGACTGACTCCCCCGCCACTCAACGGTCCTTCTGGTCGATCGACACGGTCACGACTTTTTTCTGTTCTGGCCCCACAGTGGTGGAATGAACTTCCCACTGATGTCAGGACAGCAGAGTCACTGCCCATCTTTCGCCGCAGGCTGAAAACCCACCTCTTCAGGAAACACTACCCTTCCTCTTTGCCTGGCCTACTTGTTGTTAACTAGTTGTACGAATGCTTGTTTTATTGTTGAATTGTTTATTGGATCTTGTTTAGTCAATACAATTATTTGTTTTTAGCTCCTGCTCATTTGACTACTTTGTCTCATCTGTTTAAGGAAATAGGTAGCTGATATATTGCACTTTTACCTTAGCGCTAGGTATGCTCTTGGTTGCTTGTTATTGCAGAAAATGCACTTATAACCTCTGGTGATTAGTAGCTTTCGTTCCCTACCTTTGTTGATTGCACTTATTGTAAGTCGCTTTGGATAAAAGCGTCTGCTAAATGACTGTAATGTAATGTAATGTAGTATTTAAAAGCTGAATGGACACACATGTATTTACTCCTCTCTCCACCAGGGGGCAGCGATGACTCTCTGCTTCTCTGAAAACACACCCAGGTGTTCTGTGAAAAGACAATAAACCAATAAGAATCAGAATGTATTAACTGTGTGAACATGTTAACACTTTAGAATAACCTTCCCTTATAAAATTAAATGTAGTTAATGTGTTATTTATAACTTGTTAAATGTGTGTTAATGGTTTATGCTTTAACAATTATTTATAAAACTATGCTATTAATAGTTAATAGATCATGAACAAGTTATTAGTAGGCCTAAACCTCCCAGCACCTTCCCTGCAACTACAGTAACAATCAAAGTAGAAACAACTCAGTCCATTCAAACAACATTTGACCAATACTTTGTCAACAGTGTATCTTAGTAGGAAGGGCAGCTCAGTTGGTAGAACACTCTCCTTTGGACCACAAGGTTCTGTCTTTGATCCTGATAGTGATGGAATGATCAGTGTTTTCAATGAACTGAATCAATGGTACAGTTCACTGAAATATTGTGTTCAATGAACTGAATCATTGGTACAGTTCACTGAAATGTTGTGTTCAATGAACTGAATCATTGGGTTCAGTTCACTGAAATGTTGTGTTCGATGAACTGAATCATTGGGTTCAGTTCACTGAAATGTTGTGTTCGATGAACTGAATCATTGGTACAGTTCACTGAAATGTTGTGTTCAATGAACTGAATCATTGGTACAGTTCACTGAAATGTTCAGAGTTTGGCTGCATTGTGTCGTCTCTTCACTTCCTAACTGAGTCACCTGAACGTCCTCTCAGGCTATGGGATCTAAACTCCTGCGTCATGTAAAACATGTTTATATTTGATTGATGATGAATGGTCCAATGTATGTTTTATAGTTTTATACACTTTTATACATTAAAACTGTATGAATGTATGTAAAAAGGTTTAGTAAAAAGAAAGAGGAAGTGAACCTGGGTGTGTGGGAGGAGTCTAAAGATCGTCATTGGCTGTCGGCACCAGAATACGACCTGATAGAAGAAGAAGAGAGACAGTTAAAACAGACACACAAATAAATCCTATGTAATGTATTGTGTGTATTTCTCCATAAAATGCATACATGTACACACAACACAATAACACAACAACACAACAACATTAGGGTTCAGTCATCAGGGTCACATGTTGCATCAGAACTAATGTGAACATTTGACTATTATTTAAGACTAAATGTGACAACATAGAACACACTTTGACCTCTAACTAGGTCGTCTAAACTGGTCTAAACTCGTTAAGGTTCTAAACCAATATAAACCAGTTTAGGTTGTGGCTTTACATATGTGTTTGTTTGTTTGTTCGTTTGTTTGTTTGTTTGTTTGCTTGTTGATCTGACCTCATTTCTTCCACTGGTAGTATATTAATTAATGAAACATGTTAATTAAACATGCTAATCACCTCGTTTCTTCCACTGGAAGTAGATAAATCCAGACAGGAACAAGACCAGACCCAGAACCAGACCTGATGCTCCGATGGCCACCTTGTTCTTCACTGACTCTGGCATGGAGAAATCTGACAATACAAATATTATATTATATTAATTATATTATATTATAAATTCTATAAATGCTATGAATGTCTTTATACCTGCAGCCATTAGTAAACAAAGATGATCTAGACAAGACACTTAAGCTCTAAGTAGGTGAGGCTCCTGTCATGACCTTCGTATTAAAATAGTTACTTTTTTTAGGATGTTTTAATGTATTTGTATTGATTCTTATTTCTGGTGTCTGTATTATTATTGTGTCTTGTTTTTAATTTGATTGCTGTGTTTCCTTTCTGCAAAACAAATGTACCTTCAGGTACAAAGAGAGAAGAATCCTTGAACCCTTAAAACAGAGTGCAGTGTAACACATTACAGTAGATTACAGTAGAATACAGTAGAATAGAGTAGATTACAGTAACTGACCCCAGTCCATCTTGATAGGCGCGGTCAGGCTGGGATGTTCCACCATGCATGTGACCTTCTCTCCTGATCTGCAACACACACACACACACACGCACACGCACACACACACACACACACACACACACACACACACACACACACACACACACACACACACACCACGGTGCCGAGGGGGCATCCGAAATGAGCCATACCGCTCATCATAATAACTAAAAACGATGAACTATTATATTTAAATGTAAGATTAAAAACACAACTACAATTAGGCACCATATCACTAGACCGTTATAGGCAATAAGATAAGCTTATACTGATATTTTCTCTGTCTAAAATAATCATGACGTGCGTGTGTCCTCAAGTAGAATGTGTGTCCATGTGGATCTGCTCAGAGCTGAAGCGGCCCCTCCTCCCCGCCCGGTCTGGCAGTGAGTGAGCAGCTGTTAATTAGCACTAACATTAGGACACATTGTGAAATTAGACAATCTACACGATGAAACGCGCCGCGCTTCCACACATTGATCCGTTGATCTTTGTTATTATTCCGTTTTTTGGAGAAAAAAAAAAGGTTTGACTATTTTTGTGTAGGAGCGTGAATGCCCCGCTGGGCTCTCCTCCGCTCTAGTGTTTATTGTGTATTCCACTATTCACTCCCCATTGCAGAAAACATAGGAAGGCAAGAAAATTAGCAACGAGATATGCACGTTCTAGCGTGTTCCTGTGTGTGTATTCATGTATAACACACTCACTCGCGGGTCTCTGTGTGCGTTCGTCATGCTTGCACGACGACGAGCTTGCTGCGTAGTTGTGTCTGGAGTAGACTGGTGATAAACACGGGACTCGGGAGGAATCGTGTGTGTGTGTGTGTGTGTGTGTGTGTGTGTGTGTGTGTGTGTGTGTGTGTGTGTGTGTGTGTGTGTGTGTGTGTGTGTGTGTGTGTGACTTAATATTAGCCGAGCAATTAATGGGCAATTTTCAGCAAGTGAGTAACACTTGTTTTATTTTTTTAAAGAATATATGTATAGGTGTCTATTAGGTGTGTATTTCTATGTATAAGTGTCTGTTAGGTGTGTACCTGGGTGTGTACTCCAGGTAGGAGTGGTACTGGTAGTACCAGTAGAGGTGTGTATTTCTATGTATAGGTGTCTGTTAGGTGTGTACCTGGGTGTGTACTCCAGGTAGGAGTGGTACTGGTAGTACCAGTCTCCATCAGACAGCTCGGCAGTAGAGGAGAGACCAGAGGTCAAAGGTTCTTGACCTATCCACCAGGTCACCAGGATCACTTTAGGATAGAAGTCGTAGCTGCTGCACCTCAGCATGTGAGTGTGTTCACCACGACGAGGGGGAGTCTCTGACTTCAGACTCACTTTGGGCTCCACTGGATAAATAAGATTATTATTATTATTATTATTATTATCATCATTATTATTATTATTATGATTACCCTTATTATTATTATTATTATTATTATTATTATTATTATTATTATTATATAACCGTCATAGGAAGTAGGAACATGTTATTATCATTAATAATTGTATATCATCCAAATGATCCAGAAAGCTGCAACACACTTGTTCTTCAACCAGCCAAAATGTTCACATTTCCCGGCTCTCCCCCGTTCTCCTCTCCCTCCATTGACCCTCCAGTTGCTGCCCTCACAGAGTACAAAACACTGATGTTGGCCTACAAACCAACCAAAGGTATAACACCTCCATATACCTGATCCAACCCTATACAACCTCTCACCCTCCTCATGTCCTAGACTCTTCTCTCTTCTCTAAAACACTCTGGACAACGCTCCTCATGTCCTAGACTCTTCTCTCTTCTCTAAAACACTCTGGACAACGCTCCACACGTCCTAGACTCTTCTCTAAAACACTCTGGACAACGCTCCACACGTCCTAGACTCTTCTCTAAAACACTCTGGACAACGCTCCACACGTCCTAGACTCTTCTCTCTTCTCTAAAACACACTGGACAACGCTCCACACGTCCTAGACTCTTCTCTCTTCTCTAAAACTCCCTGGACAACGCTCCTCATGTCCTAGACTCTTCTCTCTTCTCTAAAACACCCTGGACAACACTCCACACGTCCTAGACTCTTCTCTCTTCTCTAAAACACTCTGGACAACGCTCCACACGTCCTAGACTCTTCTCTCTTCTCTAAAACACCCTGGACAACACTCCACACGTCCTAGACTCTTCTCTCTTCTCTAAAACACTCTGGACAACGCTCCACACGTCCTAGACTCTTCTCTCTTCTCTAAAACACTCTGGACAACGCTCCACACGTCCTAGACTCTTCTCTCTTCTCTAAAACACTCTGGACAACGCTCCACACGTCCTAGACTCTTCTCTCTTCTCTAAAACTCCCTGGACAACGCTAAACACGTCCTAGACTCTTCTCTCTTCTCTAAAACACTCTGGACAACGCTCCTCATGTCCTAGACTCTTCTCTCTTCTCTAAAACACTCTGGACAACACTCCACACGTCCTAGACTCTTCTCTCTTCTCTAAAACTCCCTGGACAACGCTCCTCATGTCCTAGACTCTTCTCTAAAACACTCTGGACAACGCTCCACACGTCCTAGACTCTTCTCTCTTCTCTAAAACACACTGGACAACGCTCCACACGTCCTAGTCTCTTCTCTCTTCTCTAAAACACACTGGACAACGCTCCACACGTCCTAGACTCTTCTCTCTTCTCTAAAACACTCTGGACAACGCTCCACACGTCCTAGACTCTTCTCTCTTCTCTAAAACACTCTGGACAACGCTCCACACGTCCTAGACTCTTCTCTCTTCTCTAAAACTCCCTGGACAACGCTACACACGTCCTAGACTCTTCTCTCTTCTCTAAAACACTCTGGACAACGCTCCTCATGTCCTAGACTAACACTCCACACGTCCTAGACTCTTCTCTCTTCTCTAAAACACCCTGGACAACGCTCCACACGTCCTAGACTCTTCTCTCTTCTCTAAAACACTCTGGACAACGCTCCACACGTCCTAGACTCTTCTCTCTTCTCTAAAACACTCTGGACAACGCTCCACACGTCCTAGACTCTTCTCTCTTCTCTAAAACACCCTGGACAACGCTCCACACGTCCTAGACTCTTCTCTCTTCTCTAAAACACTCTGGACAACGCTCCACACGTCCTAGACTCTTCTCTCTTCTCTAAAACACTCTGGACAACGCTCCACACGTCCTAGACTCTTCTCTCTTCTCTAAAACACTCTGGACAACGCTCCTCATGTCCTAGACTCTTCTCTCTTCTCTAAAACACTCTGGACAACGCTCCACACGTCCTAGACTCTTCTCTCTTCTCTAAAACTCCCTGGACAACGCTCCTCATGTCCTAGACTCTTCTCTCTTCTCTAAAACACTCTGGACAACGCTCCACACGTCCTAGACTCTTCTCTCTTCTCTAAAACACACTGGACAACGCTCCACACGTCCTAGACTCTTCTCTCTTCTCTAAAACACTCTGGACAACGCTCCACACGTCCTAGACTCTTCTCTCTTCTCTAAAACACTCTGGACAACGCTCCACACGTCCTAGACTCTTCTCTCTTCTCTAAAACTCCCTGGACAACGCTCCTCATGTCCTAGACTCTTCTCTCTTCTCTAAAACACCCTGGACAACGCTCCACACGTCCTAGACTCTTCTCTCTTCTCTAAAACACCCTGGACAACGCTCCACACGTCCTAGACTCTTCTCTCTTCTCTAAAACTCCCTGGACAACGCTCCTCATGTCCTAGACTCTTCTCTCTTCTCTAAAACACCCTGGACAACGCTCCACACGTCCTAGACTCTTCTCTCTTCTCTAAAACACTCTGGACAACGCTCCTCATGTCCTAGACTCTTCTCTCTTCTCTAAAACACCCTGGACAACGCTCCACACGTCCTAGACTCTTCTCTCTTCTCTAAAACACCCTGGACAACGCTCCACACGTCCTAGACTCTTCTCTCTTCTCTAAAACTCCCTGGACAACGCTCCTCATGTCCTAGACTCTTCTCTCTTCTCTAAAACACCCTGGACAACACTCCACACGTCCTAGACTCTTCTCTCTTCTCTAAAACACTCTGGACAACGCTCCACACGTCCTAGACTCTTCTCTCTTCTCTAAAACACCCTGGACAACACTCCACACGTCCTAGACTCTTCTCTCTTCTCTAAAACACTCTGGACAACGCTCCACACGTCCTAGACTCTTCTCTCTTCTCTAAAACACACTGGACAACGCTCCACACGTCCTAGACTCTTCTCTCTTCTCTAAAACACCCTGGACAACACTCCACACGTCCTAGACTCTTCTCTCTTCTCTAAAACACCCTGGACAACGCTCCACACGTCCTAGACTCTTCTCTCTTCTCTAAAACACCCTGGACAACGCTCCTCATGTCCTAGACTCTTCTCTCTTCTCTAAAACACCCTGGACAACGCTCCACACGTCCTAGACTCTTCTCTCTTCTCTAAAACACCCTGGACAACGCTCCACAGGTCCTAGACTCTTCTCTCTTCTCTAAAACTCCCTGGACAACGCTCCTCATGTCCTAGACTCTTCTCTCTTCTCTAAAACACCCTGGACAACGCTCCACACGTCCTAGACTCTTCTCTCTTCTCTAAAACACTCTGGACAACGCTCCACACGTCCTAGACTCTTCTCTCTTCTCTAAAACACTCTGGACAACGCTCCACACGTCCTAGACTCTTCTCTCTTCTCTAAAACACACTGGACAACGCTCCACACGTCCTAGACTCTTCTCTCTTCTCTAAAACACCCTGGACAACGCTCCACACGTCCTAGACTCTTCTCTCTTCTCTAAAACACTCTGGACAACGCTCCACACGTCCTAGACTCTTCTCTCTTCTCTAAAACACTCTGGACAACGCTCCACACGTCCTAGACCCTTCTCTCTTCTCTAAAACACTCTGGACAACGCTCCACACGTCCTAGACCCTTCTCTCTTCTCTAAAACACTCTGGACAACGCTCCACACGTCCTAGACTCTTCTCTCTTCTCTAAAACACTCTGGACAACGCTCCACACGTCCTAGACTCTTCTCTCTTCTCTAAAACACTCTGGACAACGCTCCACACGTCCTAGACTCTTCTCTCTTCTCTAAAACACTCTGGACAACGCTCCACACGTCCTAGACTCTTCTCTCTTCTCTAAAACACTCTGGACAACGCTCCACACGTCCTAGACTCTTCTCTCTTCTCTAAAACACTCTGGACAACGCTCCACACGTCCTAGACTCTTCTCTCTTCTCTAAAACACTCTGGACAACGCTCCACACGTCCTAGACTCTTCTCTCTTCTCTAAAACACTCTGGACAACGCTCCACACGTCCTAGACTCTTCTCTCTTCTCTAAAACACTCTGGACAACGCTCCACACGTCCTAGACTCTTATCTCTTCTCTAAAACACGCTGGACAACGCTCCACACGTCCTAGACTCTTCTCTCTTCTCTAAAAAACACTGGACAACGCTCCACACGTCCTAGACTCTTCTCTCTTCTCTAAAACACCCTGGACAACGCTCCACACGTCCTAGACTCTTCTCTCTTCTCTAAAACACTCTGGACAACGCTCCACACGTCCTAGACTCTTCTCTCTTCTCTAAAACACTCTGGACAACGCTCCACACGTCCTAGACCCTTCTCTCTTCTCTAAAACACTCTGGACAACGCTCCACACGTCCTAGACTCTTCTCTCTTCTCTAAAACACCCTGGACAACGCTCCACACGTCCTAGACTCTTCTCTCTTCTCTAAAACACTCTGGACAACGCTCCACACGTCCTAGACTCTTCTCTCTTCTCTAAAACACTCTGGACAACGCTCCACACGTCCTAGACTCTTCTCTCTTCTCTAAAACACTCTGGACAACGCTCCACACGTCCTAGACTCTTCTCTCTTCTCTAAAACACTCTGGACAACGCTCCACACGTCCTAGACTCTTCTCTCTTCTCTAAAACACTCTGGACAACGCTCCACACGTCCTAGACTCTTCTCTCTTCTCTAAAACACTCTGGACAACGCTCCACACGTCCTAGACTCTTCTCTCTTCTCTAAAACACTCTGGACAACGCTCCACACGTCCTAGACTCTTCTCTCTTCTCTAAAACACTCTGGACAACGCTCCACACGTCCTAGACTCTTCTCTCTTCTCTAAAACACTCTGGACAACGCTCCACACGTCCTAGACTCTTCTCTCTTCTCTAAAACACTCTGGACAACGCTCCACACGTCCTAGACTCTTCTCTCTTCTCTAAAACACACTGGACAACGCTCCACACGTCCTAGACTCTTCTCTCTTCTCTAAAACACACTGGACAACGCTCCACACGTCCTAGACTCTTCTCTCTTCTCTAAAACACTCTGGACAACGCTCCACACGTCCTAGACTCTTCTCTCTTCTCTAAAACACTCTGGACAACGCTCCACACGTCCTAGACTCTTCTCTCTTCTCTAAAACTCCCTGGACAACGCTCCTCATGTCCTAGACTCTTCTCTCTTCTCTAAAACACCCTGGACAACGCTCCACACGTCCTAGACTCTTCTCTCTTCTCTAAAACACCCTGGACAACGCTCCACACGTCCTAGACTCTTCTCTCTTCTCTAAAACTCCCTGGACAACGCTCCTCATGTCCTAGACTCTTCTCTCTTCTCTAAAACACCCTGGACAACGCTCCACACGTCCTAGACTCTTCTCTCTTCTCTAAAACACTCTGGACAACGCTCCTCACGTCCTAGACTCTTCTCTCTTCTCTAAAACACCCTGGACAACGCTCCACACGTCCTAGACTCTTCTCTCTTCTCTAAAACACCCTGGACAACGCTCCACACGTCCTAGACTCTTCTCTCTTCTCTAAAACACCCTGGACAACGCTCCACACGTCCTAGACTCTTCTCTCTTCTCTAAAACACTCTGGACAACGCTCCACACGTCCTAGACTCTTCTCTCTTCTCTAAAACACTCTGGACAACGCTCCACACGTCCTAGACTCTTCTCTCTTCTCTAAAACACTCTGGACAACGCTCCACACGTCCTAGACCCTTCTCTCTTCTCTAAAACACTCTGGACAACGCTCCACACGTCCTAGACCCTTCTCTCTTCTCTAAAACACTCTGGACAACGCTCCACACGTCCTAGACTCTTCTCTCTTCTCTAAAACACTCTGGACAACGCTCCACACGTCCTAGACTCTTCTCTCTTCTCTAAAACACTCTGGACAACGCTCCACACGTCCTAGACTCTTCTCTCTTCTCTAAAACACTCTGGACAACGCTCCACACGTCCTAGACTCTTCTCCTTTCTCTAAAACACTCTGGACAACGCTCCACACGTCCTAGACTCTCCTCTCTTCTCTAAAACACTCTGGACAACGCTCCACACGTCCTAGACTCTTCTCTCTTCTCTAAAACACTCTGGACAACGCTCCACACGTCCTAGACTCTTCTCTCTTCTCTAAAACACTCTGGACAACGCTCCACACGTCCTAGACTCTTCTCTCTTCTCTAAAACACACTGGACAACGCTCCACACGTCCTAGACTCTTCTCTCTTCTCTAAAACACTCTGGACAACGCTCCACACGTCCTAGACTCTTCTCTCTTCTCTAAAACACTCTGGACAACGCTCCACACGTCCTAGACTCTTCTCTCTTCTCTAAAACACCCTGGACAACGCTCCACACGTCCTAGACTCTTCTCTCTTCTCTAAAACACCCTGGACAACGCTCCACACGTCCTAGACTCTTCTCTCTTCTCTAAAACACTCTGGACAACGCTCCACACGTCCTAGACTCTTCTCTCTTCTCTAAAACACTCTGGACAACGCTCCACACGTCCTAGACTCTTCTCTCTTCTCTAAAACACTCTGGACAACGCTCCACACGTCCTAGACCCTTCTCTCTTCTCTAAAACACTCTGGACAACGCTCCACACGTCCTAGACCCTTCTCTCTTCTCTAAAACACTCTGGACAACGCTCCACACGTCCTAGACTCTTCTCTCTTCTCTAAAACACTCTGGACAACGCTCCACACGTCCTAGACTCTTCTCTCTTCTCTAAAACACTCTGGACAACGCTCCACACGTCCTAGACTCTTCTCTCTTCTCTAAAACACTCTGGACAACGCTCCACACGTCCTAGACTCTTCTCCTTTCTCTAAAACACTCTGGACAACGCTCCACACGTCCTAGACTCTCCTCTCTTCTCTAAAACACTCTGGACAACGCTCCACACGTCCTAGACTCTTCTCTCTTCTCTAAAACACTCTGGACAACGCTCCACACGTCCTAGACTCTTCTCTCTTCTCTAAAACACACTGGACAACGCTCCACACGTCCTAGACTCTTCTCTCTTCTCTAAAACACCCTGGACAACGCTCCACACGTCCTAGACTCTTCTCTCTTCTCTAAAACACTCTGGACAACGCTCCACACGTCCTAGACTCTTCTCTCTTCTCTAAAACACTCTGGACAACGCTCCACACGTCCTAGACCCTTCTCTCTTCTCTAAAACACTCTGGACAACGCTCCACACGTCCTAGACCCTTCTCTCTTCTCTAAAACACTCTGGACAACGCTCCACACGTCCTAGACTCTTCTCTCTTCTCTAAAACACTCTGGACAACGCTCCACACGTCCTAGACTCTTCTCTCTTCTCTAAAACACTCTGGACAACGCTCCACACGTCCTAGACTCTTATCTCTTCTCTAAAACACTCTGGACAACGCTCCACACGTCCTAGACTCTTATCTCTTCTCTAAAACACTCTGGACAACGCTCCACACGTCCTAGACTCTTATCTCTTCTCTAAAACACGCTGGACAACGCTCCACACGTCCTAGACTCTTCTCTCTTCTCTAAAACACACTGGACAACGCTCCACACGTCCTAGACTCTTCTCTCTTCTCTAAAACACCCTGGACAACGCTCCACACGTCCTAGACTCTTCTCTCTTCTCTAAAACACTCTGGACAACGCTCCACACGTCCTAGACTCTTCTCTCTTCTCTAAAACACTCTGGACAACGCTCCACACGTCCTAGACCCTTCTCTCTTCTCTAAAACACTCTGGACAACGCTCCACACGTCCTAGACTCTTCTCTCTTCTCTAAAACACCCTGGACAACGCTCCACACGTCCTAGACTCTTCTCTCTTCTCTAAAACACTCTGGACAACGCTCCACACGTCCTAGACTCTTCTCTCTTCTCTAAAACACTCTGGACAACGCTCCACACGTCCTAGACTCTTCTCCTTTCTCTAAAACACTCTGGACAACGCTCCACACGTCCTAGACTCTCCTCTCTTCTCTAAAACACTCTGGACAACGCTCCACACGTCCTAGACTCTCCTCTCTTCTCTAAAACACTCTGGACAACGCTCCACACGTCCTAGACTCTTCTCTCTTCTCTAAAACACTCTGGACAACGCTCCACACGTCCTAGACTCTTCTCTCTTCTCTAAAACACACTGGACAACGCTCCACACGTCCTAGACTCTTCTCCCTTCTCTAAAACACCCTGGACAACGCTCCACACGTCCTAGACTCTTCTCTCTTCTCTAAAACACTCTGGACAACGCTCCACACGTCCTAGACTCTTCTCTCTTCTCTAAAACACTCTGGACAACGCTCCACACGTCCTAGACCCTTCTCTCTTCTCTAAAACACTCTGGACAACGCTCCACACGTCCTAGACTCTTCTCTCTTCTCTAAAACACTCTGGACAACGCTCCACACGTCCTAGACTCTTCTCTCTTCTCTAAAACACTCTGGACAACGCTCCACATGTCCTAGACTCTTATCTCTTCTCTAAAACACGCTGGACAACGCTCCACACGTCCTAGACTCTTCTCTCTTCTCTAAAACACACTGGACAACGCTCCACACGTCCTAGACTCTTCTCTCTTCTCTAAAACACCCTGGACAACGCTCCACACGTCCTAGACTCTTCTCTCTTCTCTAAAACACTCTGGACAACGCTCCACACGTCCTAGACTCTTCTCTCTTCTTTAAAACACTCTGGACAACGCTCCACACGTCCTAGACCCTTCTCTCTTCTCTAAAACACTCTGGACAACGCTCCACACGTCCTAGACTCTTCTCTCTTCTCTAAAACACCCTGGACAACGCTCCACACGTCCTAGACTCTTCTCTCTTCTCTAAAACACTCTGGACAACGCTCCACACGTCCTAGACTCTTCTCTCTTCTCTAAAACACTCTGGACAACGCTCCACACGTCCTAGACTCTTCTCCTTTCTCTAAAACACTCTGGACAACGCTCCACACGTCCTAGACTCTCCTCTCTTCTCTAAAACACTCTGGACAACGCTCCACACGTCCTAGACTCTTCTCTCTTCTCTAAAACACTCTGGACAACGCTCCACACGTCCTAGACTCTTCTCTCTTCTCTAAAACACTCTGGACAACGCTCCACACGTCCTAGACTCTTCTCTCTTCTCTAAAACACCCTGGACAACGCTCCACACGTCCTAGACTCTTCTCTCTTCTCTAAAACACTCTGGACAACGCTCCACACGTCCTAGACTCTTCTCTCTTCTCTAAAACACTCTGGACAACGCTCCACACGTCCTAGACCCTTCTCTCTTCTCTAAAACACTCTGGACAACGCTCCACACGTCCTAGACTCTTCTCTCTTCTCTAAAACACTCTGGACAACGCTCCACACGTCCTAGACTCTTCTCTCTTCTCTAAAACACTCTGGACAACGCTCCACACGTCCTAGACTCTTCTCTCTTCTCTAAAACACTCTGGACAACGCTCCACACGTCCTAGACTCTTCTCTCTTCTCTAAAACACTCTGGACAACGCTCCACACGTCCTAGACTCTTCTCTCTTCTCTAAAACACTCTGGACAACGCTCCACACGTCCTAGACTCTTCTCTCTTCTCTAAAACACTCTGGACAACGCTCCACACGTCCTAGACTCTTCTCTCTTCCTGACCTAGCCTTGACAACCTTGCAGTCTTATTCAAAGGTTAAAATGTAATTTAGATCATTTAGATAGCATATTATGTAGACAGATGCCAGGTTCAACCTGGCATCCTATAATTTGGATAGTTTCAATGTACATATTATGTATTTGTTTGATATTATACTATTTAGACTGATGATAGGTTATTGGTTTACATATGATCCTAGATTACTATTTCTATGCATTTGATGCATTACCTCATGTTTTCCTTGCTTACTGTAAATCACTCTGGATTAAGAGCGTCTGATAAATGCCTATATTGTAAATTGTAACTGTAAATGTCAGTGTTTGGCCACCAGATGGCACCAGAGTGCTGTAGATTCTACAATCTCCTACAGTTTTCTACAACATAGAATGCATTTATATAACATAATTTAAACATATTAAATAATTCACAGTTACACAGTGCTTTACATAAACAACAATAAAGCAAGCAATATCATTGTATGAAAATGATATTGCTTAATAAACAAACAAAACAATACACATAATCCTGTAAAATGTTGTGATGAAAAACATACAAAACAAACTAGTTAAGACAATAATTAAAATATAAAATCAGGTGGTGAAATGAAGTGTATAGAGGTGTGTTTTAGCCTGCATGGTTATTTTTAACAATAATTTAAAAACATTAATCCTGGTGTCTTTGTTTTAGGCAGGTCATTATATGTAGGTGAAAACGCTCATAGCCTATAGATCTATGTTTCATTTATATTACTGTACGATGGTGACTGACACCACATGTTGTGAGCTTGTAGATCTGCTATTTCCACTGCGTGACAGCCTGTTACAGTATAAATCAAGAGGATCTGAAATGTTTCTCAGCAGATAAAGAAATATGTAATAATTATTATATGATCAATATTAACACCATTAATCATCTCTGAATAGAATCGTGTGATTTCATGTTATAGTTTATGAGGTGATGAGTGTTGAGTGCTGCTCTGAGATCAGCTCACCTCTCTTGTTCAGAACAGAGGAGTAGTAGCCCTCAATGTTGGGTTTGCAGAATTTCTCTCGGTTTGCTCTCATCCTAGCCAGTTCTCTAGGATCTTTATTGAGGCGCTCTGCCTGCTTCACACCAAACTCAGTGTATCCAACCCACTGATCTACTCTACTGTCCCACCTGAGGAACTCATCGCCATCGAAATTCTTTGAGTATATGTACTGTATGTCCTTCAGCTCACTGGAGTTAAACACACAGCGGTGAGTCACATAGTACACATATCCATCTGGAAGTAGTCGACAATGAAAAATGTCATTAATGTTCAGTTTTATTCATCTGTATAATATCAACACTAGGCTAACTGCCCCCCATGAGCCAAATATGTCTCTACATAAAGTCTACAATAGGTTCAGGATGTGAAATCTGGCATTAAAATGTTTTAGGTTTTGTTTCTCTATGTGTCCAGTTGTCTAGTGCGTCTGTCTGTCTGTCTGTCTGTCTGTCTGTCTGTCTGTCTGTCTGTCTGTCTGTCTGTCTGTCTGTCTGTCTGTCTGTCCAGCTGCTGGAATCTAATGTTGACCGGGCATAAACTGTACCCAACCCCCCCCCCCCCCCCCCCCACACCTGTGTTGCGGATCACATGCATGCGCGACTCATGCGCGAATGTTTTGTATTAATTAATTAATTAACCGATCATAAAACAACATTAACAACACACTCTACCATCCTTCAGTGGTGGAAGAAGTACTCAAATGTTTTACTTAAGCTAAAGTGTCTGTCTGTCTGTCTGTCTGTCTGTCTGTCTGTCTGTCTGTCCATCATGTATTTCCAGGATAACAGAGATAACACTTGCAAAAAGGTTGTTATTTTGAGAGAGAAATGCCTCACAATATGAATACATTCTGATATGTTATATTTTGATGGTAACTGTTGTATAATCGTATTATCTTAGATTTTGACATAATTCATGTCTTTATATTGAAAATCCAAATAAATAAGTAAAGGTGTGTGTGTGTGTGTGTGTGTGTGTGTGTGTGTGTGTGTGTGTGTGTGTGTGTGTGTGTGTGTGTGTGTGTGTGTGTGTGTGTGTGTGTGTGTGTGTGTGTGTGTGTGTGTTCAACCGTTTTAGTTAATAACTATTGTGTTAATAGTATTCATGTACCTTTCACTGGTGGTTTCTTCATGGCAGTGTGAACGATGTCCAGGTTGGCTTTGCAGAACGCCTGCCGATCCAAAGCTCCATCATAAGATCCTGTGGAGGTGATATGATCTACAAACGGAGGCTGAGGCTCCACCGCCTTCCCTTTGTTGAAGTCTGCGTACAACACTTCACCATCCAGTGCAAACATCCACTCTTTATATGAGTCTTTAACTGTGTCTGAACAGCTATAGACTTTAATCTGCTCATGGAACACTGGAAATAAAACAAAGATGACATTAAACAACAAACTTCTTCACAGTGACAATAACACATAATCATCATGTTAAACAATCATGTTTGGTTCTTATATGAAGTGAAAGGTTGGATATTAAAAGTAGCTTCCTGTCAAATGTTTTATTCACACTGATTCAATATTGTATAAACAGGTAGTAAAAGGAGTGTGTGTGTGTGTGTGTGTGTGTGTGTGTGTGTGTGTGTGTGTGTGTGTGTGTGTGTGTGTGTGTGTGTGTGTGTGTGTGTGTGTGTGTGTGTGTGTGTGTGTGTATGTGCATGCGCATGTCATTTGTTTGTATTGCGCATTGTTCATATTTGGTTTTATATAATAACAGTAGATATAAATTTATATATTATATAATAACATAAATATAATGTACTTACTTCCTGGGATCGCTTTGACATGAAGTACAGAGGAGAGGATGAGGAGGGTGGCTGTAATCTTCATCATCACTGATCAAACCTGAACTGAATTTAATAGATGAGAATAAACAGATGAGAATAAACAGATGAGAATAAACAGATGAGAATAAACAGATCAGAATAAACAGATGAGAATAAACAGATCAGAATAAACAGATGAGAATAAACAGATCAGAATAAACAGATGAGAATAAACAGATGAGAATAAACAGATGAGAATAAACAGATGAGAATAAACAGATCAGAATAAACAGATGAGAATAAACAGATCAGAATAAACAGATGAGAATAAACAGATCAGAATAAACAGATCAGAATAAACAGATGAGAATAAACAGATCAGAATAAACAGATCAGAATAAACAGATCAGAATAAACAGATGTTTACTGAAAGAGAAGTTCTGGAGTCTGAAAGAGAATGAAGGAGGACTCGTTCTTTAGTTCAGAAGAATCAGCCAATCAGATTAAAGATAAGATGTTACATCATCTGTTTCCAGAAAGACGACAGTCTGTATTATTGCACATAATCATATATGGTATATAGCTGCTGCTTATGTACCTTATGTCTCCTCATGTACATACTGTACCTTATGCACCTTATGTCTCCTCATGTACATACTGTACCTTATGCACCTTATGTCTCCTCATGTACATACTGTACCTTATGCACCTTATGTCTCCTCATGTATATACTGTACCTTATGCACCTTATGTCTAACCTCATGTACATACTGTACCTTATGCACCTTATGTCTCCTCATGTACATACTGTACCTTATGCACCTTATGTCTCCTCATGTACATACTGTACCTTATGCACCTTATGTCTCCTCATGTATATACTGTACCTTATGCACCTTATGTCTCCTCATGTATATACTGTACCTTATGCACCTTATGTCTCCTCATGTATATACTGTACCTTATGCACCTTATGTCTAACCTCATGTACATACGGTACCTTATGCACCTTATGTCTCCTCATGTATATACTGTACCTTATGCACCTTATGTCTCCTCATGTACATACAGTATGTAAAATATCTTTCTTTAATTCATCTTTTATTCTCTCCTTGCCCCCCGTCTTCTTTTCTTTCTCTTTCTGAAAATAACTAAAACGATGGAGCTGCACAAAAAATAATTCCACCCACTTCTTCACCTTTAACCTGTGATGTGACAATAAAGATGATTCTGATTCTGTTGAAGAGAAACACAAGAAAGAAAGAAAGTAAAATGTTATAATTCATTAAAAGCTTTCAGATGAGACATGATGGGAGGCTAAAGGTTAAAGTTCATCACTTCAGATTGAAGTGATTACAGATTATTTAAAATATGAATAAAATAAATCATGTTTCCCATGTAGTTGCTGTTGGAGGGCAACGGGTGGGGGGTTCCAATCCACACCAAACTTTACACAAACACTGTTCAGGTCTGGTAAGAGAATAGTCTCACCAAATAAACTGAATGTCACACATATGGTTCTACAGCAGTGTTACACAGTGTTTCACACTTCATATGGACACAACTCAGAGACCATTGGATTGGAAGGCTGTGCAGTAAAAGTCTATTTAGTCTATTCATTTACTTTGACTCATTTATAAGCTAAGGTGTTCTACATTCTCACACAAAGGAGTCACCTTTGACCTCCTAACTCAGTGGTTCTCAAACTTTTTCATGTCAAGGACCCCCAAATTGTCACATATTAGCCCGCGGACCCTCATTTGAAAAGATATGCCCAAGAACCCCCAGAGAAGATTTTTACGGCTCTAGCAGTGATTCTCAACCATTTTCATTACAAGGGCCTCCAGTTTTACGTGCATTATTAGGCTACGGACCCCCATTTAATGGCATTTATATCTCTGGGACCCCAAATTATATTGTAAAATCAATGTTAATGTAACTCTGAGTGTGCACAAATGGAACCAAATGGACCCTAACGGGTCCATTTGGTTCCATTTGTGCACTCTCAGAGTTACAGACCCATAAGGGTCCATTTGGTTCTTATCCATCATTTAGCTGGGGACCCCCTGGGACTCCCTCAAGGACCCCTGGGGGTCCCCGGACCCCACTTTGAGAACCAATGTCCTAACTCAACCACATCTTCTTGGTCAAAGGTCAAAGGTGACATGTTGGAGCATCAGAGTGGTTAAAGGTAGCCTGGGATCAAATACCATTTTCAGGTTTCTGGTCCGGTCTGGAGTGGAAATAACTTTATGTCATCAGGCGGCCGGAACCCACGACCGGAACCTCCAGCGCCGGGTGCGCCTCCAAAATGATTCCCCTAGTTTAAAACTTGTTTAGTTTGGTATAATCGTTTAGTTTCTTTTGGTATAATAATGGTTTGGTATGTTCATCTTTTATTCTAACTCGTAGCGTGACTAGTGAGACTAAACAAACTGATTCACATTATGTGGGGAACAAAAACAATGCGACACCAACCGGAACCAATCACCGGAACAGCCCCCCCCCCCCTTTTTTTTTTTTCTAAACCGGATCATAGGCTCAGTTTTAGAATGAATACCAGGCTTTCCTCCAACCTGCTCATCAGAAGCAGTTAGGGGTTCAGTGCCTTGCTCAAGGACACTTCAACATGAAGCCAGGAGGAGTCAGGAATCAAACCGGGAACCTCTGTTAACTGAACTCACAGACGCTCCTCTAACCCAAGCCTCATTACATCTGACTGATGGTGTGTGTGTGTGTGTGTGTGTGTGTGTGTGTGTGTGTGTGTGTGTGTGTGTGTGTGTGTGTGTGTGTGTGTGTGTGTGTGTGTGTGTGTGTGTGTGTGTGTGTGTGTGTGTGTGTGTGTGTTCAGCGTTGCTAGTAAAATGCTGTTCATGTTCATTAAACATCAATCCAAGCCTCATTACATCTCACTGCTGAAACCACCTAATGTCTTTAAAAACACACTGGTCATGTGATCAAAGTGTCACATGAGAGGTGTGTGTCTGTGTCTGTGTGTGTGTGTGTGTGTGTGTGTGTGTGTGTGTGTGTGTGTGTGTGTGTGTGTGTGTGTGTGTGTGTGTGTGTGTGTGTGTGGTGTTGAAGCGTCCCACTGGAAACTCCCTAAACATTAATTTCACTTCCTGATTCACTCAGAGAGAGAGAGAGAGAGAGAGAGAAAGAGAGAGAGAGAGAGAGAGAGAGAGAGAGAGAGAGAGAGAGAGAGAGAGAGAGAGAGAGAGATTGTTGTCACATGATCTATAAGCTTCTATCACTTAAAGGACAAGACCACTTTGGTAGAGGTTTGGGTTGTGTATTTACCTTGCTAAGATTTAACTCCAAAGGTGGACAAGAAATCAAAAATAATTGCTCCATTGATTAGAAAGTGATAATTCAAAACATCTCTCAAAGTCACTCTTTTAGCACGTACACAAACAAAGCTGATTCAGACAATATGGAACATCATCAAACCCAGTACTGTTTGTTTTTTAAATAAAAAAAACTATTTTACTATTTTTATTAGGAAGAAACCCGGACTGGGTCTGCAGATCCGGATATTAAAATAGTAAAATGCATTCAAATTTAAATGTTTATCTTTCCGGGCATTTCTGCTTCATTTCAATAGGTCAGTGTAGAGACAGTGAAGGCGGGGGAGAAAGTAAGGGAGTGACAAAGAGCAAAGGTCGAGCTGGTCTGGGAATCGAACCAGGGAATCGCTGTCGTGTCATTAGAGCCTAAGTTGCTAGTGGGGTCACAAATTGAGATTCCGTGACCATCCTTTGGCAAGGATGGTTTGACGATTGATTTGACCTCTATGGACCCTTTAAAAAAGATTTAGCCCCCAGGTCCCTCCCAAAAATCCCGGCATTTTTTGCTAGACAGAATTCAAAATGGCGCCCGGCGCCATCTCTAAAAATTAACTTTTGATCTGGATGACCTAGAATCATGTATGAAGGCACTTTTCCATACAAGTCAACCATGAGGATTCCAAACACACAATTTTAATTGTAAGACCTCGTTTTGACTCCGAAATTGAAGATGGCCGACATCCAGTAGAGTAAAAACTTATACCCAGGGGGCAAAGGGGGGTATGCTGCATTTGCCCTGCCATAAAAGGTTGGCCACCAGAAATAATATCTATGACCCAGTAGGATCACAACCTATATGGACAACAAGGTCACCTTGCTGCTGGAAATCCAATATGGCCGCCTCAATATTATCAGAAAATAGCTTTGGCAATAACTTAGAAATAAATACTTGGTGTCTATTTCATGGTTTCAGAGCATGAGAAACTCAATGGAATACTTATCTTTATGATTGGGTGTGTCTGGACCTTTCATTTGCATATTTCCAAGATGGACGCCACGCGAAAATGAGTTTTACTATGACTGTTACAGTGACAGCTGACTGTTATGGCAAAAAGTCTGATTTTTAAGTAATATGAACACATTTGGTCAGTTTGAGCTTTAATTTATATGTTGTCAATATGGCAGACCCACACCATGAGTCTGGTCAGAGTCGTGTAATCCGGGATGCAGAGATGGTAGTCAAGGCAGCAGTGGAGACTAACCCATTTACAGTGAGCACATCATCCATGATCAACATATCTACAGGACAGTGTGCTGATTCCACAGTCAAGGACGACTTGATGAGTGTGAAAGAACTGGGTCTGAAGGCACTGTGTGAGTCACTGTCCAGTGAACAGAAGAAGACAAGCATAATGAAGCTTAACACTTTCTACACTCAAAACACAAAATCTAAAAAAATCTAAGGGGAAAACCTCAGCACCTGGCAAGAGCAATGAAATTACTGCCCTCCTGCACATGACCCAAATCATAGCCAGTGGTGGAGAACTCAACCTTGTTGACTTTATAGGCAACCACAAGTGTAGTGACTTCCCCCCTTCCCTCTTCCAGGAAGATGGCAGGATGAGAACAGGTACCAAGGCAAGCCTTGTGAAGGTCCTGAAAGAGGAGACCAAAGTTGCATGCATCCCTGACCTGCCTACAGAAGACAGAAAAACAGCAGTAGTTATTGATGCCATGTATGCCATACGCCGTTGGTCGTTCCTGAAAGGTGAAGCATTTGGAACAATCGCTGAACGATACCAACGTCTGCTGTTGAATGATGTGCCTGCTGGCACAGAGATCATTCACTTCTGTTTTGACCGGTACAGTGGACCTAGTCTTAAGACAGCTGAGCAAGAACACAGATATGCTCGACCAAAACCTACCAAAGAATATGAAGTCAGTATGCATTACACAGCTCCAGATCCTCAGGAGTTTTTTCTGTGTCAGCTAACAAGGCAAACCTATTGAGTTTCCTCTGTGACGAATGGTGTGAAAATGAGAAACTTAAGTCGACCCTTGGTCCAACACATCTTTACCTGGGTGGGGGGTTTAAAGAAGAGACAATGAGTGTGGTGATCAAGGAGGGGTCTATTGAAGATGTCCCTGCACTAGAATCCACACAACAGGAGGCTGAGACAAGAATAATACTCCATACCCTGTACAGTGTCCAGAATGACGAAGTTGACAGAGTTGTCATCCATGCCAATGACACAGACATCATCATCATGTGCCTTTACTATGCAGCAACCCATCTCAGATGCCTTCCAGAGCTGTGGGTGAGAACAGAGCAAAATTCATACCTTCCTATCCATCAAATGGTATCAGCACTGGGGCTCGCACAGTGTCGTGCCCTGCCCTTTATCCATAGTTTAAGTGGCAGAGATACTGTACCACCAGCTATCCCTTCTTCACTGGGAAGAAGGCATGGTTCAAGGCCATCATGCATCTGGATCTCTGCACTTGAGGAGTTTGGTGAAAACTCTTATGATTCCCTCTCATAAGACGTCATCAATCAGGCACGAGACCTCGCAATTGCTGTATATACATTCAAAGCGGACCACCAGGAGGATTTTGACCTGAGTAAGCTTAGAGTGTACAAGTTCCTCAATAATAGATCAACCCTCTTAAAGCTGCTGCCCCCGACAGAGAATGCCTTTGACCTGCACCTGAGAAGAGCTGCTCTAGCAACCATAATAGATAAATGTGCACATATCGCCAAGCCGGATATTCCTTCTTTCACAGAGTATGGATGGTCTCTCAGTGCTAGCAATGCAGTCCCCCTTGCATCTACCGAGCCAGCCTGGCCTGTGTCAATGAACAAGGCAATATCATGCAGCTGTATCAAAGGCTGCCAGAAAAACTGTTCCTGTGCAAAGAAGGCAATTCCATGCTACTTAGGATGCCGTTGCCAGGGACTGGAGACACGATCCAGCAGGATCAGTGCAACACATGACAACAGTGACAGTGAATAGCATCGTACCATAGTATCATTGGCTTTAGAAGCAGGCAAGACAGCACCATAGAGGTCAAAATGAACCTTTTGTAGGCAACCTCAACTCCGCCTTTACTCTATTTGTCACGAAGTAGTCTATCTTTTGTTATGTTACTTGAATGCATACCACTATGTTAATTTGTATAGCCCGAAAGTTGAAGTTTTTGGCAAGTCTTGGAGTGTGCATGTGTCTGTTTATATTGTATTTAGTTTATTAAAATGATACATAAGATACATTGTGGGCTTTTTCTCCGATTTTTCTCTGCAATCATCCCCACAACTATAGATCTATAAATCAACAAATCTGAGGGAAAATGTAATACCATACATTATTTATGACTGCAGCCATATTGACAACATATAAATTAAAGCTCAAACTGACCAAATGTGTTCATATTGCTTAAAAAGGAGACTTTTTGCCATAACAGTCAGCTGTCACTGTAAAAGTCATAGTAAAACTCATT
>NC_139962.1:1772500-1860000 GCF_963454915.1 Gymnoscopelus microlampas
CATGTTAACAGACAATATACCATGTATAATGCTCCTAACATGTTAACATACAATATACCATGTATAATGATCCTAACATGTTAACAGACAATATACCATGTATAATGATCCTAACATGTTAACAGACAATATGCCATGTATAATGATCCTAACATGTTAACAGACAATATACCATGTATAATGATCCTAACATGTTAACAGACAATATACCATGTATAATGATCCTAACATGTTAACAGACAATATACCATGTATAATGATCCTAACATGTTAACAGACAATATACCATGTATAATGCTCCTAACATGTTAACAGACAATATACCATGTATAATGCTCCTAACATGTTAACAGACAATATACCATGTATAATGCTCCTAACATGTTAACAGACAATATACCATGTATAATGATCCTAACATGTTAACAGACAATATACCATGTATAATGCTCCTAACATGTTAACAGACAATATACCATGTATAATGCTCCTAACATGTTAACAGACAATATACCATGTATAATGATCCTAACATGTTAACAGACAATATACCATGTATAATGATCCTAACATGTTAACAGACAATATACCATGTATAATGCTCCTAACATGTTAACAGACAATATACCATGTATAATGATCCTAACATGTTAACAGACAATATACCATGTATAATGATCCTAACATGTTAACAGACAATATACCATGTATAATGCTCCTAACATGTTAACAGACAATATACCATGTATAATGCTCCTAACATGTTAACAGACAATATACCATGTATAATGATCCTAACATGTTAACAGACAATATACCATGTATAATGATCCTAACATGTTAACAGACAATATACCATGTATAATGCTCCTAACATGTTAACAGACAATATACCATGTATAATGCTCCTAACATGTTAACAGACAATATACCATGTATAATGATCCTAACATGTTAACAGACAATATACCATGTATAATGATCCTAACATGTTAACAGACAATATACCATGTATAATGATCCTAACATGTTAACAGACAATATACCATGTATAATGCTCCTAACATGTTAACAGACAATATACCATGTATAATGATCCTAACATGTTAACAGACAATATACCATGTATAATGATCCTAACATGTTAACAGACAATATACCATGTATAATGATCCTAACATGTTAACAGACAATATACCATGTATAATGATCCTAACATGTTAACAGACAATATACCATGTATAATGATCCTAACATGTTAACAGACAATATACCATGTATAATGATCCTAACATGTTAACAGACAATATACCATGTATAATGATCCTAACATGTTAACAGACAATATACCATGTATAATGATCCTAACATGTTAACAGACAATATACCATGTATAATGATCCTAACATGTTAACAGACAATATACCATGTATAATGATCCTAACATGTTAACAGACAATATACCATGTATAATCCTCCTAACATGTTTACAGACAATATACCATGTATAATGATCCTAACATGTTAACAGACAATATACCATGTATAATGATCCTAACATGTTAACAGACAATATACCATGTATAATCCTCCTAACATGTTAACAGACAATATACCATGTATAATGATCCTAACATGTTAACAGACAATATACCATGTATAATGATCCTAACATGTTAACAGACAATATACCATGTATAATGCTCCTAACATGTTAACAGACAATATACCATGTATAATGCTCCTAACATGTTAACAGACAATATACCATGTATAATGATCCTAACATGTTAACAGACAATATACCATGTATAATGATCCTAACATGTTAACAGACAATATACCATGTATAATGCTCCTAACATGTTAACAGACAATATACCATGTATAATGATCCTAACATGTTAACAGACAATATACCATGTATAATGATCCTAACATGTTAACAGACAATATACCATGTATAATGCTCCTAACATGTTAACAGACAATATACCATGTATAATGCTCCTAACATGTTAACAGACAATATACCATGTATAATGATCCTAACATGTTAACAGACAATATACCATGTATAATGATCCTAACATGTTAACAGACAATATACCATGTATAATGCTCCTAACATGTTAACATACAATATACCATGTATAATGATCCTAACATGTTAACAGACAATATACCATGTATAATGATCCTAACATGTTAACATACAATATACCATGTATAATGCTCCTAACATGTTAACAGACAATATACCATGTATAATGATCCTAACATGTTAACAGACAATATACCATGTATAATGATCCTAACATGTTAACAGACAATATACCATGTATAATGATCCTAACATGTTAACAGACAATATACCATGTATAATGATCCTAACATGTTAACAGACAATATACCATGTATAATGCTCCTAACATGTTAACAGACAATATACCATGTATAATGATCCTAACATGTTAACAGACAATATACCATGTATAATGATCCTAACATGTTAACAGACAATATACCATGTATAATGATCCTAACATGTTAACAGACAATATACCATGTATAATGCTCCTAACATGTTAACAGACAATATACCATGTATAATGCTCCTAACATGTTAACAGACAATATACCATGTATAATGCTCCTAACATGTTAACAGACAATATACCATGTATAATGATCCTAACATGTTAACAGACAATATACCATGTATAATGATCCTAACATGTTAACAGACAATATACCATGTATAATGCTCCTAACATGTTAACAGACAATATACCATGTATAATGATCCTAACATGTTAACAGACAATATACCATGTATAATGATCCTAACATGTTAACAGACAATATACCATGTATAATGATCCTAACATGTTAACAGACAATATACCATGTATAATGATCCTAACATGTTAACAGACAATATACCATGTATAATGATCCTAACATGTTAACAGACAATATACCATGTATAATGATCCTAACATGTTAACAGACAATATACCATGTATAATGATCCTAACATGTTAACAGACAATATACCATGTATAATGATCCTAACATGTTAACAGACAATATACCATGTATAATGATCCTAACATGTTAACAGACAATATACCATGTATAATGATCCTAACATGTTAACAGACAATATACCATGTATAATGCTCCTAACATGTTAACAGACAATATACCATGTATAATGCTCCTAACATGTTAACAGACAATATACCATGTATAATGATCCTAACATGTTAACAGACAATATACCATGTATAATGCTCCTAACATGTTAACAGAAGGCCTATAGCATACAACTATTAGCCTGGGGGCCACATGCGGCCCCCACCTTCACTTAATGTGGCCCACAGGTTAATATCAGAATAGTGATATATTATTGATTTCAGCTGTTATGATTCCAAACATGCAAATATGACCCGCTTTAATTACCTCAGTCTATATGAGTAGCTTAATGACTGGTATTAACATTATGTTGTCTTTTTTTATGTCCAATGTATTTATATTTACGTTCATAAAGTTAACATAAGTATAACTAACTAACTAAATGCATTTGAAATTAAATAAAAATGTTACTTTTCAGGATTCCAATTAAGAAAATAGCAACAAAAAAAAAATCAGGATTCCAATTAAAAAATGCAAAAATATCCGATCTACAAGCTCAATTATTATTATTATTTTTGCTACATTGTGTGACATAGAATGACGAAGCACAGCATTTATTTAAAATACAGAGAGGTTTCTGCCCGACAGTATATGCAATGTGTCCCTGTGGAGTGAGTGTGTAAATATAGTGGCCCTCTGCATCATCAGTTCAAACAACAATAAAAATATATTTTAAAGTTCATGATGCGTTGTGAGCTATAAAATAGGGCTGAAGTGGTTAATGTGTGTTTTATGATGTAATAATGTATATCTGCAAAGGGGTGTGGCCACAGCGTGGTCGGATCGCCCCGGTTCATCACGCAGACAGACTCCTCCTCCCGCTTGGCCCCGCCTCCCGGCCGCCGAGACCCTACACACACACACACACACACACACACACACACACACACACACACACACACACACACACACACACACACACACACACACACACACACACACACACACACACACACACACACACACACACGTAAAGGTTAGAACATGGTTTCATGATCAGGAGGAGCCATTAAGACCAGGAACACATCTGTGTCATTTTTAGATTTATTTAAATTGTGAACATTTGAACCTTTTTGTATCAAATCTTTGCTTCTGGGGGATTCTACAAATGTCTTCTAAATACTAACAGTTTTTTTTTTTTTTAAACTTATGTTGCTAATCAGTGGTGCTCAAACCTTTTCATGTCAAGGACCCCCAAAATGATATGTATTTGGCCGCGGACCCCCATCTCAAAATATGTTGCTCCAGGGACCCCCCCAGAAGCACAGATTTGAGTTAAAAGTTTTCACTTTAGAAAATATTTTCAAAGATTTGCAAAAATAATTCACGATTGTGTGTGCGCGTGCGTGTGTGTGTGTGTGTGTGTGTGTGTGTGTGTGTGTGTGTGTGTGTGTGTGTGTGTGTGTGTGTGTGTGCGTGCGTGCGTGCGTGCGTGCGTGCGTGCGTGCGTGCGTGCGTGCGTGCGTGCGTGCGTGCGTGCGTGCGTGCGTGCGCGCGCGCGCGTGTGTGTGTGTGCGTGAGGCACCATGCAAAGACCTGAGTTCTCTGGGACTTGGTGATCTTCATCATCATCATCATCATCATCATCATCCTCATGCATCATGCTGTTGCATCATCCTCTCTCTGGACGACCTGCTCACAACATGACCTTTCACCTTTCAGGGCGAAAGGTCAACGCCACCATAAAGGTCACGTAGACATTTGTATGAATTAATAATATAGAGGGAAAAAAACATCCAGATCTTTTAAAAAGGCATCGAACAAAGTATTGCTTTCACCCCCAGAAAAATACTATTATGATTGTTTTTTATCATAATTTGCATCATTAATTAGAATTAATCATTCTGTGTTTTTGTCAGATAGGGAAGTTTTTAGCCTAAATTAGGGGTGTGCCGATATATCATCCCACGATATATCGCGATACGTTTTCGTGAGGATATGTATTGTTTTGGAAAAAAAAAATACAATCATTATAATCAGGCATGCAAACAGCCCCGAGGTTTAAAGGGTGACAACATGTTGTTGTTTTTTTCGGGTCAGGTGTCACACTATTGCCCTATTTGGATTGAAAACGGCTATTGTAGCTGAAAAGCTACAAGTTTGCATGTCTGAATAATGCAAAAACAGAATTATTTGTTTGCATTTACTTTTTTCCTCCCCCATATATTTTCATAATAAAAAAAGTGCGTATCGTATCGATATCGTATCTAAGTTGTGAGCCAAATATCGTATCGTATCGTTTGGTGAAATTAGTGTATCGGCACACCCCTACCCTAAATGTATTGGTGTAAGGCAGCCATGGTGTCATAATGCTGTAGACTACATGATTGCTGCCTTACAGAGAAGACGGGGGAATAGCTGACCTTATGCAGACAGCGGTGTGTGTTGCCCCTTTAAAAGGTCAAGCTCAGGGAAGGGGAAAAAAAGAGGTTGATGATCAAGTTGATTTATTAATTAAATTAAATTAATTAAATCATTCAGGACACAAGAGAAAACAAATCTGTCAATGGAAATAAATACTTTCGTACAAAAAAAGATTTATTTCATGCTAGAGTATTGAATGTTGCATAACACTGCATGCAGTTAAATTCCACAAGCACTCTTTACTCTGTACTCTGTACTCTGTACTCTGTACTCTGTACTTTTGATTTGCCTCTGAGAGGGTACAAATGGACGCAAATGGACCCACTGCCATTTGCGTCCATTTGTTCTTCTTTTTGTTGTTTGTTCTTTTTTACTGTCGACAACCCGAACTCTCATTCAATTTCCATTTGTGTTTCTCTTTCTCTCTTTTTTTTGGTAAAGGCTTTTTTTTCTTACAAAATTGCAATAAATAACAGTTCAAATCCTTATATGAAAGTAACAACGGTTAACCATGGTTTTGCTCTCGCCTAACAGAATGGTGTTATTTGATTATAATGTTTGTTTACGCCCATAAAGATAGAAGACTTTCAGTTTGCGCTCGTCGTAAAGTTCAGCCGCACAACCAGCATGGCAACACAAACAACGTCCAACCGTCCGTCCGTCTGTCTCCATGGTTACGGTACGGTTACCGTTGGCGTAGCGTTCCGGTAAACGTTGTCGCTACAACAACGCTTTGACTGCTGGTCAGTGGAGCCCCCTACAGGTCTGGCTCCCGAGGAAACCCCAAGAGGAAATATATTCAAGATAATAATGTGAGATACAAATGTTGGCAAAAGGGAAAAAAAAAGACAAGTTGACAACTTCATCATAATATCTCGGCTACATCGATCATATGCAAAAAAAGAAAAACAATTTCATATTCATAACCGCTATTAGCGTTTCCGTTTGTGTATAAACCACCATGCAAACACATGCTAAACAAAAATATAGCTAAACAGCCCCCCCCCCCCCCCCTACTGTCACGTTGAGACGCCGTTCGTTCAGCGCTTGGGAAATGTCTCCACATAAACACACACAGGGACGTGCACAAATAGACTCTAGGTGGTGCTAGAGCCCCTGCCCTTTGCCCTCTTGACCAGAAGTGCCCTTTTGAAAAAAAGAAAAAAAAAGTTTTTTTTTTTTTTTCAGTTTACAGCAGGGGTCTTCAGCAGGGGGTCCGGGACCCCTAGGGGGTCCTCAGAGTTACTACAGAGGGTCCCTTTTTACCATAACCACTCGAAACCTAGCATCCCTTTTCTGAGGAGAACTTAAGCCAGAAATAGCAGATCTACAAGCTCGGGGCTTGTAGATCTGCTATTTTTGGCAAAGAGGTATAGGTGTAGAGGGAAAAAAGAGCAGACCAAGTAAACAAAAAAAAGTGTAATTTACTTGAGCACCAGCCCCTCAAAATGTCTGTGCACGCCACTGAACACACATTGTATTCGGCCGTATTCCTTCAGGACGGCACCTGCACACCTCCTGGTCCTTCCGTTTATCTTGCTTTGGGGGAAACCCTTTGATTGTCATCAGTACCGTCTTATCGGAGGAGTCCATCTTGCGTGAAAAGCAGTCGATTCAACGGCTTGAAAGTCTCCTCTCGTCCATCAAACCCCTGCTTGGCCTGCGCTGGGTCTCTCCTGGCCAAAACGTCTCCCTCTCTCCATCTCAGAGAGGCGACTGACTGAACGTCTGCCATCTGAGTGCAGCAGCCAAACCTTAGGGCCAGAAATAGTAGAGTGGCTGCATGGCCCTCTTCAGGTGACACGGAGAACTGCAGCCTGCATGTATTTAACTAGGACACTGCCGCCTGTCCGGTAGTGATGCGCGGGTCGGGTTTTTTCATGACCCGCCCCGCCCCGCCACGGAACGCAACCGGCCTCAACCCGCCCCGCGAACCCATATATAAATCTATGGCTCAACCCGCCCCGCGACCAGCGATTTTTTTTTATTCTGTAAAATTATGGTTAGAAAATAATCCCCAAGTGTATTCAAACTGTTTTATTGTTATTATTCTTATTCTTATTAGGAATACAGACAAAACAAGAGCATGTTATTATTTTTATTTTTTTTGCGTGTGAGAGCGCGTGACCCGCTCACCCTCAGCCCGCATCATTTTCTCCGAAATTCTGACTTGACCCACCCGCGCCGCGGGTTGACCCGCGGGTCCCGCGGGTTACGGGTCAACCCGCGCATCACTACTGTCCGGGCATCTATAGGGGGAGGGGCATCTATAGAGGGAGGGGATACAGACGACGCGCACATCAGCCAATCAACACACATTCTCAGCACAGGGGAGAAACAGAACCTGGTGGTCTTCCACAGCGCTGAGGAAGACTTTTAAAATACTTTATTAGCGAGTGTGGATGTTTCTTGACCCCTATCCCTCAACCATTTTACTAGACTTCCGCTCAGCTCCCAGCTTAACATCTCTGTCTCTCTGTCTGTCTTAACATGGAGGGGTTGGGGGGACATGTCTTAACATGGAGGGGTTGGGGGAACATGTCTTAACATGGAGGGGTTGGGGGACATGTCTTAACATGGAGGGGTTGGGGGGACATGTCTTAACATGGAGGGGGTTGGGGGGAACATGTCTTAACATGGAGGGGTTGGGGGGACATGTCTTAACATGGAGGGGTTGGGGGGACATGTCTTAACATGGAGGGGGTTGGGGGGAACATGTCTTAACATGGAGGGGTTGGGGGGACATGTCTTAACATGGAGGGGTTGGGGGGACATGTCTTAACATGGAGGGGTTGGGGGGAACATGTCTTAACATGGAGGGGTTGGGGGAACATGTCTTAACATGGAGGGGTTGGGGGGACATGTCTTAACATGGAGGGGTTGGGGGAACATGTCTTAACATGGAGGGGTTGGGGGGACATGTCTTAACATGGAGGGGTTGGGGGGACATGTCTTAACATGGAGGGGTTGGGGGAACATGTCTTAACATGGAGGGGTTGGGGGGACATGTCTTAACATGGAGGGGTTGGGGGGACATGTCTTAACATGGAGGGGTTGGGGGGGAACATGTCTTAACATGGAGGGGTTGGGGGGGAACATGTCTTAACATGGAGGGGTTGGGGGGACATGTCTTAACATGGAGGGGTTGGGGGGAACATGTCTTAACATGGAGGGGTTGGGGGGGAACATGTCTTAACATGGAGGGGTTGGGGGGGAACATGTCTTAACATGGAGAGGTTGGGGGGGACATGTCTTAACATGGAGGGGTTGGGGGGAACATGTCTTAACATGGAGGGGTTGGGGGGACATGTCTTAACATGGAGGGGTTGGGGGGACATGTCTTAACATGGAGGGGTTGGGGGGAACATGTCTTAACATGGAGGGGTTGGGGGGACGTGTCTTAACATGGAGGGGTTGGGGGAACATGTCTTAACATGGAGGGGTTGGGGGGACATGTCTTAACATGGAGGGGTTCGGGGGACATGTCTTAACATGGAGGGGTTGGGGGGACATGTCTTAACATGGAGGGGTTGGGGGGGAACATGTCTTAACATGGAGGGGTTGGAGGGAACATGTCTTAACATGGAGGGGTTGGGGGGACATGTCTTAACATGGAGGGGTTGGGGGGAACATGTCTTAACATGGAGGGGTTGGGGGGACATGTCTTAACATGGAGGGGTTGGGGGGGAACATGTCTTAACATGGAGGGGTTGGGGGAACATGTCTTAACATGGAGGGGTTGGGGGGACATGTCTTAACATGGAGGGGTTGGGGGGACATGTCTTAACATGGAGGGGTTGGGGGGGAACATGTCTTAACATGGAGGGGTTGGGGGGACATGTCTTAACATGGAGGGGTTGGGGGGAACATGTCTTAACATGGAGGGGTTGGGGGGGACATGTCTTAACATGGAGGGGTTGGGGGGACATGTCTTAACATGGAGGGGTTGGGGGGACATGTCTTAACATGGAGGGGTTGGGGGGAACATGTCTTAACATGGAGGGGTTGGGGGGAACATGTCTTAACATGGAGGGGTTGGGGGGACATGTCTTAACATGGAGGGGTTGGGGGAACATGTCTTAACATGGAGGGGTTCGGGGGACATGTCTTAACATGGAGGGGTTGGGGGGACATGTCTTAACATGGAGGGGTTGGGGGGAACATGTCTTAACATGGAGGGGTTGGGGGGGAACATGTCTTAACATGGAGGGGTTGGGGGGGACATGTCTTAACATGGAGGGGTTGGGGGGGAACATGTCTTAACATGGAGGGGTTGGGGGGACATGTCTTAACATGGAGGGGTTGGGGGGGACATGTCTTAACATGGAGGGGTTGGGGGGGAACATGTCTTAACATGGAGGGGTTGGGGGGACATGTCTTAACATGGAGGGGTTGGGGGGAACATGTCTTAACATGGAGGGGTTGGGGGGAACATGTCTTAACATGGAGGGGTTGGGGGAACATGTCTTAACATGGAGGGGTTGGGGGGGGGACATGTCTTAACATGGAGGGGTTGGGGGGAACATGTCTTAACATGGAGGGGTTGGGGGGACATGTCTTAACATGGAGGGGTTGGGGGGACATGTCTTAACATGGAGGGGTTGGGGGGAACATGTCTTAACATGGAGGGGTTGGGGGGACATGTCTTAACATGGAGGGGTTGGGGGAACATGTCTTAACATGGAGGGGTTGGGGGGACATGTCTTAACATGGAGGGGTTCGGGGGACATGTCTTAACATGGAGGGGTTGGGGGGACATGTCTTAACATGGAGGGGTTGGGGGGAACATGTCTTAACATGGAGGGGTTGGGGGGACATGTCTTAACATGGAGGGGTTGGGGGGAACATGTCTTAACATGGAGGGGTTGGGGGGACATGTCTTAACATGGAGGGGTTGGGGGGGAACATGTCTTAACATGGAGGGGTTGGGGGAACATGTCTTAACATGGAGGGGTTGGGGGGACATGTCTTAACATGGAGGGGTTGGGGGAACATGTCTTAACATGGAGGGGTTGGGGGGAACATGTCTTAACATGGAGGGGTTGGGGGGGGACATGTCTTAACATGGAGGGGTTGGGGGGACATGTCTTAACATGGAGGGGTTGGGGGGGGACATGTCTTAACATGGAGGGGTTGGGGGGAACATGTCTTAACATGGAGGGGTTGGGGGGAACATGTCTTAACATGGAGGGGTTGGGGGGAACATGTCTTAACATGGAGGGGTTGGGGGGGAACATGTCTTAACATGGAGGGGTTGGGGGAACATGTCTTAACATGGAGGGGTTGGGGGAACATGTCTTAACATGGAGGGGTTGGGGGAACATGTCTTAACATGGAGGGGTTGGGGGGACATGTCTTAACATGGAGGGGTTGGGGGGACATGTCTTAACATGGAGGGGTTGGGGGAACATGTCTTAACATGGAGGGGTTGGGGGAACATGTCTTAACATGGAGGGGTTGGGGGAACATGTCTTAACATGGAGGGGTTGGGGGGAACATGTCTTAACATGGAGGGGTTGGGGGAACATGTCTTAACATGGAGGGGTTGGGGGGGGGACATGTCTTAACATGGAGGGGTTGGGGGAACATGTCTTAACATGGAGGGGTTGGGGGAACATGTCTTAACATGGAGGGGTTGGGGGAACATGTCTTAACATGGAGGGGTTGGGGGAACATGTCTTAACATGGAGGGGTTGGGGGGACATGTCTTAACATGGAGGGGTTGGGGGAACATGTCTTAACATGGAGGGGTTGGGGGGACATGTCTTAACATGGAGGGGTTGGGGGGACATGTCTTAACATGGAGGGGTTGGGGGGGGACATGTCTTAACATGGAGGGGTTGGGGGGAACATGTCTTAACATGGAGGGGTTGGGGGGGACATGTCTTAACATGGAGGGGTTGGGGGGAACATGTCTTAACATGGAGGGGTTGGGGGAACATGTCTTAACATGGAGGGGTTGGGGGGACATGTCTTAACATGGAGGGGTTGGGGGAACATGTCTTAACATGGAGGGGTTGGGGGGACATGTCTTAACATGGAGGGGTTGGGGGGACATGTCTTAACATGGAGGGGTTGGGGAACATGTCTTAACATGGAGGGGTTGGGGGACATGTCTTAACATGGAGGGGTTGGGGGGACATGTCTTAACATGGAGGGGTTGGGGGGAACATGTCTTAACATGGAGGGGTTCGGGGGGACATAAGCTTTCAGAGGCTTAAAGGTTTCATGACATTCAGATTTACAAAACATAAAAAGTCTTTATCATGGTCCTTCAAACGTGTATTAAAATGTTTTAACTGAAAAAACAAAACATCTCTCTCTGTTCTGAGGCCTTTTCAGCTGCAATGAAAAAAACAAAACGATTTGCCTGCGGGTGTCGCTGTTGAGGGCTTTTGCCTGTCAATCATCGCCTCAACTCAGTTTTTGTGGCTCAGTAATGTTCCACTTTATTGGTTTATTTATTGAGACATTTGTCATGGTAAATGAATATGACTCTCAAACAGCGTCCACACTGCTGCTACTGCTCTTGGAAAGGAGCTAAATAGTGTCTGCACTAAGAAACATGATACAAACAAAGCAAAGTAATTCAGAGAACATGAAACCTCAGATGAAAGGAATCTGCCAACAAGCTAATGTATAGTTTTTTGTTTTAAAATGTACTGTATTTTAAAATGCAGGGTGCATGAATACACAGGAGACTGTGACTGTAGCTCACACTGAGCAGCATAGCAACCTATTTTCACTCTGCTCGGCCTCTGTGGAATCACAAAGAATCTCAGCTCAGATAATCTACCTCTCTCCTGCTGTGTCCCTATAGAGTCTAAACTAAACGTGTCCCTATAGAGTCTAAACTAAACGTGTCCCTATAGAGTCTAAACTAAACGTGTCCCTATAGAGTCTAAACTAAACGTGTCCCTATAGAGTCTAAACTAAACGTGTCCCTACAGAGTCTAAACTAAACGTGTCCCTATAGAGTCTAAACTAAACGTGTCCCTACAGAGTCTAAACTAAACGTGTCCCTATAGAGTCTAAACTAAACGTGTCCCTACAGAGTCTAAACTAAACGTGTCCCTATAGAGTCTAAACTAAACGTGTCCCTACAGAGTCTAAACTAAACGTGTCCCTATAGAGTCTAAACTAAACGTGTCCCTACAGAGTCTAAACTAAACGAGGGGAAGCAGCATTTAGTTTGTATGCTCCACATTATCTGGGACAAACTCCCAGAAAGCCGCAGGTTTCGGCTGTTCTTTTAAATCACAACTAAAGACGTCTCTGTTTACACAGCTGCCTTTCATTGAGTCATTTTGTTTATCGTTCTCCTTTTACTATTTTAGTTTTTTATTGTATCCTAATGTCATTTTATAATGTGTTTCCTTTCCTGGATGTTGCTTGAATTCAGTGTTATGTTAATAATACTGTGACTTATGATAGCAGTGGTAAAAAAAAAACAAGCAGCTCGGCTGCTATACGATCCATACAGGATGCTATGCTCACAGGACAACACTGTGTTTGTCAGTCAGTCCTCCACTATCGCCACGTTTAGCAGAGCCAGAACATGCAGAATGCAGCGAGACAAGTGCAAGCATGCTGACAGACAGACAGACAGACAGACAGACAGACAGACAGACAGCGGCAAAACAGGCAAACTGGGTGACAGAGACAGGATCCGTATAACAGACACACACATTCTCTGTCTCTCTCTCAGACATGCTTGGACATACAACATTGCGACATACAACATGTATGTTGTTGGACATACAACATGTATGTTGTTGGACATACAACATGTATGTTGTTGGACATACAACATGTATGCTACAGTGTTCACAAGGTGTGTGTGTGTGTGTGTGTGTGTGTGTGCTGTATGTAGGAGTGTAGGTTCACGGAACCTCTAAAGGAACACGGTTCACAGGGACGTGCACAGGTAGACTCTAGGTGGTGCTATAGAGCACCTGCCCTTTGCCCTCTTGAACAGAAGTGCCCTTTTGGAAAAAAAAGGAAAAAAAAGTTTTTGTTTTTTTTTCAGTTTACAGCAGGGGTCTTCAACAGGGGGTCCGGGACCCCTAGGGGGTCCTCAGAGTTACTACAGGGGGTCCGCCAAATCTTTATGTGATATGATTTTTCTTTTTACCATAACCACTCGAAACCTAGCATCCCTTTTCTGAGGAGAACTTTAGCCAAAAATAGCAGATCTACAAGCCCACAACGCCTCGCGCTGCGAGGCGTTGTGGGCTTGTAGATCGGCTATTTTTGGCAAAGAGATCTGTGTAGAGGGAAAAAGGAGCAGACCAAGTAAACAAAAAAAAAGTATGATTTACTTGAGCACCTGCCCCTCAAAATGTCTGTGCACGCCACTGACGTTTCAAGACTTATAGGATTCAGGAGCTGAAAGGTGTCGTTCACTTCAAAGCAAAATGTCTTCCTGTTTGACAGGAACAACGTTCAAAGTGTTTTTAACACAAACATCACAAAGTGTTTGTATAAAACCAGAGAAGGACGGCGGACTAGAGAGAGAGAGAGTCACTTGGGTCAGAATCGTTGTGGTTTTTTTTTTGTTTAGTTTTTTTGATACTCCATTCCCATTGGCTGCTTGGACTGCATGGTCCTGAAGATCTATCGGAGGGGAAATTGACGCAAAAACCCCGATGAACGTTTTTAATCGTCCAACGGGGCGTGTCAAGTGCTGGGCGTGGCCCGGCCAACCCAGCCAATCTGCAGCAGAGGATAGCCCTGCTGGGAGGGGCCTAGTTGCTCCACCCCAGAACCTTAACGACCAACGACACGCCAAGAGGAGGAGGAGGAGGAGGCGGGGTTTGGTGAAAAGGGGGTGGAGGGAGAAACAAACAAACAGGACAACAAAGAAAGAACAGAAAAAGGGGAAAGTTAACGTTGTGTGTCAGTCAGACGACTGTAAACAAACCAGATGGAATAAAAAGTGTGTGTGTGTGTGTGTGTGTGTGTGTGTGTGTGTGTGTGTGTGTGTGTGTGTGTGGGGGGGGGGGGGGGGGGGGGAGAGCTCAGGGTTAGATAGAGCAGTGATTCTCAACCTTTATAGTAATATTATATTATATATATAGTTTATAGTAATATTATATTATATAAAATAGTAATATTTGAACTGGGGACCCTCAAATAATCATGTTTGAACTGGGGACCCTCAAATAATCATATTTGAACTGGGGACCCCCCAAATAATCATATTTGAACCGGGGACCCCCCAAATAATCATATTTGAACTGGGGACCCCCCAAATAATCATATTTGAACAGGGGACCCCCCAAATAATCATGTTTGAACTGGGGACCCTCAAATAATCATGTTTGAACTGCTACTGCTAAGTGATTTGTTTGTGCAAAAAAAAAGAAGAACCTCCAATAATGCAGAATAATGAAACAACGGTAATAGTGAGGAGATGAAAAACATATCTTTTAAAATGATGGAAAGGGGAAACAAAGGAGGATTAAGGTGAGAGGAACTGTTGGACACACAGAGGTAGTAACGCACGAAGCATACCTGTGTGTCCTGTATATGTGTTTAGGCTAAATGTTGAGACGTTACTATTGAGTTGTTGTTACCATGACAACCTGTGTGCTGAATGTGTTCATATTTGAACAGCTGGCCAGATGTATATCTCCATACATCTGGTCAATGAGCTGGCCAGATGTATGGACAATCGGGATGACTGGAAGCAACGATGGAGGACGACCTAGAGAGATGAACCATAGGTCTGTTTGGATCCCAAAACCTATACCGCTTGTGCAAGGACGCGCTGTGATTGGCCAGTACGCTTGTGCAAGGACGCACTGTGATTGGCCAGTATGTGTGTGTGTGTGTGTGTGTGTGTGTGTGTGTGTGTGTGTGTGTGTGTGTGTGTGTGTGTGTGTGTGTGTGTGTGTGTGTGTGTGTGTGTGTGTGTGCGTGTGCGTGCGTGCGTGTGCGTGCATGTGTGTGAAGTGTGTAATGTGTGTAGTGTGTGTAGTAAGTGTGTAGGAGGCGGGGCTTACCCTTCTTCACCCTATCAGCAGCAGCAGTGTGTGCGGGGTGAAGCCCCGCCCCCAGGGACAACAGGAAACAGGAAGGGTGGTCCGTCTCGGGGGCGGGCCCGAAGAGGAGGCCGTCCTCATCGATGTGAGGGCAGTCCTCATTGGCCAGGGCCGCCTCGGCCGCCTCCCCCCCGTTCACCCTGAGGTCGGGGGGCAGGCCCACTGGAGAGGTCAAGAGGTCAAGAGGTCAGCAGTGGTGGAAGAAGTATACTCATGGTGTACTTTAAGTAAAAGTACCGATATACCGCCATGTAGAAATACTCTGTTACAAAAGTATTCACATTAAAATATACCCGAGCACTGAAAGTAAAAATACTAATTTGGCGGAATCTCCCATTTCACACGTTTCCAACGCCTGGTAAACCCTCCCTCCGGAAATCTCATTTCCATTTGATTTCAGGAGAGAGTCTGGCCTGAACCGCCTTTCTGCAATATTCGCTCTGTACGCCGACCTGACGAGCCTATCAGTGTCATCGCACATCGTTCTGTGATTGACAGCGACAGTTGGCCAATCAGATGGCGAGTTCGAGTGAGCCCGAATGAAGCCGAGTGCAGCCTGACTGGGGCCGACAAAAGACGAACGGCAGCCATTGCTGTTTCTGCGAGTGCCGTGACTTCTTATTTTCGGTTTTAAAACGGTCTCAAACTTCTTTTTTGAGGCACGGAATTTACAATTAAGATATCGTTTGGATAGAATTTAGTTGTTTAACTTCATATATGTGGTCAATTAATCATGACAGAGCCTATTTAAAAATATAAATTTAGAGAACCGGCTGAAGGGGTTGTCAGTCAACGGTATTACTCCCGCCCAACTCCAGCCCACAGCCAATATTGCAGAAAGGCGGTTCAGGCCAGACTCACTCCTGAAATCAAATGGAAATGAGATTTCCGGAGGGAGGGTTTACCAGGCTAGTACATTACATAAAAAGACCATTACACATCACACAAGACAGACAACAAGCAACAAGACAACTGGTGTCAATAGGACAGATTTTTTTTCAGCGGGGCCTTTTGTTCAGGACCTCGATAGCTGCAGGAACCAGGCTTTTCCTAAAGCGGGCCCTGTTAAACGTGAGTGTTCGGTACCTGCACCCCGAGGGAAGGAGATTGATGAATTTGTTGAGTGGGTGGGTGGTGTCTTGAACTATGGAGTTAGCTATGCGTGTGACGGATCTATTGTTCAGTTCTGTGAGGTTGGGTGTAGGGAGACCCATGGTTTTAGCAGCTGTTTTTGTGATGTGTGTGAGTTTGGCCTGGTTTGTGACAGAAAGCATAGTGAAGAAACATGTAGAACAGTACAGAAGGATGGGTTGAATGATACTTTGATATAGCAATAGCAGAAGGTGTGGGGCAACATATAGTCCTTTAAGTTTACGGATGGCTGACAGGCGTTGTTGACTTCTTTTTTGAATGTCCGTGGTGTGCTGATCAAAGGAGAGTTTATTGTCCAGGGTGATTCCTAAATATTTAAAAGTGTCCACTGTTTCAACTGTTTGGGTGTTTATGATGGTGGGGGGCTGGGGGGAGGGGGGGCTGATCAGTAGTTCCTTTGTTTTATTGTCTCCGCCAGGAGACATTGTTTTCACTTTCCACATGTCAAGCTAACATTGGTCAAGCCTCACGTGACACGTGACAATACGGTGAAATAGTGTGATCTGATTGGCTAGTGACGTATAGCGGCCTATAAATACATGTGTCACTTTGAAAGAGTCTTTGCCTCTTTCAAAGTGAGGTAAGACAGGAATGATCACGAAATGGCTGAGCAATGGCGGATACTGTAACAATTGGATAGGACACTTACACAGACAGGACAGATAGGACACTTACATAGGACACTTACATAGACAGGACAGATAGGACACTTACATAGACAGGACGGATAGGACACTTATACAGACAGGACGGATAGGACACTTATACAGACAGGACGGATAGGACACTTGTGTCATGTTACTATGACACAGTAACATGTTCTATTTTTTGTAAGAATTAGAACATAAGAAGTAGAACATTCCCAACATTCCCAACACAAGTCTGCTGGTGGAGACTTGTGCTCCGAGGAGCACTTTTTCTAGTTTACATTGATTTGAAGATGGTTGTCTGAGCACCACTTGGTGAAAACGGAAACAGTGTTATGATAGTCCGGAGTAGATTGATTTCCATCGGAGAGGAGTGAGAGGAGGGCTGTGTCGTCAGAGTATTCTATGTATGATGTTATGGGTGAGTTGCTGATGCAGTCGTTGGTGTAGAGAATGTACAGGAATGGGCTCAACACACATCCCTGTGGCACACCGAGCTCAAGCGCACAAGCTCACCTAGATCTGCTATTTTCAAGTAGCCTAAGTATACATACAGTAGGGCTGACGTGTTTAATGTATGTTTTGTAATAATACTAAAATATACTAAACGTTTTCAAATAATTGTAGTGGAGTGAAAAGTATAGTATTTGCCTCTGAGATGTAGTGGAGTAGAAGTGAAAGTACAGTACTTGAGTAAATGTACTTAGTTACTTTACACCACTGGAGGTCAGATGGAGATGGTTAGCGGTGATGGACAAAGTACTCAAAGGAAAAGTAGGTACATATCAAACAATGTGAATATGATGCTGTGTTTTATCACGTCCACATAGGACTCATTTGTTCGTGTGTTGAGTGTGTTGAGTGCATGAATTCACTAACTTTTAGTGATCTTATGTAATATTGTGTGTGTGTCACAGGACAACCCGTGCCCCCTATACACACATCTGACTGCATTGAAAGTTATGCCAGGACTAATGGTTTTAAACGTGTGTATTGATGATGAAATGTTCACTGATTGTTTGCTGGTCGTCTCTCCTACACAGCTGGTGGTAATCCCCTTGATTGGGAAGGTGCCAAGTGCTGTGGAGGAGAGGGGTGTTTCACATGCTTTAGGAGTATTGTGTTTATTTAAACTATCATTGAGTCTTCACCCCAAAGTTATATTTTGTTTAATTTTAATGCATCATTAGGAATGTTTAGGTTACTTTATTACCGTGGCACGGGGGAAGCTCTGGGAGTATTTATGGAAGTATTTGGAATTGTTGCTAATTGGTTGTGTGTCCTGTGGTAGGACCCACTCCCTATTTAAAGGAGGCTGCAGGGACAGACAGGGAGTTAGATAGGGGGCGTTCGGAAATTACGCACCGGAGCACACTCGCCTATTAGTTTGTATTGGCCAGTGCGCTCAGTGCTGTATTTTCGAACGCGCCCTTAGATATGAGCAGAAACACAGGTAACATTCCTGAAGGAGAGCTACAGGGCCTTGTGTGATCAAGGTTTAGCCTGAAGAAAGCTCTTATCCAGTTGGGTCTTGTTTATACGTGTTTGCCTTAAAGGACGACTTCACCACTTTTCAACATATATTCATATAATAGGTCCTCACTAATGCTCATGATAAAATGGTACAATTTTTTTCTAATCAGTCTGTGTCTCAGAGGAGGGCTGTAGACAGTTCAGAAACCCGTCTACCAGTGACATCATCGATGAGGAATCCAAGCTAATAGAAACTGCAGGCTTTGTATTCCTGGAAAGTTGCAATGCAATAATAGATCCCATTGTTCTCGCCTTAATACAAATCTGAATTAAAAAAAAAATAATATTTTTGGGAAAAAAATCCTGCCTAACGATGATGTCACTGGTAGACGGGTTTCTGGACTGTCCACAGCTTTTTAAAATCATTTTATCATGAGCATTAGTGAGGACCTATTATATGAAGATATGTTGAAAAGTGGTGAAGTCGTCCTTTAAGTGCTTATTTATTGTTCTCATTGCCTATTTTTGACTTTTAGGCCAGTATTGTTGTTGCTACATGTATATATTCTTACACTGGAGTTCGACGGAGGAGTTGGGCGAAATAAAAACAAAACAAAATGCATCTCGGACTGTCTTTGGTCCTTTTCACAGTGTTATTTTGAGATACTAGATTTTTATGAGCTGTATAACATAATTATCAAATATTAAAACGAAGGAAAACAAGTTTGAAATATTCCACTTTATGAGCAACGAATGTAGAATGAAAGTTTCACCTTTTCAAGCATATTATGGAAAACAAGGAACTTTTCCATGATATTACATTTAGTTTAGATGCACCTGTAGATACTCCTGGTCAAGTATTACTACAACAAGTAAGACGCGCGAACGCTGGAAGCGAACGCAGCTCGAAAATAACAATAAGAAGAATAGAAAGGAATGAGCAATTACTTGCCATCCGGCCTGAAATATGCACAAATGACATGGAATTCTTAGATATCCCAATAGATGAACTCGTGTAGATGCTTGTAGATGTGTTATTTTTGACTGTCGCTGCTATATTTTTCTCAGAGGAGTGTAATTAGTCACCCAGGGGCACAGGCGAATTTCAGCCACACTGTAGTGCATGCAGGCAATGAGAGCGTGACTCACATGGGGGCAGCCAATGAGAGCGTGAGTGACATGGGGGCGCGGCTGCACACATACTGCACACAGACAGACACACAAGCCGAGCCGAGTGTCATTGTATGCTCCACTTGGCGCCTCCGTCCGCGTTCGCAACTACAACTAAGTTCAACTCGCTCTGTTAAATGTGTACTTGGAGTTAAAGTACAGGAATACTTTGCTCTAAAAAAAACACTTTCAAAAGTTTCATTCTCACGCCCAGGTGTTGCTATGGCGACCAGATGTGTAACATCTGGCGGTGTGGCAGATGTTTGACGCGTTGACGGACGGACAAGGAGGTTGCGTCAGTGTGGCTGTGGGCCTGTAATGCCAGGCGTGGCCACCGGGGGCAGCAGAGGTCTGTGTTCAGAACCATGGACAGTGCTCACACCAGCGTGTCACTGACTGGGGGATCAACAGCATTTCCTGTTCTCTGATCCAGACTGGAGCGGACATAACGTTAGGTCATCAGGCGGCCCGGAACCAAGCAAATGATTCCCCTACTTTAAAATGTGTTTAGTTTGATATATATATATATATATATATATTTTTTTTTTTTTTTTTTTTTTTTAATAATAATGGTTTGGTATTTATGTTCATCTTTCATTCTAACTCGTAGCTCCATTAGCCAGACTGAACTCATTGATTGGCATCATGTGGGGAACAAAAACAATGCGACACCGGAACACAATGTTTTCCTTTTTTCTAAACCAGATCAAACGGCTCAGTTTTAGAATAAATACCAGGCTTTCCTTCGCGGTGTAAAGCCTGCTGATTGGTCGGGACCCATTTTTTTTATGGGTAATGACAATTTTCCATTTATATATTTTTTTGGTTTCTTACAAACTTATTTGGTATTATTTGAAAAGATTTAAAAAGACAAACATTTTCAGAAATTATATATTTATAGAATCTAACACAAATAATTTCATGAAAAAAAAATTAAAATACATTTCATGAATAAAAAAAACTTTTAGTTTGAACTAATATTGAAAATGTTAGTTCAATTATTATTAGATTATTAGGGTTGGGGTCGCATTCCTAAGACAATAATTTAATGACCGGTCATCAAATTATTGTCTCAGGAATGAGAAAGTAACAAACACATCTCCATGAATTCGAGGCTTCATGGGGTGAGTAATTGATAGAGAATAAGTCATTATTCGTGGAACTGAATATCTTCAGATGGGGGTCTGCAGCTACATACACATTAATGTGGGGTCTGTGAAATTAAAACCAACTGGTATAATAATGTGTTTTATCTGTTAACACCGTGTGAGACTGGTTGGTGTTGCTTAGACACTGTAACCATGACGACATGATGTAGCACACACACACACACACACACACACACACACACACACACACACACACACACACACACACACACACACACACACACACACACACACACACACACACACACACACACACACACACACACACACAACATTACATTACAGTCATTTAGCAGGCGCTTTTATCCAAAGCGACTTACAATAAGTGCATTCAACATAGGTAGGGAACGAAACTACTAATCACCAGAAGTCTCACTCACACACACACACACACACACACACACACACACACACACACACACACACACACACACAGGGAGGAATATAATGAATAAGACAGACGACTGTGGGAAGAAGATGATAAATGCACTATACTCTACAGAATCTGCCTGAGTGTCTGTCTGTCTGTCTGTCTGTCTGTCTGTCTGTCTGTCTGTCTGTCTGTCTGTCTGTCTGTGCGTGCGTGCGTGCGTGCGTGTGTGTGTGCGTTGTTTAGATCTACTGTGGAGCGAAGCAACTATAAGTACATTTAAGGTTCTTTTACTTCGCTTGAGTATTTCCTTTTGACAATTCCAAATGCTGGTCAGGGTGAGGGATCCCCAGTTCAATGTATTGTACTAAAGCGGGATAATTGACGGGTAGCCAGTCATTATTGATAAATAAATCCAGACAGACAGACAGACAGACAGACAGACAGGCAGACAGACAGACAGACAGACAGACAGACACTCAGGCAGACAGACAGACAGACAGACAGACAGACAGACAGACAGACAGACACTCAGGCAGACAGACAGACAGACAGACAGACAGACAGACAGACAGACACTCAGGCAGACAGACAGACAGACAGACAGACAGACAGACAGACAGACACTCAGGCAGACAGACAGATAGACACTCAGGCAGACAGACAGACAGACAGACAGACAGACAGACAGACAGACAGACAGACAGACAGACAGACAGACAGACAGACAGACAGACAGACACTCAGGCAGACAGACAGACAGACAGACAGACAGACAGACAGACAGGTATATATACCTGGCATCATGCCACGGGTCAGGTCTCTCTGCGTAGCGGCCAGAGGACAGGCGTCACCGCGCGAGCTCAGGACGGGGGCGTAGCGGCAGGCGGGCGAGTCGAGTCCGGAGCGCCGCAGACAGTAGTTGTGGCGGTGCCCCGCCCCCGCCGCCGCCGTGTCTCCGCCCACCATGGCGGGCGTGGCTCCGGCCACCATGGTGGGCGTGGCTCCGGCCACCACGGCGGGCGTGCGCAGCAGAGGGACGTGGCGGTTCTTCTTCTTGGGGAGCTTCTGCTTGGCCATGGCCAGGGAGTAGTACATGCCGAAGTTGTTGACGATGACGGGCACGGGCATGGCGATGGTCAGCACGCCGGCCAGCGCGCACAGCGCCCCCACCAGCATGCCCGACCACGTCTGCGGGTACATGTCCCCGTAGCCCAGCGTCGTCATGGTGACCACCGCCCACCAGAACCCGATGGGGATGTTCTTGAAGTGGGTGTGTTCGCTGGCACGGGGGTCGTTGGGGCTGTGGGGGGGGGGGGGGGGGGAGGCTTGTTAAAGTAACTAAAGTACATTTACTCAAGTACTGTGCTTTAAAGGGCAAGACCACTTTGGTAGAGGTTTGGGTTGTGTAGTTACCTTGCCATGGTGTAACTCCAAAGGTGGACAAGAAATCAAAAATAATTGCTCCATTGATTAGAAATTGATAATTCTCAATATGCTCCTCATTGATTTACATTGCACGGTGAAACAGCTCTCAAAGTCACTCTTTTAGCACGTAAACGGACGTAAACAAAGTTGATTCAGAGAATATAGAACATCACCAAACCCACTACTGTTTGTTTTTTAATAAAAATGTCAACTTGATGTTCTATATTCTCTGAATCAACTTTAGTCAATGAGGAGCATATTTTGAATTTTGAATTTCTAATCAATGGAGCAATTATTTTTGATTTCTTGTCCACCTTTGGAGTTACATAATGGCAAGGTAACTACACAACCCAAACCTCTAACAAAGTGGTCTTGCCCTTTAAGTACAATGTTGAGGTGTTTTTTTTTTGTTTACTTTTACTGGAGCGTTTCCGGGTTTGCAGTACTTTACTTAACTTTAACTACTGCACTACATCTCTGAGGCAAATATTGTACTTTTTACTTCACTATAAGTATTTGAAAACTTTAGTTACTAGTTACTTTGTAGAGTTTCATTATTATTACACAACATACATTAACCACTTCAGCCTTATATTATTTTTCGACCATTTGAAAATAGCAGATCTACAAGCTGTAGATCTGTCTGCGTCGCATTGTGAGCTTGTAGATCTGCTATTTTCAAAAAAAAGATTTCAATACATTTTCAAATTTGAAAACTTGTGAAATGGCACATTCTGCATAATGAGTACTTTCTACTTTTGGTACTTTAAGTACATTTTGACACCAATACATTTGTACTTTTACTCAACTACATTTTGAAGTCTGGACTTTTACTTGTAATAATAATAATAATTGGATGATAATTTAAATCCTGAAAATGATGACTTATAAGTTATAACCATTATTTAATGAAGTTGATTAACTTTGACAGGCTGTTGATGATGAATTGTACATAGGACCACAATGGAAACAACCAATCAAGGCTTTTTACGTGTTATCCTTTTAGCCTTGCATGATTGTACTTGCTGTACTGTCATTTGGTAATACAATATTCAATCAATCAATCAATCAATCAATTAATCAATCAATCAATCAACAAACAGGCCTGTACCTGGCGTTGATGCGCTCGGCGTAGTAGATCATGGTGGCGAAGATGAGCACGCCCAGAGCGAGGAAGATGATGAGGAGGAGGAACTCGTTGGTGCTGGCCCTCAGCGTGTGGCCCAGCACCCTGAGGCCCACGAAGTGACGGGTCAGCTTGAAGATCCTCAGGATCCGCACGAAGCGCACGACCCGGAGGAAGCCCAGCACGTCTTTGGCTGCTTTGGACGACAGGCCGCTCAGACCCACCTACCGTTTATAATGCATTCATTTATCAGACGCTCTTTATCCAGAGTGACTTACAGTAAACAAGGTCAACACATACATAGAATACAGAGAGACAGTGTAGTGTCTCAGTTAACGATAGAATAGAGACAGTGTAGTGTCTCAGTAAACTATAGGATCATAGAATACAGAGAGACAGTGTAGTGTCTCATTAAACTATAGGATCATAGAATACAGAGAGACAGTGTAGTGTCTCATTAAACTATAGGAACATAGAATACAGAGACAGTGTAGTGTCTCAGTAAACTATAGGAACATAGAATACAGAGACAGTGTAGTGTCTCATTAAACTATAGGATCATAGAATACAGAGACAGTGTAGTGTCTCAGTAAACTATAGGATCATAGAATACAGAGAGACAGTGTAGTGTCTCATTAAACTATAGAAACATAGAATACAGAGACAGTGTAGTGTCTCAGTAAACTATAGGATCATAGAATACAGAGAGACAGTGTAGTGTCTCATTAAACTATAGGATCATAGAATACAGAGAGACAGTGTAGTGTCTCATTAAACTATAGGAACATAGAATACAGAGACAGTGTAGTGTCTCAGTAAACTATAGGATCATAGAATACAGAGACAGTGTAGTGTCTCAGTAAACTATAGGATCATAGAATACAGAGACAGTGTAGTGTCTCATTAAACTATAGGATCATAGAATACAGAGACAGTGTAGTGTCTCAGTAAACTATAGGATCATAGAATACAGAGAGACAGTGTAGTGTCTCATTAAACTATAGGAACATAGAATACAGAGACAGTGTAGTGTCTCAGTAAACTATAGGAACATAGAATACAGAGACAGTGTAGTGTCTCATTAAACTATAGGATCATAGAATACAGAGACAGTGTAGTGTCTCAGTAAACTATAGGATCATAGAATACAGAGAGACAGTGTAGTGTCTCATTAAACTATAGAAACATAGAATACAGAGACAGTGTAGTGTCTCAGTAAACTATAGGAACATAGAATACAGAGAGACAGTGTAGTGTCTCAGTAAACTATAGGAACATAGAATACAGAGACAGTGTAGTGTCTCATTAAACTATAGGAACATAGAATACAGAGACAGTGTAGTGTCTCATTAAACTATAGGAACATAGAATACAGAGACAGTGTAGTGTCTCATTAAACTATAGGATCATAGAATACATAGAGACAGTGTAGTGTCTCATTAAACTATAGGATCATAGAATACAGAGACAGTGTAGTGTCTCAGTAAACTATAGGATCATAGAATACAGAGACAGTGTAGTGTCTCAGTAAACTATAGGATCATAGAATACAGAGACAGTGTAGTGTCTCAGTAAACTATAGGAACATAGAATACAGAGACAGTGTAGTGTCTCATTAAACTATAGGATCATAGAATACATAGAGACAGTGTAGTGTCTCATTAAACTATAGGATCATAGAATACAGAGACAGTGTAGTGTCTCAGTAAACTATAGGATCATAGAATACAGAGACAGTGTAGTGTCTCAGTAAACCATAGGATCACAGGTAAACCATGAACCTAGCATCAGTCTAAATAACATGTAAACATTGTGGTCAAGATAAAACAAGGTAGTAACCAAGCCTAGTAGCCAAGTAACACAAACGTTTTACTTGGAGCAAGACTCTTAGAGCAAGACTCTTAACCCCTAATTGCTCACAGGTTCTCATTGGAAACAAGACCGCAAGGACTTTCATGAACGACCTGTTAAAAGGAATTATCCTTATGACCAAAGTAAGTGTGTATGGTGAGATTTACCTCCAGGTAGAAGATAGATAGACACACAGATTACCTCCAGGTAGAAGATAGATAGATACACAGATTACCTCCAGGTAGAAGGGCAGGATGGCCACGAAGTCGATGATGTTCAGCGTGTTGCGGATGAACTCCAGCTTGTCGGGGCAGAAGGTGACGCGCATCAGGAACTCGGCGGTGAACCAAACCACGCACACGCCCTCGATGTAGGTCAGGTACGCCACCGTCTCCGCCTGCTGGTAGAAGCGGGTGGTGTTGTCCACGGGGTCCGTGTCGCTGTGGTTGTGGATGGGGTTGAAGGCCTCGTGGGTTTCCAGGCAGAAGGTGGTGATGGACACCAGGATGAAGAACAGAGAGGTGAAGGCAACCCACTGGAACGCAGAGAGAGAGAAGAACAGAGAGGTGAAGGCAACCCACTGGAACACACATAGAGAGAAGAACAGAGAGGTGAAGACAACCCACTGGAACACATAGAGAGAAGAACAGAGAGGTGAAGACAACCCACTGGAACACATAGAGAGAAGAACAGAGAGGTGAAGACAACCCACTGGAACACACATAGAGAGAAGAACAGAGAGGTGAAGACAACCCACTGGAACACATAGAGAGAAGAACAGAGAGGTGAAGACAACCCACTGGAACACATAGAGAAGAACAGAGAGGTGAAGACAACCCACTGGAACACACAGAGAGAAGAACAGAGAGGTGAAGACAACCCACTGGAACACATAGAGAGAAGAACAGAGAGGTGAAGACAAACCACTGGAACACATAGAGAGAAGAACAGAGAGGTGAAGACAACCCACTGGAACACACAGAGAGAGAGAAGAACAGAGAGGTGAAGGCAACCCACTGGAACACATAGAGAGAGAAGAACAGAGAGGTGAAGACAACCCACTGGAACACATAGAGAGAAGAACAGAGAGGTGAAGACAACCCACTGGAACACATAGAGAGAGAAGAACAGAGAGGTGAAGACAACCCACTGGAACACATAGAGAGAAGAACAGAGAGGTGAAGACAACCCACTGGAACACATAGAGAGAAGAACAGAGAGGTGAAGACAACCCACTGGAACACACAGAGAGAAGAACAGAGAGGTGAAGACAACCCACTGGAACACATAGAGAGAAGAACAGAGAGGTGAAGACAACCCACTGGAACACATAGAGAGAGAAGAACAGAGAGGTGAAGACAACCCACTGGAACACATAGAGAGAAGAACAGAGAGGTGAAGACAACCCACTGGAACACATAGAGAGAGAAGAACAGAGAGGTGAAGACAACCCACTGGAACACATAGAGAGAGAAGAACAGAGAGGTGAAGACAACCCACTGGAACACATAGAGAGAGAAGAACAGAGAGGTGAAGACAACCCACTGGAACACATAGAGAGAAGAACAGAGAGGTGAAGACAACCCACTGGAACACATAGAGAGAAGAACAGAGAGGTGAAGACAACCCACTGGAACACATAGAGAGAAGAACAGAGAGGTGAAGACAACCCACTGGAACACACAGAGAGAAGAACAGAGAGGTGAAGACAACCCACTGGAACACATAGAGAGAAGAACAGAGAGGTGAAGACAACCCACTGGAACACACAGAGAGAAGAACAGAGAGGTGAAGACAACCCACTGGAACACATAGAGAGAAGAACAGAGAGGTGAAGACAAACCACTGGAACACATAGAGAGAAGAACAGAGAGGTGAAGACAACCCACTGGAACACACAGAGAGAGAGAAGAACAGAGAGGTGAAGGCAACCCACTGGAACACATGAGAGAAGAACAGAGAGGTGAAGACAACCCACTGGAACACATAGAGAGAAGAACAGAGAGGTGAAGACAACCCACTGGAACACAAAGAGAGAGAAGAACAGAGAGGTGAAGACAACCCACTGGAACACATAGAGAGAAGAACAGAGAGGTGAAGACAACCCACTGGAACACATAGAGAGAGAAGAACAGAGAGGTGAAGACAACCCACTGGAACACATAGAGAGAAGAACAGAGAGGTGAAGACAACCCACTGGAACACATAGAGAGAAGAACAGAGAGGTGAAGACAACCCACTGGAACACATAGAGAGAGAAGAACAGAGAGGTGAAGACAACCCACTGGAACACATAGAGAGAAGAACAGAGAGGTGAAGACAACCCACTGGAACACATAGAGAGAGAAGAACAGAGAGGTGAAGACAACCCACTGGAACACATAGAGAGAGAAGAACAGAGAGGTGAAGACAACCCACTGGAACACATAGAGAGAGAAGAACAGAGAGGTGAAGACAACCCACTGGAACACATAGAGAGAAGAACAGAGAGGTGAAGACAACCCACTGGAACACATAGAGAGAAGAACAGAGAGGTGAAGACAACCCACTGGAACACACAGAGAGAAGAACAGAGAGGTGAAGACAACCCACTGGAACACATAGAGAGAAGAACAGAGAGGTGAAGACAACCCACTGGAACACATAGAGAGAAGAACAGAGAGGTGAAGACAACCCACTGGAACACATAGAGAGAAGAACAGAGAGGTGAAGACAACCCACTGGAACACATAGAGAGAAGAACAGAGAGGTGAAGACAACCCACTGGAACACATAGAGAGAGAAGAACAGAGAGGTGAAGACAACCCACTGGAACACATAGAGAGAAGAACAGAGAGGTGAAGACAACCCACTGGAACACATAGAGAGAAGAACAGAGAGGTGAAGACAACCCACTGGAACACATAGAGAGAGAAGAACAGAGAGGTGAAGACAACCCACTGGAACACATAGAGAGAAGAACAGAGAGGTGAAGACAACCCACTGGAACACATAGAGAGAGAAGAACAGAGAGGTGAAGACAACCCACTGGAACACATAGAGAGAGAAGAACAGAGAGGTGAAGACAACCCACTGGAACACATAGAGAGAGAAGAACAGAGAGGTGAAGACAACCCACTGGAACACATAGAGAGAAGAACAGAGAGGTGAAGACAACCCACTGGAACACATAGAGAGAAGAACAGAGAGGTGAAGACAACCCACTGGAACACACAGAGAGAAGAACAGAGAGGTGAAGGCAACCCACTGGAACACACAGAGAGAGAGAAGAACAGAGAGGTGAAGACAACCCACTGGAACACATAGAGAGAAGAACAGAGAGGTGAAGACAACCCACTGGAACACATAGAGAGAAGAACAGAGAGGTGAAGACAACCCACTGGAACACATAGAGAGAAGAACAGAGAGGTGAAGACAACCCACTGGAACACATAGAGAGAAGAACAGAGAGGTGAAGACAACCCACTGGAACAGAGAGAAGAACAGAGAGGTGAAGACAACCCACTGGAACACATAGAGAGAAGAACAGAGAGGTGAAGACAACCCACTGGAACACATAGAGAGAGAAGAACAGAGAGGTGAAGACAACCCACTGGAACACATAGAGAGAAGAACAGAGAGGTGAAGACAACCCACTGGAACACACAGAGAGAAGAACAGAGAGGTGAAGACAACCCACTGGAACACATAGAGAGAGAAGAACAGAGAGGTGAAGACAACCCACTGGAACACACAGAGAGAAGAACAGAGAGGTGAAGACAACCCACTGGAACACACAGAGAGAAGAACAGAGAGGTGAAGACAACCCACTGGAACACATAGAGAGAGAAGAACAGAGAGGTGAAGACAACCCACTGGAACACATAGAGAGAGAAGAACAGAGAGGTGAAGACAACCCACTGGAACACATAGAGAGAGAAGAACAGAGAGGTGAAGACAACCCACTGGAACACATAGAGAGAAGAACAGAGAGGTGAAGACAACCCACTGGAACACATAGAGAGAAGAACAGAGAGGTGAAGACAACCCACTGGAACACATAGAGAGAAGAACAGAGAGGTGAAGACAACCCACTGGAACACATAGAGCATTGGTTCTCAAAGTGGGGTACGGGGACCCCCAGGGGTACTTGAGGGGGTTCCAGGGGGTCCCCAGCTAAATGATGGGTAGAAACCAAATGGACCCTTATGGGTCCATTTGGTTCCATTTGTACACTTTCAGAGTTAAATTAGCATTGATTTTACAATATAAATTGCGGTCCAAGTGATATAAATGCCATTAAATGGGGGTCCGTAGCTCTAATGCATGTCAAACTGGGGGTCCTTCAAATTAAAACGGTTGAGAATCACTGCTAGAGAGCCGTAAAAAAAATCTTCTCTTATGGGGGTCCCTGGCATATCTTTTGAAATGGGGGTCCGCGGGCTAATAAGTGTCAATTTGGGGGTCCTTGACATGAAAAAGTTTGAGAACCATTGGCATAGAGAACACACAGATGCGTTCCCGGTATTAAAGGGTTAAGGCCTGACCTTCACTCTTTTATGCTGCATGTAACTGTTGGTGGAAGATGTTTGGGTTCAAATAAAAACCCCAAACTTTGCATCTCTTGACTTGGCCAATCGGTCACTTTTAATGGTCTTATGTCCCCTCCCCATTAATGCCACTTCGTCGTACAGACCTATATCATTCAAAAGTAGCGGAAACAGCTAATCTATGGTTTTAAAATACAATATAATATGTTTTAATGTAGTCAATGAAATGCCGTCTCCTCACATCTGTATGCAAATGACATCCTGAACATAATTCTTCCTCTCAGTCATTCTTTGTATAGCCTACTACATTGGTTTTCAAAGTGGGGTCCGGGGACCCCCAGGGGTCCTTGGGGGGATACCAGGGGGTCCCCAGCAATTTTTTTAATAATAAAATGTCACAATCATTTTAACCACTTTATCCACATTTTATATTGGCTATTCAAATATTTTTTAGTTACTAGTTGCTTTGTAGATTTTGATTATTATTACAAAACATACATTAACCACTTCATCCCTATATTATTTTGGCCATTTGAAAAAAGATTTTTAGACGTTTTATACATTTGAAAACTTGTGAAATGGGACATTTTGCATATTGAGTACTTTTACTTTTGGTACTTTCAGTACATTTTCATACCAATACTTTTGTACTTTTTCTCAAGTCAATTTTGACTTGAGTAAAAGTAACAGAGTACCTACATTGCAGTATTGATACTTTTACTTAAGTGAAGAATTTGAGTACTTTTCCCACCGCTGTACAAATGCATGTGACCAGAAGCAGAGATAAAGAACATAAATGAGGGGGTTAGTTTAAGTAAACATATCATGTTATTTAGCCTAGTTTAGTTTGGCCCACATTCCTCCAGGATGCCTAGCCTGGTAAATGCCCACAGTGTAAAGTAACAGTAGCTGATATGTGTGAAATGTTTTTGTGTCAGGAAAACAGAAAGCATCTCTGACCATCGTTAAGGAATTAGAACCACACACACACACACACACACACACACACACACACACACACACACACACACACACACACACACACACACACACACACACACACACACACACACACTTCTGTGGGAAAGAGTGCTTCAGTGCACCCTGTTTGTGCAGACGGAAGGGAGAACAGGAGGACAGACAGACAGACAGACAGACAGACAGACAGACAGACAGACAGACAGACAGACAGACAGACAGACAGACACTAACTAAGTACATTTACTTTGAGTATCTGTACTTTATACTTTATACTCCTCCCCATTCCTCCACACACAAACATTGTCCTCCATGTTTGCAACCAGCTGGATATTACATATAAAATAGATTGTAGAATAAATATAAATAAATCTCCAAGCTCTTTTCTTTGCTCTAATTCTGGCTCTGATAAGGCTGGTTTCAGGCACAACCCAACCCAGTGTTCTAGTTCATCTTACAAGACTCTAACAACAGTGCGGTGAAAATAGCAGATCTACAAGCTCACAACACGTTGTGACGCATTGTGAGCTTGTAGATCTGCTATTTTCACTATGTTAATTGCTTTAAAATTAATGATTAAAAAAGAAGGGTTTTGGACCGGACAGCGCTGATATATTCTCCCTGTCTGAGGCTATACAGGTTTCTTAGAAATAGAAGCAACACACTTTGAAGTGTGTGTGTGTGTGTGTGTGTGTGTGTGTGTGTGTGTGTGTGTGTGTGTGTGTGTGTGTGTGTGTGTGTGTGTGTGTGAAATCTTAAATGAAGCCTATTTCTAATGAATCTTACAAATGCCACGTGTTGACGTTCTGTTGAAATCTTAAATGAAGCCTATTTTTCATGTGTGTGTGTGTGTGTGTGTGTGTGTGTGTGTGTGTGTGTGTGTGTGTGTGTGTGTGTGTGTGTGTGTGTGTGTGTGTGTGTGTGCGTGCGTGCGTGCGTGCGTGCGTGCGTGCGTGCGTGCGTGCGTGTGTGTTTGTGCGCGTGTGTGCGTGTCCATGCATTGTTCCATTCATCATGTGGAGTGGTTTTAGGAGAGATGAATCCATCACAAAAAGAAGTTTGGGTCAAACACCAACCTCAATAAGTCCTCTGGCCTCACCATTACATACTGAAGCAGAGATGAGGTCATTTATTCACCATTACAGTCTGAAGCAGAGATGAGGTCATTTATTCACCATTACATCCTGAAGCAGAGATGAGGTCATTTATTTGGGGTTTGTTCTGGATGACAAGCTCACAGGTGAGACAAAAAGTAGCTTTAAAAGTGATCTCAGGCCTGCAGGAGAGGGGGTGAAATCCGACAACGAGGCCGACATAGCCACGACTTTTGCCACGACTTGCCTCCTTTGCCACCCGACTAGAATCTTTTGAAAATAGCAGATCTACAAGCTCACAATGCGTCCTATCGCGACTCATTGTGACCTTGTAGATCGCCCATTTTCAAATGGCCGAAATGTATATATATAGGGCTGAAGTGGTTAATGTATGTTTTGTAATAATAATCTAAATCTAAAAAGTAACTAAAGTTTTCTAATAATTCTAGTGGCGTAAAAGTATAATATTTGTCTCAGAGATGTAGTGGAGTAGAAGTAAAAGTACTGGAAATTGGAAATACTCCAGTAAAGTAAAGTACCTCAAAATTGTACTTAAGTACAGTACTTGAGTAAATATACTGTACACCACATCATGGTATTACACCATGTCTCTGAAGGCTAAATTGCAGACCTCCTAAAATAAGCCGGTAAAGATAAACCATCTCACCAACGTTCACTCAGAGTGGAAGAGACCGTCCTCCCAGCTCTCAGAGTCTGGCTCTAATATTTATAGAATCAATGAACTAAACTAATACCGTATTTAGTATGTTTCCTACCTGAAATGTGAGCTGTGCAGACTCCCTACATCAACCACTCAACATCTATTTTATGCTTTTCAATATTTTTCCAACAAATAGCAGAACTAGCCGATCTACAAGCTCACAAAACAACATTTTGACCTTGTCCGTTCAAAAGTGGGACATCTTACAAATGCCACGTGTTGACGTTCTGTTGAAATCTTAAATGAAGCCTATTTTTTCAACGAACGGTGTGAACGAGTGTGTGTGTGTGTGTGTGTGTGTGTGTGTGTGTGTGTGTGTGTGTGTGTGTGTGTGTGTGTGTGTGTGTGTGTAAGAGTTATTTACAGCTCCAGGTTGGTACAGGGCTGCCCTGCTCTACTTCAGGATGAAGACGATAGCTGTAGGCAGGAAGCAGAGAGCTGAGAATCACCCTGTTAAATATACAGTCTGTTAAATACACTGTCCATCACTGTTAAATATACAGTCTGTTAAATACACTGTCCCTCACTGTTAAATACAGTCTGTTAAATACACTGTCCCTCACTGTTAAATATACAGTCTGTTAAATACACTGTCCCTCACTGTTAAATATAGTCTGTTAAATACACTGTCCCTCACTGTTAAATATACAGTCTGTTAAATACACTGTCCCTCACTGTTAAATATACAGTCTGTTAAATACACTGTCCCTCACTGTTAAATATACAGTCTGTTAAATACACTGTCCCTCACTGTTAAATATACAGTCTGTTAAATACACTGTCCCTCACTGTTAAATATAGTCTGTTAAATACACTGTCCCTCACTGTTAAATATAGTCTGTTAAATACACTGTCCCTCACTGTTAAATACACTGTCCCTCACTGTTAAATACACTGTCCCTCACTGTTAAATACACTGTCCCTCACTGTTAAATACAGTCTGTTCAATACACTGTCCCTCACTGTTAAATATACAGTATGTTAAATACACTGTCCCTCACTGTTAAAGCTCATTCATTCTTCCTCATAAAGCCCTCGAGTCCCTCGATCTAAATAAACCATTTCTGGCACAATGTGTCTGTCTGGCTCGCTGGCACGCTGACGGATGGACACACGTGCGGAAGGACGGAAGGACGGACCTCTCCTCTCCATAAAGAGGCCAGGCTGTACCCTGTCTCTCTCTAGCACACATTAAAAGTCCAACATGCCAGAACTCCCCCACAGTGTCCTCTGTGTGAAGAAGACTCTCCAGCATCACTCACTGCAGCTCTGAAGCTAAAGGAACTGGATTGCATTGTTGTTGTTGTTGTGCAGGTAGCCATGAGGATGTACAACAGGGTACATGTAGAATACTATTCCCCAGTTGCACTGTAGGGTGCGCTATCGTTCTGATAGATACTTTCCACACTGTATCATTAATACTGTAGCCTAACTGTTTAGGCATAGGGTTAGGGTTACGGTTAAGGTTAGGAATAAGGTTAGAATACACTCCCTATTTAAAGGAGGCTGTAGAAACAGATAAGCAGTCAGAAGTAGGCAGGAACACAGGAACATCTCTGAGGGAGAGCTGTAGGTCTTGTGTGATTAAGGTTTAGCCTGAAGAGAGTCCTTACCAGTTGGGTTTTGTTTATTAGTATATGGTGCATTTATATAGCATCTTTATCCAAGGCGCTTTACATAGATTGTGCATCACATTCACCCATTCATTCACACATTCACACACCGATGGAGGAGGAAACCATGCAAGGCACCAACCTGCTCATCGGGAGCAATTAGGGGTTCAGCGTCTTGCTCAAGGACACTTTGACACTAATTGTGGGGGAGCCCGGGATCGAACTGGAAACCTTGCGGTTGCTCTACCGGCCACTCTACCCCTGAGCCACTGCCGTCCCATTATTAGTGCTGCATTAGTGTTTGCCTTATTTATTTTTCTCATAGAGTTACCCTAACCCTGAAAGGCATGGGGAGAGAGTATGTTTTGCACCCTGTCCGTCCGTCCGTCCGTGTGTCCTGTCCGTGTGTGAGCAGCTAATCTCCGGCACCCGGTTTGCCCGGTCGCTGCGAAACTGTGCACACACACTCCCTGGATGCCAATTCAGAATTTTTCACATGAGCCTGTTATAGCGCCACCAGGAGGTCGATTTGTGCAAAACCTATATTTTTGGATATTACTCTTACAGACAGAACATCATGCACATCGGTACACAGTATCTCTATAGTCATGTGATCAACACGGATCTGTCCGATTTCCCATATTCCATCCTGATTGGCTAAGGTTCGCTTTCAAAGTTTGCAGGATTGGTCCGTTGTGAACAAAAAGCCTCAAATCATGAACACAGCTTGTGATTTCCGTGAAATTTCACAAACACATTCCCACTAGGCAGAGGAAGAAATGCCACCCTTTTCACATTGGCCTGTTATAGCGCCACCAGCAGGCATCATTTTAACAGCAACAGACATTTTCGGAACAAAATGTCTCAAATCATGAATACAGTGTCTGATTGCCGTGAAAGGCCTAAGAATAAATGGCAGCCTTTTCACATTGGCCTGTTATAGCGCCACCAGGAGGCCAGAATAACCTACCTGACCTGGCGGAGACCTGTGCTCCGAGGAGCACAGGTTCACCATTCTAGTGAATGGTTCTCTATGACCTCATGAATGAGGTCATAGAGAACCATGTGTTCTTTTAAAAAATGATATTGTCCGTTTTTTTCCGTGTGAAACATTGCACCCTTTACATCTGCAAAGACCTTAAGGTATATTATGACATGGTTCACCCTGTCTGCAAAGACCTTAAGGTATATTATGACATGGTTCAATGTTGAAAATGAGTGGCATTCCACTTTAAGTACAGTACTTGAGTAAATGTACTTAGTTACTTTCCACCACTGCCTGCATGTACTGTAACATATCCACGAGCAAAACGTTCTACTCACTCTTGCGTACTTGGAGGAGTAGGGGTCCTCGAACAGCGCCCACGTCCTCCTCTGCCAGCGCTTCCACTTGTTCCCCGTGGCGGACCCCCGGTACCAGCCCCCCCCCCCCTCGGGGGAATCCCCCCCCAGGGGAAGCCTCTTGGTCATCTCCATCATCTCGTCGTCTCCGTCCATCCCCGATCCGTCCCCTCCTCCCCCTCCCGCGTCCTCCGGACCCCCCTCCTCCTCCTCCGCCTCCGTGGGACCCCCTCCCGCGGGACCCCCTCCGAAGCTGTCCAGCGCCTCCTCTGCCTCGCGGTGCTGCCGGTAGGTGGTCCAGCAGCAGGGCTCCACGTCCGTCTCGTCCAGGCCCCAGAAGGCCAGCTCCTCCTCGTACAGGGGTCCGCACACGTCGGCCGGGCAGTGCAGACGCCCCGTGCGGTAGTAGTTCAGGATGTGGGAGAAGACGCCCGGGTGGCGGTCGAAGAAGAACTCCTCCGCCTGGCAAGAGGCAACAGTTACAATGAGTCTCAGTAAGTAGACCTAACTGTAGGTCCAGTGGCGTGCACAGACATTTTGAGGGGCAGGTGCTCAAGTAAAGTATACTTTTTTTTTGTTTACTTGGTCTGCTCTTTTTTCCCTCTACACCTATACCTCTTTGCCAAAAATAGCCGATCTACAAGCTTCACAACGCCTCGCGCTGCGAGGCGTTGTGAAGCTTGTAGATTGGCTATTTTTGGCTAAAGTTCTCCTCAGAAAAGGGATGCTAGGTTTCGAGTGGTTATGGTAAAAAGAAAAATCATATCACATAAAGATTTGGCGGACCCCCTGTAGTAACTCTGAGGACCCCCTAGGGGTCCCGGACTGAGGGAAAACCCCTGCTGTATTTTTTTTTTCTTCAAAAGGGCACTTCTGGTCAAGAGGGCAAAGGGCAGGTGCTCTAGCTCCACCTAGAGTATATCTGTGCACGTCCCTGTGTAGGTCTACTTACACTCAGTAGACCTACAGTAGACCTACAGTAGGCCTACTGATAGACCTACTGTATTTGCATAAGTTACTAGTTCCTTTGTTAGACCCTCCAGAAAAATGCGATTATGCGATCGCAGAATTTACCGCATAATCAGCAAAATGGCGCATAATTATGCGGGGGTAACGTTTTTTTCAAAAAGGCTGCATCGCATAATATGTGCATCATATAATATATGCATCGCATAATATGTGCATCGCATAATATGTGCATCGCATAATATGTGCATCACATAATATGTGCATCACATAATATGTGCATCGCATAATATGTGCATCGCATAATATGTGCATCGCATAATATATGCATCGCATAATATGTGCATCGCATAATATATGCATCGCATAATATGTGCATCGCATAATATGTGCATCGCATAATATGTGCATCGCATAATATGTGCATCGCATAATATATGCATCACATCGCATAATATGCGCATCACATCACATAATATGTGCATCGCATAATATGTGCATCGCATAATATGTGCATCGCATAATATGTGCATCACATAATATATGCATCACATAATATGTGCATCGCATAATATGCGCATCACATCGCATAATATGCGCATCACATCACATAATATGTGCATCGCATAATATGTGCATCGCATAATATATGCATCACATAATATGTGCATCGCATAATATGCGCATCACATCGCATAATATGCGCATCACATTGCATAATATGTGCATCGCATAATATGTGCATCGCATAATATGTGCATCGCATAATATGTGCATCGCATAATATATGCATCGCATAATATGCATAATATGTGCATCGCATAATATGTGCATCGCATAATATGTGCATCGCATAATATATGCATCGCATAATATGTGCATCGCATAATATATGCATCACATAATATATGCATCACATAATATGTGCATCGCATAATATGTGCATCGCATAATATGTGCATCGCATAATATGTGCATCGCATAATATGTGCATCGCATAATATATAATATGTGCATCGCATAATATGTGCATCGCATAATATATGCATCGCATAATATGTGCATCGCATAATATGTGCATCGCATAATATGTGCATCGCATAATATGTGCATCGCATAATATGTGCATCGCATAATATATAATATGTGCATCGCATAATATGTGCATCGCATAATATGTGCATCGCATAATATGTGCATCGCATAATATGTGCATCGCATAATATATGCATCACATAATATGTGCATCACATAATATGTGCATCGCATAATATGCGCATCACATCGCATAATATGCGCATCACATTGCATAATATGCGCTTCGCATCGCATATTTCGCAACTTTTCACCTTTTTCGCAACTTTTCGCATGCCACATATTTCATAACTTTCTGCATATTTCGCAACTTCGCGCAATTTCACCGCATAAGATTGCAAAAAAAAAGCATATTTCATCACATAATCAAGAGTTTTAGCCCGCGTTTTTCTGGAGGGTCTACTTTGTAGACCACTTCAACTATAACTTTGGCTTTTTGAAAATAGCAGATCTACAAGCTCACAACACGTCACATGGCGTATTTTGATGCCAATACTTTTGTACTTTTTTGCTCATGAGTAACATTTTTACATTGCGTTTATTGATACTTTTACTCGATTGAATTAGATAACTTTTTCCACCACTGTTGATTACTTTTACTTAAAGGGATATTTCACTTTAAAAAAAACTTTTGGTCATTTTATCGTCTACTCAGGCCTTTGTGAACCCCCCAGACAGTTTTTAAGTTGCTCGGTTCAGTATTTAGATATTTGATATTCATTTTATCAGACACGCCCCCTTCCCATACAAACCCATTGTAACTTCAAACTCCATTTTAACCTGTTAGATTCATCAAAAACACCCGTCCTTGGTTCTGGTGACTCACCCTGCCCTCCTAATGCGTGAGGGGGCCGTGTTTTTCCGATTATTTTTTTCATTTATTTTATTTTACTTTTTTATTGTATACATTGTGGGGAACTGATCGAAGCCAAACACAAAATGCAGGGTACAAGCCCAATTAAGGGTATTTATTCAACACCTTTCGTATATGGGACCCGCAGGTCCTTGGTAATACTCTTCAAATAACTTCAAATAATAAAGATCAAACTCAAAGTTCGCCCCGCGTCGGGGTATTTTCATGCATCACAATGTCTCTGTTTGGAATCCATGCGCCTCAGCGTCATCGTCATTTATCCATGCATTGTGTCGGGTAATGTGATTAACTCCCACAGGTTGCCTAGGAGTAAACAAAGAGTATCCTTTTAATACTACGATTCACAAGCATTCATCAATGTGCGGGAATAGTGGAGAATATTGCCTTACCGCCTGTAGCACCCGTCCAGTCACCAGGAGAGCCAATGCCAGACTGAGACAGAGTAGCCATACTTGTAGCCAGGTGCCACACCTAACCTGTCGCCGCAGCTGCGCTGAGTTGGGGCTGATTCATGATGGTGAGTGGCAGGTAACGCCCTTCTATGACGCTGCCCAGGCTGGTGCGCTGCCTGCGCGGTCTCACTCTGTCTCTGTCCCATGGCCTCTCCCTGGTGTGGTGCTTACCTGACAGGCGGCATTGTGGCGATACTCCACATATCCCCCCCCTAAGCCCGCCGCTTGGTCCGGGGGCTTCCAGCTCCTCTACTTCATACATTCGGGACAGTGCGTCTGCGTGTGGAATCTCCTTCCCGGGCCGGTGCTCCACCTTAAAACAGTAGTCCTGCAGCTCCAGGAACCACCGCGTCACTCTGGCGTTCCGGTCTTTATTGGTGGCCATCCATTTTAGGGGTGCATGATCTGTAATGAGGGTAAAGGTACGGCCCCACAGGTAATAGCGCAGGTGGTGAATTGCCCATTTCACCGCTAAACACTCTTTTTCTACTGTTGCGTAATTTTTCTCATGGTCTAGTAATTTTCTGCTCACGTAGGTAATTGGATGTTCCTCTCCATCAAATACCTGTGCGAGGACCGCCCCCAACCCGGTGCCCGACGCGTCTGTGTGGAGGACGAAGGGCCGGCTGAAGTCGGGGGCTTTCAATACTGGCTCCTCACAGAGCGCGCTCTTCAATTTCTGGAACGCGGCCTCCGTCTCGGCCGTCCAGACAATGTGGTTGGGGCGTTTTTGACACGTCAGCTCATACAGTGGGGCTGCAATGGTAGAATAGTTTTTCACAAATTTTTGATAATAAGCCATAAGGCCAAGGAACGATTTTACTTGCTTTTTCGTGACAGGATGGGGCCATTCCCGAATCCGCTCCACTTTACGCGTCTGGGGCCGCACGCATCCTCGTCCGATCGTAAACCCCAAGTAGTCGGTCTCCGTCAGGCCGATGCGGCACTTTTTTGCATTCGCTGTCAGCCCGGCTCGTCTGAGCGCCCCAAGGATGGCGTGGAGGTGCTGCAGATGGAGGCTCCAGCTCGGGCTGTGGATCACGATGTCGTCTAGGTACGCGGCAGCGTAGTCTCGGTGGGGGCGGAGTACACGGTCCATCAGCCGTTGGAATGTGGCGGGCGCGCCATGGACTCCAAACGGCAGCACCGTGTATTGGAACAGCCCATCGGGCGTGGAGAAGGCCGTCTTCGCCTTGGCCCGGTCCGTCAGCGGCACCTGCCAGTAGCCCTTGGTCAGGTCCAGCGTGCTGACGAACCGGGCAGGACCCAGGCGCTCGATCAGTTCATCCACTCGGGGCACCGGGTATGCGTCAAAGGCGGAGACGTCATTCAATTTTCGGAAATCGTTGCAGAAGCGCAGCGTCCCGTCCGGCTTCGGTACAATCACGATCGGGCTGGACCATGGACTGTACGACTCCTCGATTACTCCTAACTCGATCATCTTGGCCACCTCTTCTTTGATGGCGATTCGTCTGGCTTCTGGGATGCGATATGGCCGTTGGCGCACTACCTTCCCCGGGTCCGTGCGGATGTCGTGCCGGATCAGCGTGGTTCGGCCGGGGAGTTCGGAGAATATGTCCCGGTTCCGCCCCAGCAGGTCCTTGATGTCCTGGGTCTGGGCTGGGACGAGGTCTTCTCCGATGGGCACCGGGGGCAGCGTCTGCGCGGGCACGGCGGTCATCAGCGCTGGCAGCGGTAGTCGGGGGGCCGAGACCCACTTTTTCAGTATGTTCACATGGTAGATCTGATGGCCTTTCCGTCTGCCGGGCTGGCTCACCCGATAGTCCACGGGGCCCACCTTCTCCACGACCTCGTATGGTCCTTGCCATTTTGCGAGGAACTTGCATTCCGAGCTGGGGACCAACACCAGGACCTTCTCTCCCACCTGGAACTCGCGGAGCGTGGCGCCTCGGTTGTAGGTCCGGGCCTGGTCTCGCTGGGCTTTCTCCATATGTTCTCGTACCAGGGGCCAGATGGTCTTCGCCCGGGCCTGGAGACGCTCCACGTGTTCCACCACACTGCGGTGGGGAGAAGGCTGGCGCTCCCAGGTCTCTTTGGCGATGTCCAACAAACCACGGGGCCTCCGGCCATACACAAGCTCAAATGGCGAGAACCCCGTGGACGATTGCGGTACTTCCCTGATGGCAAAGAGCACATACGGAATCAACTGGTCCCAGTCTTTCCCGTCCACATCAGTTAGTTTCTTCAACATTTTTTTTAAAGTCTGGTTAAACCTCTCGACTAAACCATCCGTCTGTGGGTGGTAGACGGAGGTGCGAATGCGCTTCACTTTCAGCCATTTATACAATTGTGACATCACTCGGGACATGAAACAGGTGCCTTGATCCGTTAGTACTTCTTCAGCTATGCCCACCGGGCTAAACAGCATCAATAGTTCGTGGGCCACCGCTTTCGCCGAGGCCGCCCGCAGGGGGATGGCCTCGGGATATCGAGTGGCATAGTCTAGTATCACTAAGATATAGCGGTGACCGCGACTGGATTTTGGCAACGGACCCACAATGTCCATGGCAAGGCGTGAAAACGGCACTTCAATTATCGGCATTGGTACAAGAGGGTTATGAAACGTGGGCCGCGGAGCGGTCTTTTGACATTCAGAGCAGCCTTTGCAAAAGTCCTCTACTGCCCGTTTAACCCCGGGCCAGTAGAAGCGGGCCAATATGCGCTCGTATGTCTTTTGGCTTCCCAAGTGCGCTCCTAGTTGGTGCGTATGTCCTAAATATAACACCCGTGACACATATTCTTTTGGCACGTTTGGCAAGTAGCTGCTCGACTAGGTCCCCCCCCTTGTCCAACACACCCCGATATAACAAGTCTTTTTTTACAAGGAAGTATGGGTGACTCAATGCACTCACCCCCTCACATTTCTTCCCGTCGATGGCGGCCACGTTCCGGCGCGCCATGTCCAGGTTCGGGTCGGTCCACTGCGCCGTGGCGAACCCCCCAGCCCGGGGTGGTTCGAGAGCTTCGGCGCCGGGGAATTCGGCGAAGGGGTCCGCAACATCAGCGGGGCCCGCGGCCCCCTGGCTTGACGTGGCCTGCATGTCCTCCGCCTCCCGTCTCTGGTCTTTTCCTCTCCTCTCCTTTTCTTTGTCTCTCTCGTCTCTCTCGTCTCTCTCGTCTCTCTCGTCTCTCGCGTCTCTCTCGTCTCCCCCATCTCCTGCCGGGGAGCTGTCACTCAGGCCAGCTGGTGTGGTGGCGCGGAACGCAGGGCAGGCGTGGAGCGCGCCTGGAGGCGCCGGGCGCGGGACGCGTCGGCGACGGTGGCGGGCGGTGCCGCGCAGCAGGCCGGGGTCCCAGTACCGGGCGAACAGGACACAATCAGCGCCGATCAGCAACGGCACGGGCAGGTTGGGCACGACCCCGGCTGGTACCACGGCGTCTCCCCGGGGCGTCTGGACGCGGAGCTGGGTCACCGGATAGTGGCGCACATCGCCATGGACACAGGTTACAGGCACGGTGACGGCGCTGAGCTTCCCGGCCAGGTCCGCTCGTACGAGAGTCACCGCGCTGCCGGAATCCAGCAGGGCGTGCGTGTCGGTCCATCCAATCTTCACGGGCAGGCGTGTCTGGCGGTGCGGGCTGGTGCCGGTGTGCAGGCAGGGCCGCGCGCTGTCGGAGCTGGCTGCGGTCCCCATGGATACGTCGCGCTCTCTCTCGGGGCACGACCAGGAAATATGGTCCGCCTGCCCGCAGACATAACAGCGGCGTTGATGTGGGCCTCGGGTGGGCCCTTCGGCAACGGCGGCCTCAGTCCGGGCGGCGGATGGGTTCGGTGGCGTCGACCTTCGACGATCGCGGCTGGGCTTCTCCTCCCCAGGGCTCTTGGCTGCTTCGGTGCGCGTGGTCCTCATCATGTCCACGCTCACTTGGTGGTTTTCTAAGAGGGCCACGAGTGCCTCCAGTGAGCTTGGACTCACTTGTGAGGCGTATCTCCGGGCGTCAGCGAGGGTTAAATCCCGGCACACCCGCTGGGCCTCGCCGGTGAGGAACGGGGCCAAGAGCGAGGCCCAGTCTCCGACTGGCCACCTCTCTCTGGCTGCGGTGCGCTCAAACACTTCCAGGTACGCTTCAATATCATCTTCTGGTGTCAATTTGGTGAGTACTTCTCTAGGTGGGCGTGTGCTAGCCACATCACGGCTAATCCTATCAATTAACTTTTGTACCGCTGTCTGCAAATCGGTTTGGCTCCTCAACAGGGCCGTCAGGGCGTTGGCATGCTCCATGTTTTTTTGGGTTTGGCGTGGATCAGTGTACCCGTATTCTCCACCATATGTGGGGAACTGATCGAAGCCAAACACAAAATGCAGGGTACAAGCCCAATTAAGGGTATTTATTCAACACCTTTCGTATATGGGACCCGCAGGTCCTTGGTAATACTCTTCAAATAACTTCAAATAATAAAGATCAAACTCAAAGTTCGCCCCGCGTCGGGGTATTTTCATGCATCACAATGTCTCTGTTTGGAATCCATGCGCCTCAGCGTCATCGTCATTTATCCATGCATTGTGTCGGGTAATGTGATTAACTCCCACAGGTTGCCTAGGAGTAAACAAAGAGTATCCTTTCAATACTACGATTCACAAGCATTCATCAATGTGCGGGAATAGTGGAGAATATTGCCTTACCGCCTGTAGCACCCGTCCAGTCACCAGGAGAGCCAATGCCAGACTGAGACAGAGTAGCCATACTTGTAGCCAGGTGCCACACCTAACCTGTCGCCGCAGCTGCGCTGAGTTGGGGCTGATTCATGATGGTGAGTGGCAGGTAACGCCCTTCTATGACGCTGCCCAGGCTGGTGCGCTGCCTGCGCGGTCTCACTCTGTCTCTGTCCCATGGCCTCTCCCTGGTGTGGTGCTTACCTGACAGGCGGTATTGTGGCGATACTCCACAACATTTTTTTTAATTTTCCAAAAGAAATATTAAAAATAAATGAAAAAAGTAATTGAAAAAACACGGCCCCCTCGCGCATTAGGGGGGCGGTATGAGTCATCAGAACCAAGGACGGGTGTTTTTGATGAATCTAACATGGTTAAAATGGAGTTTGAAGTTACAATGGGTTTGTATAGGAAGGGGGCGTGTCTGATAAAATGAATATGAAATATCTAAATACTGAATCGAGCAACTTAAAAACTGTCTGGGGGCGGGGCGGACGGGGCTCACAAAGCCTGAGTAGACGATAAAATGACCAAAAGTTTTTTTGAAAGTGAAATATCCCTTTAAGTTAAAAAATAAAAAACTTCCACCCCCCCCCCCCCCCCCCCACTGTGTTCTGTTCAGCTCACCGAGGCATCATAGTGAAAGGGTCCGTGCTGTGGATCGGCCTCGGCCAGCCAGGCCAGCCGGGTCCCGGGCAGGGTCCTCAGGGTGCCGAGGTAGGTTTGGTGACGGGTCCCTCCCACGTTGATCACGACCCGCTCCGTGTCGCCGTGCGGCTGGCCCATGCTGCTGCTGCTGCTCTCCGTCTATGTCTCTCTCTCCTCTTCCTCTCTCTCTCCGCGTGGCGGGTGGCCCATGATGATGATGATGGTTCTGCCCCGGAGGGACCCTCCTCCTCTATGGGCATGACTCGGGCATCAAACCCCCTGAAATAGACAGGCTGGCTGCTCGCTCCGCTACGCTCTGCCTCACCTCCACAGAGAACATCTGACTGAGGAGAGAGAGACTGGTGGGCGTTATGAGAGAGAGAGAGAGAGAGAGAGAGAGAGAGAGAGAGAGAGAGAGAGAGAGAGAGAGAGAGAGAGAGAGAGAGAGAGAGAGAAGAGGAGAGGAGAGCACACTCTCCTCTCCTCTCCAGGGACGTGCACAGATAGACTCTAGGTGGCGCTAGAGCAGCTGCCCTTTGCCCTCTTGACCAGAAGTGCCCTTTTTTCCCCAGTTTACAGCAGGGGTCTTCAACAGGGGGTTCGGGACCCCTAGGGGGTCCTCAGAGTTACTACAGGGGGTCCGCCAAAGAGGTATAGGTGTAGAGGGAAAGAAAGAGCACCAAGTAAACAAAAAAAGTATAATTTACTTGAGCACCTGCCCCTCAAAATGTCTGTGCACGCCACTGCTCCTCTCCATGAGTGGATCAAACAAGTGGATCCTCATGTTAATGAGGTTTATTCTTAAATGTAAAACACTAAAAAAGAAAGAAAGAAAGAATTAATAGAATAACTTTATTGTCACATCACAGGTTTACAGTGTAAATAACTTTATTGTCACATCACAGGTTTACAGTGTAAATAACTTTATTGTCACATCACAGGTTTACAGTGTAAATAACTTTATTGTCACATCACAGGTTTACAGTGTAAATAACTTTATTGTCACATCACAGGTTTACAGTGTAAACTAGAAAAAGTGCTCCTCGGAGCACAGGTCTCCGCCAGGTCAGGTGCGTTATTCTGGCCTCCTGGTGGCGCTATAATAGGCCAATGTGAAAAGGGTGCCATTTATTCTTAGGTCTTTCACGGCAATCGGACACTGCATTCATGATTTGAGGCATTTTGTTCCAAAAATGTGTTTTGCTAAATTAGACCTGCTGGTGGCGCTATAACAGGCCAATGTGAAAAGGGTGGCATTTCTTCCTCGGCCTACTGGGAATGTGCGTGTGAAATTTCACGGAAATCGCAAGCTGCGTGCATAGTTTGAGGCTTTTTGTTCAAAACGGACCAATCCTGCAAACTTTGGAAGCGAACCTTAGCCAATCAGGATGGAATATGGGAAATCGGACAGATCCGTGTTGATCACATGACTATAGAGATACTGTGTACCGATTTGCATGACGTTTGGATAAAATCTGTAGGAGTAATGTTAAAAAATGTGTTTTGCACAAATCGGTGAAAAAATGTGGGCAGAGGTTCTGAATTGGCATCCAGTGAGTGTGTGTGCACAGTTTCGGAGCGACCGGGGCCAACGGTGCCGGAGATTAGCTGCTAACACACAGACAGGACGGACGGACGGACGGACGGACACACACACACACATGGACGGACGGACGGACGGACGGACGGAGGGTAAAACATACTCTCTCGCCATGCCTTTGGCCTGGCGGAGACAATAACTTTATTGTCACATCACAGGTTTACAGTGTAAATAACTTTATTGTCACATCACAGGTTTACAGTGTAAACTAGAAAAAGTGCTCCTCGGAGCACAGGTCTCCGCCAGGTCAGGTGCGTTATTCTGGCCTCCTGGTGGCGCTATAATAGGCCAATGTGAAAAGGGTGCCATTTATTCTTAGGTCTTTCACGGCAATCGGACACTGCATTCATGATTTGAGGCATTTTGTTCCAAAAATGTGTTTTGCTAAATTAGACCTGCTGGTGGCGCTATAACAGGCCAATGTGAAAAGGGTGGCATTTCTTCCTCGGCCTACTGGGAATGTGCGTGTGAAATTTCACGGAAATCGCAAGCTGCGTGCATAGTTTGAGGCTTTTTGTTCAAAACGGACCAATCCTGCAAACTTTGGAAGCGAACCTTAGCCAATCAGGATGGAATATGGGAAATCGGACAGATCCGCGTTGATCACATGACTATAGAGATACTGTGTACCGATTTGCATGACGTTTGGATAAAATCTGTAGGAGTAATGTTAAAAAATGTGTTTTGCACAAATCGGTGAAAAAATGTGGGCAGAGGTTCTGAATTGGCATCCAGTGAGTGTGTGTGCACAGTTTCGGAGCGACCGGGGCCAACGGTGCCGGAGATTAGCTGCTAACACACAGACAGGACGGACGGACGGACGGACGGACGGACGGACACACACACACACATGGACGGACGGACGGACGGACGGAGGGTAAAACATACTCTCTCGCCATGCCTTTGGCCTGGCGGAGACAATAACTTTATTGTCACATCACAGGTTTACAGTGTAAATAACTTTATTGTCACATCACAGGTTTACAGTGTAAATAACTTTATAACTCCATCGTTTTGTTGTTTCCAGGAAGAGAAAGAAAAGAAAACGCAGGAGAAAGAAAGACAAATCAAAAACAAAGGTTTCTACATATTTACACTTGACCAATCCCTCAGGTACAGCATATGTACACAATAAAGAATAAATATGCTTTGGAAAATGGTCTGAATGTAATTGTAAATTAAAGTAGCCTATCAGACCAACTTCTTACTTATAACCAATGTGCTGCCACTGGCTCCAGAATTTGTTTAATATCTGTGTTATTTTGCATACATGTATTGTATCCTTATGTTTTCTATTTTACTTACAATGAGTCTGTAAGGATAACTCCCTCTTGTGGCTGTTTTTGGTACTTTGGTTAAATATGTAACCCAGTCCAATGCTTAGTAATTGAAGTAGTAACAGGTGTGACTGTGCAATCACAGTAGTAAGTAGCAGGTGTGATCATGGTATCACAACACCTCCAAGGCCTTAAAAACAAGGCTACAAACATCCCAAAACAAACTTGTAAGGCTACTTCTTGGCCTCAATCACAAAACCCATTTAACCCCTGCTCATTTTGCTAGGATTGGATGGCTTAGGGTTGAGGACAGACTTGCTATGGGCCTGGTCTTCAAGATACACCACAACATTGGGATCCCCCTGTATTTGTCTAAATACTTCCAAAATGTTAATGAAGTCCATGATCATAACACCAGAGGCAGCTCCACGGATCATGTTCAACCCAGATTTGGCACAACAAAGGGAATGAACTCGTTCTCATGCTATTCATCAAAAATGTGGAATGCCCTACCAAAAGGAGTAAAGGAGTGTAAAACCCTACTCACTTTCAAAACTGCCCTAAAGATACACCTTCAGGAGGCTGCAATTCGAAAATGGCCCCTGTCTAAGTCTTAACCTACCCCATGTCCTAACCTAACCTACCCCCCTACCCCCCCTCCTTTTCTTATACTTCTCTTGTACATATTTTTCACTCTTCATACCAGTAGCTGTAAGCTGATTGTATGACATTCTGTATAGTAGTGTGTATATCTGTCTGTCTCTTATATGTATAGTAGTGTGTATATGTGTCTGTCTCTTATATGTATAGTAGTGTGTATATGTGTCTGTCTCTTATATGTATAGTAGTGTGTATATGTGTCTGTCTCTTATATGTATAGTAGTGTGTATATCTGTCTGTCTCTTATATGTATAGTAGTGTGTATATGTGTCTGTCTCTTATATGTATAGTAGTGTGTATATGTGTCTGTCTCTTATATGTATAGTAGTGTGTATATGTGTCTGTCTCTTATATGTATAGTAGTGTGTATATCTGTCTTGTCTCTTATATGTATAGTAGTGTGTATATGTGTCTGTCTCTTATATGTATAGTAGTGTGTATATGTGTCTGTCTCTTATATGTATAGTAGTGTGTATATGTGTCTGTCTCTTATATGTATAGTAGTGTGTATATGTGTCTGTCTCTTATATGTATAGTAGTGTGTATATCTATCTGTCTCTTATATGTATAGTAGTGTGTATATCTGTCTGTCTCTTATATGTATAGTAGTGTGTATATGTGTCTGTCTCTTATATGTATAGTAGTGTGTATATATGTCTGTCTCTTATATGTATAGTAGTGTGTATATGTGTCTGTCTCTTATATGTATAGTAGTGTGTATATCTGTCTGTCTCTTATATGTATAGTAGTGTGTATATCTGTCTGTCTCTTATATGTCATCATGATTTGTGTGCATGGGGATCTCATCTTAAACAAGCTCAGTGCTTAATGAGTCTTCCAGTTTAGTAGACCTTGTATTGTGAATTTGTACTTCCATGTACTGATGTTCTCATGTCTTACTAAATAAAGTACATCAATCAATCAATCAATACATGATACTTTCCACAGCCACAAGTAACTGAGTCACACAGATTCAGCCACACAGTTTTGTCGTCTCCGGCCCACACACGGTTTTTCTGGACATGCAAGGTTTCCACCTGACAGAGAGCATATACATGCTGTACATACATGCCAATTGAGGTCATTCTATCTGATTGGGAGCCACGTGGTGTAGACCAGTGGTTCTCAAACTTTTTCATGTCAAGGACCCCCAAAATGATATGTATCTGGCCGCGGACCCCCATCTCAAAATATTGTGTTCCAGGGACCCCCCAGAAGCAAAGATTTGAGTTACAAATGTTCGCTTTTAAAAAAAAAATATATATATATATTCAAAGGTTTGCACACATTTTCACGATTTTTCAAAAATAGCAGATCTACAAGCTCATAGCGCGGCACTCGGTGCCGCGCTATGAGCTTGTAGATCTGCTATTTTTGAATAGCCAAAGTATAAAAGGTCATAATTATTGTGATGCTATATTAACACATTTTGCTGGGGACCCCCTGGAACCCCCTCAAGTACCCCTGGGGGTCCCCGGACCCCACTTTGAGAACCAACGGTGTACACGAAACCCCAGGAGCAAACATTCCTGTGACATAACGATAACATTTATGGGCTAATAACGTTGCCAAAGTATGCATCTATAAATGCCACTCAAAGTGACTACTGGCCAATCACAGTGCGTCTCAACTTCCGGGTACACCCGCACCCCCCGCCCCCTTGCTTCGACAGTAGAGGAATACGCTGTTCGCGTCCCTGACCCTGGGACCCAACAGGAAGTGGTTCAGAGGAAAGTAAACTTCTAAACTTCTGTGGATGTTATGTAACTTATGTAAGAGCAAACTGTACAATGATGAACTAACAGCTTATGTGGATGTTATGTTATATTATCGTTACCTTCCTAAACTAAAGGCCCAAGTCATTTTTTTGAGGAAAATCACCGGCTTCGAATGCTATCAATGCATTGAATGGGAGATTATCACGTTTTATCAGACCATTGAATGGGCGAAGTAGGCGACGAGTAGGCGATACACGGACCTACCCGCGATTTGTCAGACCATTCATTGGGCGTAATCAGGAGCTACTGACCTACCGACGGAGATGACTTAAATAGTTCAGTTTTGGTTTTGGTTTTGGTTGTTTTGGTTTCGGACCATGACGGAGGCGCGCAGTCTCAGGCGAGCGAAACAACCAAAACCAAAACCAAAACTGAACTATTTAAGTCATCTCCGTCGGTAGGTCAGTAGCTCCTGATTACGCCCAATGAATGGTCTGACAAATCGCGGGGTAGCTAGTAGGTCGCCTACTTCGCCCATTCAATGGTCTGATAGAACGTGATAATCTCCCATTCAATGCATTGATAGCATCCGAATCAGGTGCGAAAATTATATTTTTGCCTAAGTCAGCTCTGCGTGATTCATTAGATAGGCTCTTATCTCAAATCATCTAAGAAAATAGCAGATCCACAAGCTCACAACGCCTCACCATATTTATCTGTGGAACCAAGTCAAACTAAACGTAATGCCACAACCCCTGTAGTGCTTGTCGGGGGGGGGGGGGGGGGGGGCAGTTCAAATATGATTATTTTGGGGGATCCCCAGTTCAAACTGTCAGTGTGTTTAATCATAGTCTTTGTCTTCATAGCTTACTTGTTTTTGTTGGTGAAAAAAGGTGGTCGATGAAAATTGACAAACATGGTTTACAACTTGACAAAAAGTCCAAATACAGATAGATCTATAGCAGGGGTCTTCAACGTTTTCAGGCCAAGGACCCCCTAGCTGAGAAAGAGATGAAGCAGGGACCCCCTCTATATTGTATAAACTTGTGTTTCAGATTAAAGTTTTTTGTTTACTTGGTCTGCTCTTTTTCCCCTCTACACCTATACCTCTTTGCCAAAAATAGCCGATCTACAAGCTCACATAGATCTGCTATTTTTGGTTCTCCTCAGGAAAGGGGTGCTAGGGTTCCAGTGGTTCATGTTAAAAAAAAAATCATATCACACAAAGATTTGGCGGACCCCCTGTAGTAACTCTGAGGACCCCCTAGGGATCCCGGACCCGCTGTTGAAGACCTCTGATCTATAGACATGCAACAGGTTCTAGTGTAACGGTGTCAATAAGTGTTATATAATTACACAAAATGTGATACAAATAAGTGCTTCTACCTGACTTAATTCTCCATGGTTCATGTGTATAAGAATACATAGTGGTCAGAGCTCATAGAGTCTCCTCCTTCTGTCCCCTGTATAAATGCCTTGCCACACCTCCACCTCTTCCTTGTGTATTTACGTGTTGGAACGAGGTGGGTGTCTTTTGTTGTTTTCTCTGTATAACAAAATGTGAATTGTACTTGCAAACGATTTATACAGTGTTTGTTTGGCTTTGTTTAGAGAGGAGTTCTTGCACTACAAACCAAACTAACTGGAGACGTGTTGTATGTTATTTCTTGTCAGATATGTTGCATTATATTATCAATTTCATATTGTTGCTTGTGTATTTCCGTGTTGGAACGAGAGAGGAGTTTTTGCACTACAAACCAAACTAACTGGAGACGTGTTGTATGTTATTTCTTGTCAGAATAAATGGAGATTGTCTCCAAAGACAGTTCTGGGTCCGTCTAGTCCATTACACAACGCAGAGATAAAGACTACACCGGTTACACTAGTTCCATTCATTCAGGAATAGATATAGTAGAAATATCTCCTTTATTTATTAATTCATGGACCACTTCAAAGATGTTCACACATATACATGTCTTATTAAAATATGTCTTCAAAAGGCAATACTAGGCAATACAAGGCAAGTACTGTGTATATATATATATACTATACTGGCAGTGGGAAACTAGTGAGTTACTGGTTTCTTAGCAGGGTTTCCCATTGAAAAAAACCTGCATACATTTTGCCGTCAGGCAGAAACCTGATATCTCCATGTTTCATCTTTTATATTTTCTTTTTTAAATTTGTCCTACTTTATCATTCAAGAATGACGCACAAGTTGCGAAAATACCCGATCTACAAGCTCACAACAAGGCGTTGTGACTGTGCTTGTGTAGGTCGGCTTTTCTTTTCACGACAAAAAAAAGGAAACGGTTTTGGACATGCAAGGTTTCCACCTGACAGAGAGCATATACATGCTGTACATACATGCCAATTGAAGTCATTCTATCTGATTGGGAGCCACATGGTGTAGAGTCTAGACGAAACCCAGGAGCAAACATTCCTGTGACATAATGATAACATTTATGGGCTAATAACGGAAAACGTCTAAATACTGCAATTAGTTTGAAGGCCGTTAACAAAACCCAAATCTCTATATAGGTCAAATGAAAGGCACTTTGTTTTTCTGTGCATGAGTTTAAACATGCCATAAATATCATAATCTATTCATAACTAGAGGTCATATAATCTATTCATCTTGTTTTCCTTATAAAAATACCTAAAATGTCATTAGAAGAGGCCAGCAATCCTTCAAGTGAGATGTTCTCTTTTTCTCCAGCCAATCCGGGACAGGGATGACAAGTCACACATGGTCTCTGCCGATTGGACCGCAGCCCTGGGGTCACTTCCTGTGAGGGAGGGGTCTTCTCGGAGGTCGCCGTGGCTACGGCGGTGTGTTGGAATACTTGTGAAGAATCAGATATCTGTGAAAGGCGTCATGGATGGCCTGTCCTGGAGATGACACAATCACACTGGGTTTACACCAGGGGTCATCAACAGGGCGTCGCGACGCGTTTTGAGCTTGTAGATCTGCTATTTTTGCTATTTTGGAATTGGAATCCAGATTCTGTTTTTGCTATTTTTTTCATTGGAGTCGTGAAAAGTAACATTTTTATTTAATTTCAAATGCATGTAGTTGTACTTATGTACATTTTATGAACTTAAATACAAATATATTGGACATGAAAAAGACATTAAAGATTTTAACACTAGTCATTAAGCTACTAATATAGACTAAAGTAATTAAAGCGGGTTTGCAAGTTTGGAATCATAACAGCTGAAATCAATAATATATCACTATTCTGATATTAACCTCTGGGCCGCATTAAGTGAAGGTGGGGGCCGCATGTGGCCCCCAGGCCACCAGTTGCCCATGAATGGCATAGACATATAAAGGTAGACGCGTCCTCTTCTCCGGCTCCTACTGTAAGAGTAGGTGTGTGTATCTCGTCTCAGGCGCCATTTTGGAAAAGGCAAGCTTCCTGACTACTGGCCAATCACAGCGCATCTTTTCCGGGACTTGGCAGAATCTAGTTGTATAAAAACATAACAGGATATTTTCATATCATAATCATAACTAGAGTCAGGAAGCTTGCCTTCTCCAAAATGGCGGCCACGATACAGGTCGCTCCAATGAACTGCAGAGGCCAATGAGGTATCTAGGTCGGTCTCTCTCTCTCTCTCTCTAAGAGGACACCAATATGAGATTCAAATGTAAACTCATTCAGGTTATAACTTGCATTTGATGATCCAAAGTGAAAATTATTAACAGTTTTCACATATATATGATTTGTAAGCGGTTTTCGTCGGTTTTCTCAAATCAGAATATGGCATTGGATTCCACATATATGACAACCTAAAAACAAAGCTAAATTCAATCAAGTTTCAACCTTGTTTAGTCAAAAGGATATGTTTTATACATTTCAGTAGCCTATAGTGGTGGCCATCATCTTTAAATGGTCCATTCTGAGGCATTAATAGACATGGTTGAGCTGGGCACACAGCAGATTTGGATTCAATACCCCTTAATACGCCTAAAAACATAAATTAGCACCATTTGCTTTTAGGCCTGAAAAAACAGAAAAGGTGTCATTATGTCCTCGAAGTCACGCATCCAACAAGCTTTGAACTGAGCAGATTGGACCTTCCGTTCCAGAGATAATGGCCACAACATCTTGAAAAAGGCAACTTTCGTCTAATTTTCGATTTGGTTTTGGCCATTGTCGCCCGTTTTTCTTAAATAAAACGGGCTAAGAAGGTCGTATGGCGACAAACTAGATACCCGAGTAAAGTTCACTTTGAGCTGCATCCAACACTGACATTTCTGTCGGCCTCACCGTTAGGCCGCTAGGGGCAGATGAAATGTACTTTTTGGGGGTAATATATTTTTTTCTTCACGGAACGCGGGGCTCGGCCCGGCCCGACCAATTAGCATAGATGTTGGTCCCGGGCCCGAAAACGTCTGGTCGGGTAGGGTCGGGTTCGGGCAGTATTTGAGAGAACTCTACCTACTACAGCCAAAGACAAATAACATTGAACCTCTCGTTACCGTGGTGTTGTTCCAGATGACAGCAGTGTGTCCAGTCCAGCAGCACCGCGGTCCCCGTCAGACGGTCCACCCCTGACCTGTGAGCAGCAGACTGGGCCCCTCGGCTCCTTGTCTCTGGTCAGGCCCAGGAGGTGAGCCAGCGAGCCCAGACCATCCGGGGAGTTCTTCGGCAGGTCCAGACCCATCTTGAAGGAATCAGCCTGAACAGAGAGACAGAGACATAACACCTGATTTATACCTGGGTGTCCATCGTATCGCTCGCCTAAAATAGCATATCTCATGGATTAACCCAGGGGTCTTCAACATTTTCAGCCCAAGGACCTCTTAGCTGAGAGAGAGACGAAGCAGGGACCCCCATACATTGCATACAATCACCACTGTTACTGATTACACCTTTTCAGAGATTTCATAGATAGCTTCATTGACTATCATCAGTGCTGTGTAAATTAATATGTTTGGTTCATTTCAGACATGTCATTTAACTTGATTTGCTTCTTTTTCCCTCTACACCAAACCTCTTTGCCGAAAATAGACGATCTACAAGCACACAACGCCTTGCGCTGCGAGGCGTTGTGTGCTTGTAGATCTGCTATTTTCGGCTAATATTCATCAGAATAGAGATGCTAGGGTTCAAGTGGTTAATGTAAAAAAAGAAATCCTATCACAAAGATTTGGCGGACGCCCTGGAGTAACTCTGAGGACCCCCTAGGGGTCCCGGACCCCCTGTTGAAGACCCCTGGATTTAACCCATTATAAGACCGGGAACGCATGCATCTGTGTCACGTTAGGATTTCTTTGGCTATGTTTTGACAAATCTTGAAAATGTGTGCAAAATAAATCTTTGAATATATATTTTTAAAGCGAACATTTGTCAAATATTTAATTCCAGGGACCCCCCAGAAGCAAAGATTTGAGTTACAAATGTTCACTTTAAAAAGTATATATATTCAAAGATTTGACAAAAATGTTCACGTTTTTTCAAAAAAATAGCAGCTCTACAAGCTCATAGGGCAGCACTATGAGCTTGTAGATCTGCTATTTTTTGAATAGCCAAAGAAATCTAAAATTAAAGCAAAATAAAATCTCACAACAGTACAATTTGTTAAACATTATGAAAGGAGCCCCCCCCCCCCCCCCCCTCCCCCCATAATAACCACAAATAGCCCATATACAAGCTGTCGCATTGAGCGCTTGCAGATCGGCCATTTTCGCTGTGTAACAAGCTTCCATAAGAAGACATGCTGGCTTCTATGGAATCCAAATGACTGAAATCAGTCGTGGCGACTGAGAACTTTAACCCATGAGATCTACAAGCTCACAACAACAACACAGCACCCTCTGAGACGCACACAATCACCATGGTACTACAGAGAGCAGATGAAGCCTTTTGGGGCAGCGGTTGACCTACAGCAATGGTTCTCAGACTTTTTTTGCGTCAAGGATCCCCAAATTGATACATATATAAGCCCACGGACCCCCATTTGAAAAGGTATGCCATGGACCCCCAAAAGAGACATTTTTTAAGGTTATATAGCAGCGATTCTCAACGATTTTAATTTCAAGGAACCCAATTTGATATGCATTAGAACCTTGACCACCGTTTTTTTTAAATCTCTGGAACCCCCAATCTACACTGAATCATCAATGTTAATCTAACTCTGAGAGTGTAGAAATGGAACCAAATGGACCCGTAAGGGTCCATTTGGTTCCATTTGTACACTCTGAGTTACTGACCCATAAGGGTCCATTTGGATCCTGACTATCAATCATTTGTCTGTGGAGTGGGTACCCCCTGGAACCCCTGGGGGTCCCTGGACCCCACTTTGAGAACCACTGGCCTAGAGGTTAGAGGAGCGCACTTGTTGCCAGACGGTTCCCGGTGTATTACTCATTGTAAACTTAATCAGCACAGTAAAATATGTATCTGAAAACATTTTAGGTTACAAATAAGCAACTTGGTAACACATTCTGCCTAGTGGCCGTCTCTCTCTCTCTCTCTATAGCAGCGCATAGTCTCTCTCTCTCTTGAGCAGCGTGCGCGTGCAGGCTAACAGCAACACTGCACACCATGTGAGTGAGATTCCACCGTGCCATAGCCTGAAGGGATGGAACCTTTTGATTGGTTGCGAGGCCGTTTCAGACTGAAACTTCAAAATAAAGTGAACAGAAATGTCATTTATTTGGACCTTTAAGATGTAACTATGAGAACTTACCACGGCAGTGGTGTAGAAATTGCTGGGGTCATCTCCAAGCAGAAGAGGGAGGCCTCGGAGAACAAGCGTACGCAGCACTGTCACATCTGTTTCTAGAAGTGGAGAATGAACAAATAAAGTTCAAGTTCTGACATTGAAAACTTACGTTACAGTTACAGCATGAAACAATTTATGTTTGATCGAGCAGAGAACCGTTACTGATTGGAGATGTGTTTTAAAACAATACAATCCACAGCATTTAGTTAACAACAATCAATAGTTAACAATAGCAAAGGATCACAATGTATTATCTCTCTTGATGTATTATAACTCACCAACACTATAATACTTCTATAATACAGCCAGGAAGCTATTATATTTAAGTACTATTTGGGGTTATAGGTTGTACATAAACTGGGTCTTAATAAATACAAATATAAGAAGCATGTTGTAGACTTACCCCGTCAATTTTCTGCACAATTCCGGACAATCTCTCTCTAATGGCACCTTTCTTGACTTGAAGATAGTGACCAATGGTGGTGTGTAGCGATCCAGAGCATCTAAGAAGTCTGTCTCTAGGTGTGTGGTGGTGATCCTGTTAAGCTCAGCATAAACCTACAACACAGCAAACCACAGAACAAAATACAGTGACTAAATACATTTGAACCAGTGTGTAAATTAGCAAAACATTTGGTTAATGGTCCAAGCCAAAAATGTACTGCATGTTATTATAGGGCAAAACAAAAAAGCTTATGAATATCAGTACTTTTCTCTCTTTAAAAAGAGCTGGCCACCGCTCCTTCATCGTTGCCACTGGAGGTTTGTCCACCACAAGCTCCCGTCTCCACAGTGCAAAGGTCTGGTCCATCATTACTGCAATGCCACTTGCACTGGAGTTCCGTTTTTTCATTTCTTCCACTAGGTGCTTTCTCTGCTAGAGGAGCAATAATTATACCAATACAGGACCAATACCAGACCAGCGGACCGGTAGGCTGCGGTTTCGGTAGAAAACACAAAGGAGACTCTTTGTGGCTTAGGGATGTGACAAAAACAAAAACGATATCTATGAATTCAACTCAAGTCTCCATAAGGTGACTAATCGATAGGAAAAAGAAGTCATTTTGGGGGTGAACTCTCTCATTAAATAACATGTCAGCTACTCATCCTAGAGACGTTTCTCCCTCCTGGCTTCCATGCTGTGGAATAAATGCTAGTTTTTTGTATTAGTATTTTTTTGAGTAATATCCTGGCTACTACACACTGTTCAGTTGACAGACATCTGTAACTGGGAGTTACAATTTGTTGGTCACAACAAAACTAGTTTGTGGGTTTTATGTAGAAAAGTGTAGTCACAGTAGTGTTTGTCTTTGTTGTTGACATAAATACAAAATCAAGTGTAAATACAAAGGTTTAACAAACTCTTTAAATATAGTCCTGTATGTCAATAGGAGGATGGAAGAGTAGAGCTAATCTGGACTATTTATGAGTTCCTGAGGTTCACCTGTGGTGGAAATTATCTCAACTACTACTTCAATACTAGTTTGAGGTATTTTAATAAACTTGAGTATTTAAACATCAGAGGTAAATACTGTAGTTTCTATTCCACTCAAATTAAATGAGTGCTTTAGTCACTAAATTAGTTATTTGGACATATAGGTATGCCTGGTCACCATTCTGCCTGTAACGTTAGATGATAGATTGATGTATGACAGAAAACACATAACATTCTTTTTATTTATAAATCTTAACTGCAGTTACATCACTGCGTCCCAGCCAACAAAAACAAAAGCATCTTCAGAGGCACTTGGTTGTGGCAGGGGTAAAGGGCCGAAAAACCCCTCCTTACCTAGTGTGTTCACAAAGGTTCTGCCTACGTGGTGTCTATGTATAGAGGCCTCTGTGTTTCCTGTCCCAAGGCAGCAGCATATACAATACAAGAAGAAGAACAGATATATAATAAATACCTAAAGTTGCATGACATTCTCATGCATGTCTCTACTACTGTAATGTACTTAGTTCTGTCCTTCATAAGTAAAGCACTGACAAAGCAAAGCAAAGCAAAGTTTGTTGTTTACCCAGGGTGTCGGACTAAGCACGAAGCTTGTTTCCAGCCGGACCCTGCATGGAAGCCTTGCTCAAGGGCTATTCAGCGGTGATTCATGATTGATGTGATGAATTGGGGAATCGAACTAGGGACCTTCCGGTATCAAGGCCGCCCCTCTAACCACTAGGCCACCGCTGCCAATGTGTGACAGAGTCACACTACAACTTGTTCAGAGTTTTAACTAAAACCAAGATGAGAAAACATATCACTACAGGTTTAATATCTTTACACTGACTCCTGGTAACTTTTAGGATTGATTTTAAATGTGTTTTAATAGTTTTAAGGCACAATTGTTTATCACATTCATACCTTTTAGATTGCGTGTCCAAATATGTTACAAATCGTCCCCTCAGGTCATCATACTGACCTTCAAAAATGTATTATTAAAAGCATGTTGAAGCATCTTTCTGCTTACATACAGTATAAGACAGGCAACCATCATAGATAGCTTTAAAAACAAGCTCAAAGACCCACTGTTTCACTCTTGTTTTTAGTTGATTCCATTGTATTTATTGTTTTGTTCTTGCTATTTTCCTGTATTGTTTTAATTAGATCTTTGTCTCCTTTTGATTTGTTCTTCATCATGTTTTTAATCTGAATGTTTGTGTTGTTTAATGTTGTGTTCATGTTCTTTTGCTTAGATTTCTCTTTTGTTGTTGTTTTTATATATAAAGCCCTTTGTGCTGCATGTGATGTGATGAAAGGTGCTTCCTGTATACTAATAAAGTTTATTGTTATTATTATTATTTCCACAGACTAGTCAGGTGATGAGGATCCACCAGACATCAGTGTAAAGCAGAGACAGCAGTGTTTTTAGAACCAGCAGCCTCTACAGACCTCTGCCACAGCAGATCAAGAAACAACCAACCGTACCCGTAGACGAGACAGCTAGACCACACCACTCCTACAACACATGGGCTCTGAGGTATACAACCTTATCAACTTGTCCAGTGGGGGGGGGGGGTCCAAACTGGGGGTCTGGACCCAACTAATGATTTAGGGGGTTATCTTTAATGTTCTCACTCAACAGTAAACAAACCAACATACAGTAGTGTTTGATTTTAAAATAGTTTTAATAGTTTTTAAGGCACTTCATTGTTTTTAAGCCCCTTCATACCTTTTAGATTGCCTGTCCAAATATGTTCCAAACCGTCTCCTTAGGTCATCTAGTGCTGACCTCCTCAAGGTGTCAAAAATGAAATATAAAAAATATGTTGAAGCAGCTTTCTGCTGTTATGGGCCAACGGCCTGGAACAAGCTCCCATAGACCAATTATTTGTTTACAAACATTGAGACTGGACGCACATGTAATGAATTCCCAACAGATCCCCAAACCTGCTGTTTTGTGGTTCTGCTGGTTTCAGTTCATTCAGCCTCCTCTGTGTGTAGGCTAGTGAGGTGCGCCCTAGCGAGACATATGTACATCATCGCGCAACGGTATTGCGCACCGAGAACAGCTGACATACAAGCTCACAACCGCGTCACGGATGCGACCGCTGTGAGCTTGGAGATCTGCTATTCTCGGCCGTTCTCTGCGTGGGAGACCTTCTGGTGCCATGATCACAGAGCACTCCCTCCGTTCTTATGACAGACACTGGAGGAGGGGTTTGGAGGAAACTGCTTTGAATTGTTATCATTATTTACACACAACAGAAACCAAGGATTATATATGTCAAGAGGGAGAGATCACAGTAAACATCCTAAGCATTCTTCCTCCATACTGGGAGAAAAACAGCATCTGAAAGTTTGATGGGAAGCATTTTAACACGTGAGGCTGTGACCACTTTAACATTACATCTTATGAGCGGTGGGGTTCTTTTGCTGCTGACCTGTGCGCGCATACTGTTTCATATCAGTGTGACGTCGTCTGATAAGGCGTCTATTACATATAAGACAGACAACGACCACAGATAGCTTTAAAAACAAGTTCAGGACCCACTTTTTTACTCTTGCTTTTAGCTGATTACATTGTATTTGTTGTTTTGTTCCTGGTATTTTCCTGTATTGTTTTAACTCATTCAATGCCATGCTTATTTATGGCAGTTTGGCTCTGAGTGCCACAGGCAAAATTCATTGTAAAAAAAAAGTGCTTAGGAAGCGAGATACAGCCTTTTTAAGTTATAGGTTAAACAAGGAGTGGATGGAGCAGCACATCTTCAAATCATCATATTTTGGGTTCTGAACATGTTTTTTTTTTCTTTTCTTTTTTTTTCCCATGACGTCTTTGACGTCATGTGGCGCACGGGGCGTCAGGCCACGTGACGTCTTAGACGTCATGTGGCACAAAATGAGTTAATTTGATCTTTGCCTCCTTTTAATTTGTTCCTGATCATGTTTTTGGTCTGTTTTTGCTTTCATTTCTCTTTTGTCGTTTTTTTAAATATATAAAGCCCTTTGTGCTGCATGTGATGTCATGAAAGGTGCTTCCTGTATACAAATAAAGTTTATTATTATTATTATTTCCACAGACTAGTCAGGTGATGAGGATCCACCAGACATCAGTGTAAAGCAGAGACAGCAGAACTAGCAGCTGCTACAGACCTCTAACACACCACAGATCAACCAGATGAAGAAACAACCCTCTGTACCCAGAGAGGAGAGACAGCTAGACCACACCGTGTCCACATCCTACAACACATGACTCTGAGGTATACAACCTTATCAACTTGGCCAGTGGGGGGTCTGGACCCAACTAATGATTTAGGGGTTTATCTTTAATGTTGTCACTCAACAGTAAACAAACCAACATACAGTATAAGTGTTTACAGGGTATCTGTATGTTTATATTTAGATTACGTAAGAAAGATATTGTGAAAATAGTAGATCTACAAGCTCACACTGCGAGGCGTTGTGAGCTTGTAGATCTGCTATTTACCCAAATCACTACTCCCAAATACCCAAATCACTACTTTACATAACAGGTTTACAAGTGAGTGTGTAAATGTGTCCTCACTCCTCACATCTATAGGCTACACTATATATATATATATATATATATATATATATATATATATATATATATATATATATATATATATATATATATATATATATATATATATTAGGGCATTAACAGAATAATCGAATATTCGAATATTCGACTATCAAACCGACTATTCGACTATCAAACCACTATTCGATTATTCGATAAAAAAAAAAAAAAAAAAAAAAAAGTTTTTTTTTTTTTTTTTCTAGATTTTTTTTTTTTTAGTGGCTTTTCTGCAGCAGACACGCAGCTGTGAGCTCTGGTGTGACGTCAACTCGCATTCCTTGAGTCCAGTCATCAATGTCATTGAAAAAAAAAAAAAAAAAAAAAACTTTTTATTTTTTTTATTTTTTATTTTTTTATTATTTTATTTTTTATAATCAAATCGATTAATCGAATATTCGAATACTTATAGGTCGAATAATTCGAATACTAAAAATCACTATTCGTGAATGCCCTAATATATATATATATATATATATATATATATATATATAAAAATTAAAAAAGACACAGACCTCACCCCACACACCCCAAAGTGAAATGGATCTTTTTTTGGACCAGAGCCTTTATCTCTCAAGATGAGTTTAACTTTATGTTCACTAACATTATCTGTCTTATCCTGGTCAATCACTAGCATTTACAACTTATTACAACTGAACACAGTCTGTGTCTCTAGAATATAATCTAATGAAACATCAGTATAATATTGATCCAGAGTTAATTAATAACAAAGTGATCATTGTGTAAGAGAGTCTCTTTACATCCTGTTCACTGGTAGAGATTAAACTATAATAAATATGTTGTTTGTTCATAAAGTCTTTAATCTATGATCAGTGAAACAATATGAAAGATCTGTTTACTAAACAATGAACACAATAATATGTAGAATTATTATGTTTATATTTTATCATTAACTGTTCTATATACAGCCATCTAGTTGGAGAAATCACTTCAGTTAGACTGAGAACCTGGTCCATTATATGTTGTTAGACTGCCATCTAGTGACCAAACACAGTAATGACCTAAGTACTTTATGCACATTGAACTAGACATGTAGAGAATGTAGACATAATATAATGTACACTTTAATGATATTAAAGTGTATATTATATAGAGATGAGACATTTAAATTGTGTTCATATTGAGGAGAGACATTGTAATAGTGACAGAGCTGTCATTCAGGGTAACCAGACAGTCATTCAGTTTAATGTTAATATTTATATATGTCCTCTCTCTCTCCTCATCTCATGCAGGACGTTCCAGACCAGAGCCCTCCAGACCTTCAGGTTCTGTTACGTTGACAACACGTGTGGCTTCACCTTTCTTAAGTGTAAGACCCTTCATTTGTTGAGCATGGCACCTCAGACCCATAAAACAAACATGGGCAAATTCTCCTTCTATAGCACTGCCACCAAGGAATGGAATAGTCTAACCCCATCCCTCAAAAAATGCAGTTCGCTGGGCTCATTCAAAACAGCCCTAAAAACTCATCTTTCTGGAGGCCTAAAGAGGAGCTAGTACCAGTTTCCCTGTAGACAGACGACCCCCCCTCCCTCCCCCTTTTTTGTACACACTTTTTATTTTTATTTTGATCATGTTTTGTTTTGTATATATTTCATTATTTTCCCATGACCTTTTTTTGTACATAATGGTATATATATTTTTTTTTTTCTTCCCTCTGTATTCTTATGTTGATATTTGAACTGTTGCTACTATATATGTCTATGAAATGAATTCAAGGACCCCAATGGAAACAAGCCCGCAAGGACTTTTTTGGCCGGACCTTTTAGACAAAAGCATTATAAATGTAACTGTGTTGTTTTACATTCTTTTTGCCTAATAAAAATTTCAATCAATCAATCAATCAATCAATCAGACAGACATGCAATGGCTTTGGCAGCTGCTCTTTCCCAACCAGAGAACTTTCTTAGGTCTAGTAATGTCCCTTCTTCCTTAGTGTTTGTGTTGTACACCTGTTCCTTTTCTTCTTTTGCCTCCGTGTTATACCCCTAGCCTGGCATTGTCCAGACTGATAACGTGTATTCACCCTCTCGTTCCTCCCCGGTATCAGTCTGGACTTCAGCCTATAGGGAGTGAGTATGAGAAATAAGAAAATGATCGGGCCAATCAGTGACTGCGTCTCAACTGCTGTCCGTACAACAGTGAAAAGCATCAAAATAATGTTCTGATTTCTCATACTCTCTCCCTATTGAATAGAACGTTTGTATAGACATGTCCTCAGAGACAGAACGTTTATATAGACATGTCCTCACAGACAGAACGAAGCGTCTCTTGTGCTCCTTGTTGTACGAGTGAAGGGACTGGAGTCTGTTTAGCGGGGCTGTTGTCGTCATAGTGTCAACAGGATATACCAGTCATGTATCTGGGCTTTCCTTTTGTCAGGTTGATGGTAAGCTGCCTCTGGCTGGAGACCGGCCGGGGAGATTCCCCACAAGGACTGACAGGTGAGACACAGGCCTCAGGCAGCCGCTTATTATCCAGAGAGCTTTGTTGATGCAGCATCAACCTTCTTTGATTGATTGATGTACTTTATTTAGTAAGACATGACAACAGTACATGGAAGTACAATTCACTATACAAGGTCTACTAAACTGGAAGACTCATTAAGCACTGAGCTTGTTTAAAATGAGTCCCCACACTACTGATGCGACGGTCAGGTTTTTCATTCCCCGCCCTGCCCGCCCCGCCACGGAACCGAACCCGCCCCAACCCGCCCCGCAAAACAATTAATAAATCAACGACTCGGCCCGCCCCGTGAGTGAGTGTGAGTGAACTGCGGCGTGACACCGTACATCACACATCAGTATAAACACATTAATATATGTTTTGTTTTTTACATCTCATTCACCCTGACAAGCACTTGCAATGTTGTAGTTGAGGCATTACATTTTGTTTGACTCGGTTCCCCACATAAATGTTGTGAAAATAGCAGATCTACAAGCTCACCATGCCTCACGTTGCAAGGCATTGTGAGCTTGTAGATCTGCTAAGTTCACAATTTTTGCTTCTTATAGTATTTGATGATTTGGCCAATGTTTGATTGTTTTTTATAGTATAGTTTGTTAGATACTTTTGATTCCGTAATGGTCTTTTCCCCCTTTCATTTAGGTATTAAAAAGGTCTTAAAAGTCCTTGAATTGTCACTTCACTGTGATCTGGGGAACTCCCCAAAATCATGTCGGGTCCCGACCCAGAGGTTGAGAACCACGTGCTTTGAAAGCATGGCCATAGACATATATGGGCATGGCTTCCTGCTCTGAAACCCTCTCTGCGCATCTCAACCAATCACAGCCACTTTGTGACGCGTAAACCAAGGAAGCTTTTGAACACTCCGCGGTGGCTTGAAAAACAGGATAACGGATACAGGCTTCTAAATAACCAAATTAAACCGTTAATTAAAAACGGCTAGATTAGATACAGTACATATTGTGTCATTAGCAACACAAAGGAATATAAGGCAACGCTTGGCACAAGTTAAGACATGGCTTTTTTTAACTGTGCACTGCCTTTTATTATGTGGTTAATAGAAGTGGCTTAAACGTATTTGTGGGTGAATTTGGTTAAATGTGTGCTGTTGGCTTTAATAGCCTGTAGATCCTGTGTAGTGGAAATACTGTGACAGTCACAAGTTGACAGGCTGGGAGAGTGTGTTGTTACTGTTGTCCTCAGATTGCTGGTTTTATTGTTGTTTGAGTTAGAGGTAAAACATGCATTATTAGCCTATCTGCCTTAATAACTGCAATATAACCGTTTTTGTTTTTTTTATATTTAAGTTGTAGGTAAAACATGCATTATATTAGACGTTTTTAGAGACGTTTTTAACCAGAAAAAAAACTATTAATTTCCCTTAATAACTGCAATTTAACCGAAAAATGTCATTGTAACGTGTGTTTCAGGTGGTCAGAAGAAGATGGAGGAGGATGAGAAACAGACACACATCCATGATGGAGACACCAGCTTCAGGTTGGAACACAATGTTCTCTGAGAGTCTTTTCAGAACCATGAACCTCAGCTCCAGACAAAGCTCCTGGAACACAAACATTCATTTTGTTAAAGAAGTTAAATTGTCTGAGGAGGAAAAGCATCATTTTCATTATTTTTATCAGGTGAAAACAAGTCAGTCAGCTCCATATAATAATCATAATAATAGTAATAATATCTGGAATTTATATAGTGCTTTTCTAAGTACTCAAAGACACTTTTATGGCCACAAAAGGGGGGTTATATCCTACGTGAAAGCTTCCTGTACCCCCTACTTCCTAAAGTACCCCCTAAAGGTCCATTAGGCAGCTAAACCTTGAACATAATGTGAACATACATGTTACATCATTATCAGAGCTAAAGTTACCCTTCAGTTTGTTTATCTATCACAGGTTCTGTTATAATGTAGCATTTGAAGAAATATTTGGCCTTAAATGTAATTTAGACCCTCATTTGTAAATAGAGAATTAAATATAAGATAAATAAGTATTTCAGTCAGACAACATTTGGATTGGATTAGAATATATTTAAGCAAGCTTGAGCATAGATATAGAAAGCATGAGGAAGCATAGTTTGGCGTCAGGCATCTGAATCCATTCATTCCCTGTAAGAATAACATTCTAATGAATGTTACATGCCAAATAGCATTTACAGGGAATGAATTAAACCCCCATGGGGATCTAGAAACAGAACCTACAGGTGGATGCCGGGGAGGCGGTGGGATGAGATTATTCATGGTAGCAGCATACGTAGCAAGCAAAGGCAGCAGATCCGGCAGGATCTCAGTAACAGATCAGCAGCAGGTACGGCACGTCAGCCCAGCAGAAGAGCGCAACTAGAATGAACAGGTAGGCAGAGCAATGCTTATAACCCACCGACCAGGAGAAAAATGCATGTGACTTAGTCACCTGATCGGTTGGCCCAATCCCTGAGTTGCCTGGCCTGAACTAGCTCCGTAAACTGTGCCTCATTTAATAAAATGGTGGTCAGTGTTGTCAGTGAGCCTCTATTCTGGTTAACCTCCCAGACACTGGTCTTGTCCCAACTGTCTCATCACCTGGGGTGTAATGTATATTGGTTATTGATCATGTTTGTATTCATAGACAAAGAGCTATAGGACAGTTTGTTCTCTAAACTCAAGGCTCATCGGGGCTGAAGACATGTATGAGAGAGTCCATCATGAAAGTCCATGAACAACAAACAGGCTTTTCTCACTGAGAAATGAACATGGAGGCTCTTTGGGTTCAAACATAATCTTTTACAAAAGTTTAAAAAGTGACCAGTGTTGATGATGGTCTGAGGACAAACATCTACTCTCTGTGTCACTTTATTTCACCATGTCACTGGTTGTCACTTTTGTAAGTAAAATACCATTCTTTGCATCCAAAGAGCCTTGATTTTCATTTTTCAGCGCACAAACAAAGCCTTTATGTTGTTTGTGTATTCATAGGCAGCAATGTATTTGTTGATTGATTGATTGATGTACTTTATTTAGTAAGACATGAGAACAACAGTACATGGAAGTACAAATTCACAATACAAGATCTACTAAACTGGAAGACTCATTAAGCACTGAGCTTGTTTAAGATGAGATCCCCATGCACACAAATCATGATGACATATAAGAGACAGACAGATATACACACTACTATACAGAATGTCATACAATCAGTTTACAGGTTACTGGTATGAAGAGTGAGAAATATGTACAAAAGAATAAAGAGAGAGGGGGGGGTAGGTTAGGACTTGGACAGACAAACACTGACACACACTCTTTTTTTTCTGTGTTTTAGTTTGATGAATGAATTATGAATATATCTTCCAGTGTTTGAATTCCAGGCTCTGAGGTGCATTTCTGAAAAGACAACGTTTAATACTTCACTTGTTACTGTGTGTGTGTGTGTGTGTGTGTGTGTGTGTGTGTGTGTGTGTGTGTGTGTGTGTGTGTCTGTGTGTGTGTGTGTGTGTGTGTGTGTGTGTGTGTGTGTGTGTGTGTGTGTGTGTGTGTGTGTGTGTGTGTGTGTGTGTGTGTGTGTGTCCTCCTACAGAAGAAACAGATGGGTACATCACTACATGACTCTACTCTGACACCATACTGTGTGTGTGTGTGTGTGTGTGTGTGTGTGTGTGTGTGTGTGTGTGTGTGTGTGTGTGTGTGTGTGTGACACCATACTGCAGTAGAAAACACATTGTGAGGAACTCTGTATCATCACAGAGACACCATGGACCAGAAGACGCTGAGTTCTACTAAAAGGTGGAGTGAGATTATAAATAATAATGTTTATTTGATTTGATACTTTTAATACAATTCAACGTAGAACCTGAACTTGTTAAAACACCCTCAGAGAGTGGAATAAAAAACTAAATGAATGATAAACTGAATTCCACGAGATATCAGATAAATGTTCAACATTAACACATTCAATCCGGGAACGTGTCCCTTTAGATTTATTGGGCTATTCAAAAATAGCAGATCTACAAGGTCATAGCACAGCACCGAGTGCCACGCTGTGAGCTTGTAGATCTGCTATTTTAAGTGTTTGTGGGGCCCTTGGCACAAAAGGGTTTGAGACCTCAGGTCCTAATCAGGTCCTAAACACTTAAAATAGCAGATCTACAAGCTCACAGCGCGTCACTTTGTGCTGTGCTGTGAGCTTGTATATCTGCTATTTTAAGTGTTTAGTGGGCCTCGCCTCAAGCGCAGTGGTGGAAGAATTACATTCCATTACAGTCATTTAGCAGACGCTTTTATCCATAGTGACTTACAATAAGTGCATTCAACATAGGTAGGAAAACTACTAATCACCAGAAGTATGAAGTGCATTCTCTTCTAAAACAAGCAACTAAGAGTATACCTAGCGCTAAGGTATAAGTGACATATATCAGCTACATACTTACTAACAGATGAGACAAAATAGGAACATCAAATGAGCAAGAGATAAAACAAATAAGTGTATTGAATAAATAACATCCAATAAAACAAGAACATCAGTGAAATGAAGATGTATAAACTCTGTAGCCACACCCTGGATTATAAACACTAGACCATACCCGGTGAAGTGTGCAGGGAAAGTAGTTACAAACGTGGGGTTATCCTGTCCTAATTACTCTAACCAAACAATGTTCAAACATACATAAGTGACAACCCCTCGTTACCTAGTGTGTTCACAAAGGTTCTGCCTATGTGGTGTCTATGTATGTATAGAGGCCTCTGTGTTTCCTGTTCCAAGACAGCAGCATATACAATACAAGAAGAACAGATATATAATAAATACCTAAAGTCTGCTCTGGGAACATAAATGAGGGTTACACAACAAGGCTACACAACAAGGCTATACAGACAGGGCTACAAACAGGTGACAGGCATGACATTCTCATACATGTCTCTACTACTGTAATGTACTTAGTTCTGTCCTTCATAAGTAAAGCACTGACAGAGTCACACTACAACTTGTTCAGAGTTTTAACTAAAACCAAGATGAGAAAACATATCACTCTTGTTTCAGCATCTTTACACTGACTCCTGGTAACTTTTAGGATTGATTTTAAATGTGTTTTAATTGTTTTTAAGGCACACTTGTTTATCACATTCATACCTTTCAGATTGCCTGTCCAAATATGTTACAAATCGTCCCCTCAGGTCATCATGCTAACCTCCAAAAATGTATTATTAAAAACATGTTGAAGCAGCTTTCTGCTTACAGTACAGTATAAGACAGTCAACCATCATAGATAGCTTTAAAAACAAGCTAAAAAACCCACTGTGTCACTCTTGTTTTTAGTTTATTCCATTTTATCTGTTGTTTTGTTCTTGCTGTTTTTCCTGTATTGTTTTAATTAGATCTTTGTCTCCTTTTGATTTGTTTTTCATCATGTTTTTGATCTGAATGTTTGTGTTGTTTAATACAAAACACCTTTTTTATTATAGAGTTTTAGAGTTTTAACCAAAACCAAGATGAGAGAACATGTTACTCTAGTTTTATCATCTTTAAACTCTCTCCAGGTAACTTTTAGGATAGATTTTAAAATAGTACAACAAGCTACCATCACATATAAGACAGACAACGACCATAGATATCTTATAAGACCCACTGTTTCACTCTTTCTTTTAGTCCATTACATTTTATGTGTTGTTTTGTTCTTGTTATTTTCCTGTATTGTTTTAATTAGATCTTTGTCTCCTTTTGATGTGTTCTTCATCGTGTTTTTAATCTGTTTTTAATCTGTTTTAATCTGTTTTTGCTTGCATTTCTCTTTTGTCGTTCTTTTTTTATATAAAGCACTTTGTGATGTCATGAAAGGTCCTTCCTGTATACAAATAACGTTTATCAATAAAACAATAAAATCAGTGAAATGACGATGTATAAACTCTGTAGCCACACCGTGGGTTATAAACATGAGTGTGTTACTCTGGTCAGCTATAGACCTGTTTGTAACCTCAGCTTCATAGGCTGCTGGCAGAGTGTTTGACACCAGAGAACGGTGGCCAACCTTACCGTACCCATTTATACCCTTTTCCACAGATTGTGTCAAATGGGTGAAACATGTCTAATGGATTTGTGTGACCGTGGGTGGCGCTGTTGTCTATATAGGCGTCAAGTTCACTGTCATGAGCAAGAGGTTTGACCCGGAAGGGCAAAGGCTTTTGACCTTAGGTTACTGCAGGTTACCGCTATTCAAACAGCCTGTGGCACAAATTAATTTATCTGATCAGTGTATGGAACCCCAAAAGATGCTGTTTGCACGGTGAAGTAAATAAATATTTTTTTGCATGAAGAAATGCCTGCATGGTATCATTAGAACACTGAGTCACAGTGAGCGGTTTGGTATCAGATCAAACATAGTGTCGGCGCGTCAGCCAGGTCCAACCACAGGTTCATCTCCTCAGTAGCTCTGTATGAGACAGGAGCTCCTTTAATAGTATCCATAAAGTAACGCTAGTCCTCCCTGTGCTCAGATGTTTGACATTCTAGTGCTCAATAAACTTTAAGTGACGGGTTGAAACAAGCTTCTTTAGTTCTCTGCCATTTTCCCTCTGCGGCCGAAACCCCGCCACTTTTTCTGACCTCTGACCTCCCTGGACGGCCCGCCACTTTTTGTTTGAGCCCCGTCCGGCTTAGCGGAGAGTGTGGTGTCGTAGAGGAGGTCTCCCTGAACGCGTGCGTATGTTCAAAGTGTTGCCTCGCGGAGCCGTCTCCTGTACAGCGCCCACTATTGTCTAAACGTGGCACTTTTCTGACCTCCGGCCGCACTGGGCGGCCCACCATTTTTTTTCTATCAAGTGCAGGGGCGCTCAGTTATGGAACAGCACATACACTACAAATCTACCAATATGTCTTTAATCTTTTCTTTTTATACTGTGTCCATGTTGTATGTATGTCGTTAAATAATATACGTTTTAAATGTATTTTTCTGATTACATTCTTATTTGTATTGTATTTTATTTTTTAAATAGGTGAGATCAACTTAATAAACCCTATACTTTTTTTGTATTTATCTTACCTGCACTGCATCTACTATTATTATTTGTAGCATATTTATTGTTGCTTTTATCATTGTTCTTTTGCTCCTGCAAATAAACAATATTGTATCATAATAATTTTCAAAAAGAAAATACATATATCTAACACACACAAATGAACACAATATCCAAGTCCAAAACAGGATCAGAAACTGTGCACATTGAATGGGGATCAATAGCCAATTTAAATCTGGAACAACCTCACTTAGAAGTGCTATAGTAGTCCTACATTGGTTCTCAAAGTGGGGTCCGGGGACCCCCAGGGGTCTTTGGGATGGTTCCAGGGGGTCCCCAGCAAAAGTAGTTAACCACTTTATCCATTTATAAGTTCACTATTTTAAATATAGCAGATCTACAAGCTCGCAGCGCGTCACTTCATGCCGTGCTGCGAGCTTGTAGATCTGCTATTTTTTAACATTTTTGAAAAATCTTGAAATTCTTTTGAACTTTTTCATTTGCAACACAAATCTTCTCTTCTGGGGGTCCCTGGCACAAGATATTTTCAAATATAATACAAATAATAATACGATACAATAATATAATACAAATATATATCAATTTGGGGGTCCTTGACATGAAAAAGTTTGAGAACCACTGCTCTAGTTTAAGCCATTTAAAAGACATACATCATAAATGTATTTTTTCAATAAATGTGTGTCTTTAAAAAAAACCTGGCAATTAGAAGTGTTCTAGTATGCGCCATTTAAAAGACATACATCATAAATGTATTTCTAAAATAGATTTGTGTCTTTTAAAAAACATTACAATTTCTCGATCTTATTTTGAAGGCAACCGGAAACCTTATTGTTGCCGGCTCAAAAACCGGATGTCCTATCGTTGCTGACGGAACGGAGCTACTCTTGATCCAAGGCTGGCTCGTTTTGTCTCACCGCTGCTCTCTAACCGTCCAGAAGATGTCGCGGCTGTGCCATAACAAAGCAGTGTGGTTTCCTCACGAAGAGAAAGAGAGGGGTAAATAGAGGATAAGAGAGAGAGGAGGGGGAGGAGGAGGAGGAGGAGGAGGGGCATTGCGTATTATGAGGGGGAGGAGGGGGAGGGGGAGGACTTTGGGTGTTGCCTCCAGGCTGAGAGCAGAAGTCTAGCTTTTCCTTTGCTTCCACAAAGAGACACAGGGAGCTGAACCTCTTAGACACACACTGCTGTTAGGTCTGTTAGATCTGTTGTCTAAACCCTCTCTCTCTGCTATATCAACCCTCTGAGATCCACCACTATGGGCCAGGGAGTAGAAGGCTGCACCAAATGCATCAAATACCTGCTGTTCTTCTTCAACTTCATCTTCTGGGTGAGAAATAACCACGTTATTATGATGTTGTTTTTTACAATGCTCTGCGCCAAGGATCCATGTGTCTCTCTACATCATTGGTTCTCAAAGTGGGGGTCCGGGGACCCCCAGGCTGGGGTACTTGAGGGGGGTTCCAGGGGGTACCCAGCAAAATGTGTAAATATAGCATCAGAATAATTATGACCTTTTATACTTTGCGGCTATTCAAAAATAGCAGATCTACAAGCTCGTAGCGCGGCACCGAGTGCCGCGCTACGAGCTTGTAGATCTGCTATTTTTGAAAAATCTTGAAAATTTGTGCAAATCTTTGAATATATATATTTTTGAAAGCGAATATTTGTAACTCAAATCTTTGCTTCTGGGGGGTCCCTGGAACAAAATATTTTTATTTTTTTTTAGATGTCATTTTGGGGGTCCTTGACATGAAAAATATTGAGAACCACTGATCTACTTAGTATGTGTTTCTACATACATGTGTCTCTCTACATAGTATGTGTTTCTACATACATGTGTCTCTACATACCAGTGACGTACCCACTGTAGAGACCAACTATAAGATCTCGCCTCTCCTAGAAAACCCAAATAACCTGAAAAGGTTCAGGTCATTATGTGCTTAACCCATTGAGACCTGAAGCCGATTCTACACGTCTCCTAAATCTCAACAGTTATCTGAAAAACGTATGTTTCTATATCAGTGGTGCTCAATCTTTTTCATGTCAAGGACCCCCAAAATGATATGTATTTGGCCGTGCACCCCCATCAAAATATCTTGTTCCAGGGACCCCCCAGAAGCAACGATTTGAGTTAAAAAATTTTCGCTTTAAAATATATATATATTCAAAGATTTGCACACATTTTCACGATCTTTCAAAAATAGCAGATCTACAAGCTCATAGCGCGGCACTCGGTGCCGCGCTATGAGCTTGTAGATCTGCTACTTGTATATCTGCTATTGCAAAAAAAAATCAACCTAAATGTAAATCCTGGGGACGGCACTGCTTCATACATGTGTCTCTAACATACATGTGTCTCTTTCTATGTGTGTGTGTGTAGTCTGGCATGTCAGACGGCTCGGCGACCGTTAGGTAACGGTTTAAATCCTCATGATGGCTTTTTTTGGTCTGTTGTTGTTTGGTGTTTTTTTTTTAACTCTTTGTGGTGATAAAGAGAACGGATTTTGTTTTGGGTTTAAAACGTCACGGATTAATTGTTTCCATATGACGTAAAAAAAAGAAAAACGGCGGATTGGCGCTTTAATTCATTCCTGCCTTTTTAAAACAAAATTATTATTATTATATTTTTGTATTATTCAAAATGTCCCAAAATACTTTCATGGTTTGTAGGTACCCCCCCCCCCCCCCAAAAAAAAAGTCTACAAAGCTCACAGCGCCGCACAAGTGACACGCTGTGAGCTTGTAGATCTGCTGTTTTTGTTGACAGCCAACACTATACAATGTGTGTATAGACTATATATCTATTGTCTTCAAAATGGTCGTGTGTTTGGAAACGTGAAAAGGCGGAACAACTTATGATGTGTTAATTATTAACGGCTTGTGTGTGTGTGTGTGTGTGTGTGTGTGTGTGTGTGTGTGTGTGGGGGGGGGGTCTATAGATTACACACAGTGACCGGGTTTCTCTCCTTCTTAACGAGACGCCCCATTGTTGTCGTATTAACCCAAGGGCTGATATATCCTCCGTGTGTGTGTGTGTGTGTGTGTGTGTGTGTGTGTGTGTGTGTGTGTGTGTGTGTGTGTGTGTGTGTGTGTGTGTGTGTGTGTGTGTGTGTGTGTGTGTGTGTGTGTGTGTGTGTGTGTGTCAAGGTTTTCTCTTGGATGACGAATCATGGAAACTTTGAGTGTAGAACCACACACACACACACACACACACACACACACACACACACACACACACACACACACACACACACACACACACACACACAGTGTTTACATTGCATTACGTCACACTGACCATCAGGGGTCCAAATGGGACCATGGTTCCTTGAAATGAAAGAGTTCTAGAACCACTGCTGTTGTAACGGTACGGTCACACTTTAAAGGGATAGTTCACCCCCAAATGACTTTTTTTTGTCTATTTATCAGTCACCTCATGGAGACGTGAATTCATGGATATGTTTTAGTCTCATTTCTAAGACAATAATGTGATGAGGAGGAGACACAAAGCGTCTCCTTTTGTGTCTCCTATACCGGAACCGCTGCCTACCGGTCCGGCGTCCTACCGCTGTCGGTCATCAAGTTATTGTCTTAGGAATGAGACAAAAACTAAATAAATACATGATGTTTTTTTTTTTTGGGTGAACTATTCCTTTAATTCCACATAGCAGATGTGATATAAAACCACGTTCCGGAACCGATTCCGGTTCCTCCATGTTGGATCCAGATCCAGATCCCAACCCTAGACCTACAGCTAAACCCTAGAACTACAGCTAAACCCTAGAACTACAGCTAAACCCTAGAACTACAGCTAAACCCTAGACCTACAGCTAAACCCTAGAACTACAGCTAAACCCTAGACCTACAGCTAAACCCTAGAACTACAGCTAAACCCTAGACCTACAGCTAAACCCTAGAACTACAGCTAAACCCTAGAACTACAGCTAAACCCTAGAACTACAGCTAAACCCTAGAACTACATCTAAACCCTAGAACTACAGCTAAACCCTAGACCTACAGCTAAACCCTAGAACTACAGCTAAACCCTAGACCTACATCTAAACCCTAGACCTACAGCTAAACCCTAGACCTACAGCTAAACCCTAGAACTACAGCTAAACCCTAGACCTACAGCTAAACCCTAGAACTACAGCTAAACCCTAGACCTACAGCTAAACCCTAGAACTACAGCTAAACCCTAGAACTACAGCTAAACCCTAGACCTACATCTAAACCCTAGAACTACAGCTAAACCCTAGACCTACAGCTAAACCCTAGACCTACATCTAAACCCTAGAACTACAGCTAAACCCTAGAACTACAGCTAAACCCTAGACCATTGGTTCTCAAAGTGGGGTACTTGAGGGGGTTCCAGGGGGTCCCCAGCTAAATTATGGGTAGAAACCAAATGGACCCTTATGGGTCTGTAACTCTGAGAGTGTACAAATGGAACCAAATGGACCCTAACGGGTCCATTTGGTTCCATTCGTACACTCTCAGAGTTACATTAACATTGATTTTACAATATAAATTGGGGTCCCAGAGATAGAAACGCCATTAAATGGGGGTCCGTAGCCCTAATGCATGTCAAACTGGGGGTCCTTGAAATTAAAATGGTTGAGAATCACTGCTAGAGCCATAAAGATCTTCTCTTATGGGGGGTCCCTGGCTTATCTTTTGAAATGGGGGTCCGCGGGCTAATAAGTGTCAATTTGGGGGTCCTTGACATGAAAAAGTTTGAGAACCACTGGTATAGACCTACAGCTAAAGTCAAGAGTGGAAAAAAAAGAGGTGAAAGTAAGACGAGTGATATTTCCTACAGGGGAAAAAAGCCTGCAATGGAAGCAGCTTTAAACCATGGAAAAAAGTCATAAAGCTTTTTAGAGCCGTCATTAAAACGAGCTTCTAATAAAAAGTATTTTAGCTTTTTCTTCCCTGCATGCTTGCTTTTTCATTAATGATGCAGTGATGACATCATTAATGATGCAGTGATGACATCATTAATGATGCAGTGACGACATCATTAATGATGTATTGACGACGTCATTAATGATGTAGTGACGACGTCATTAATGATGTAGTGACAACGTCATTAATGATGTAGTGACGACGTCATTAATGATGTAGTGACGACGTCATTAATGATGTAGTGACGACGTCATTAATGATGTAGTGACGACGTCATTAATGATGTAGTGATGACGTCATTAATGATGTAGTGACGACGTCATTAATGATGTAGTGACGACGTCATTGATGATGTAGTGACGACGTCATTAATGATGTAGTGATGACATCATTAATGATGTAGTGATGACGTCATTAATGATGTAGTGATGACATCATTAATGTCAGTGATGTTGCTAGGTTTTCAATGTAATGGGTCCTGGGACCCAAGGGGTGGTCTTTTAGATGGGTCCCAGGGACATTGTATGAGTCCCACAAAAATTCACACCCTACGTGGTGCCCGGTGCTTGGACCCGGTTCGGTTAAAATGGTTGAGAGTCACTGCTAGAGCTGTAAAACAAATCTTCTCTTATGGGGGTCCCCTGGCATATCTTTTGAAATGGGGGTCCGCGGGCTAATAAGTGTCAATTTGGGGGTCCTTGACATGAAAAGGTTTGAGAACCACTGCTCTAGTGCGTCCCATGGACGCCACGACGGTGTCATGAACGCGTCCTTTCTCAATAGTGTGCGTCAGCGACACAGGACGCAGGCCTACGAGCATCTCTGTGACATGGAAGGGTTTTGTCACATCTCTGAATGTGAAAGAATATTATGCAACGTGTCCCTCTGGTGTGAGTGTGGAAATATAGCGTCCCTCTACATCATCACAGTTGCATCACCTCTGCTATAGACTATAGACGCCTTAACAGACGACGTCACACTGATAAGAACCAGTGTGCGCGCGCAGGCCGGCACCAAATGAACCCCACCGCTCATAAGATGTCATGTTAAAGTGGTCACAGCCTCACGTGTAAAGATGCATCCCATCAAACTTTCAGATGCTGTTTTTTTTCTCCCAGTATGGAGGAAGAATGCTTATAGGATGTTTACTGTGATTTCTCGCTCTTCAAATATATATTTCTTGGTTTCTGTTGTGTGTAAAACAATAATAACAATTCAAAGCAGTTGTCAAGAGGAGGTTGAATGAAGTGAAACCAGCCAAACCCCAAAACAGCAGGTTTGGGGATCTGTTGGGAATTGATTACATGAAACAGTCACCTGTGCGTCCAGTCTCGATGTTTTCAAATCATTGGTCTATATCAGTGGTTTTCAACCTTTCCTTGTCAAGGACCCCCAAATTGACACATATTAGCCCAGGGACCCCCGTTTGAAAAGATATGCCAGGGACTCAACCATTTTGATTTCTTGGGGGTCCCAATCTACACTGTATCATCATCATCAGTGTTCATTTAACTCTGAGAGTGTACAAATGGAACCAAATGGACCCTAACGGGTCCATTTGGTTCCATTTGTACACTCTCAGAGTTACAGACCCGTTAGGGTCCATTTGGTTCCATTTGTACACTCTCAGAGTTACAGACCTATAAGGGTCCATTTGGTTCCATTTGTACACTCTCAGAGTTACAGACCTATAAGGGTCCATTTGGTTCCATTTGTACGCTCTCAGAGTTACAGACCCGTTAGGGTCCATTTGGTTCCATTTGTACACTCTCAGAGTTACAGACACACACAAGGTCCAATTTGGTTCCTAACGATTCATTTGTCTGGGGGACCCCCTGGAACCCCCTCAAGGACCACTGGTTGGTGGTCCCCGGACCACTGGTCTCTATATGACCGGTGGTAGGCAATAGGCGGCTCGTGGGCCCAGAACTGGCCGGCCAAGTGGCTTTGGTGGCGGGGGCCGGTATATTTATTTCTACGTTGTTGTTTGTAGATCCTTCACGATAACATCTAGAGGCTCTGATGAGCAAAGAGGAGAAGAATGATTTGAATCCCTGTGTTGAGAGTCAGAGAGTTTCACGTTGTTTCATCTCCTTTTCTCAAGGAAAGACGTTGAGCTCCTGTCCTTTATGTCTGTTTGAGAGGCTGTTGTATGACTGTAACGTGTTCGTTTATCACACAATGTGAGGACCGTATGACCGGAACGTGGTCATTAACACACAATGTGAGGACCGTATGACCGGAACGTGGTCATTAACACACAATGTGAGGACCGTATGACCGGAACGTGGTCATTAACACACAATGTGAGGACCGTATGACTGTAATGTAGTTGATCCTCTTGACTTGTATTGTTCTGGAGTCAGAACCACATGTTCAGAGAGGTGGAAAGAGTAGTCGCATTTCTTACTTAAAGGGCAAGACCACTTTGGTAGAGGTTTGGGTTGTGTATTTACCTTGCCATGATGTAACTCCAAAGGTGGGCAAGAAATAAAAAAGAATACCACCCAACTCACTCCAAATCCAACTCACTCCATGAAGACTTAAGAAATATTCGCCCAACTCACTCCAGGGCTCGGCCAACTCACTCCAGGGCTGGGACAACTCCCTCCAGGACCAAAGACCAACTCCCTCCAGGACCAAAGCCAACTCACTCCAGGACCAAAGCCAACTCACTCCATGCAATGTCACCAGTGTAATATTGGTTCAATGTGTCAGTGGTGTAAAGTAACTAAGTACATTAACTTAAGTACTGTACTTATGTACAATGTTGGGTATTTGTGCGTTATTTGAGTATTCCCAACTTCCAATGGTTTTACCTCTACTCCACTACATATTGGATCCACATATTGTTTTTTTACTCCACTAAATGTATTTGTTTTACTAGTTACTTTGCAGCTATAAATTATAATATTATAGTGTGTGTGTGTGTGTGTGTGTGTGTGTGTGTGTGTGTGTGTGTGTGTGTGTGTGTGTGTGTGTGTGTGTGTGTGTGTGTGTGTGTGTGTGTGTGTGTGTGTGTGTGTGTGTGTTTTTCCCCCATTTCATGCCATTTACATTATTCTTGGAATACTTAATTGACTTCATACAAATGACCCATTCACATCAACACCTTATCTGCATATATAGCCTATCACCTGGTCATTGCATAATGCAGGCACATGACCCATTAATCAACACCTCATTGTAATGGATGTTTCATTGAATAGGAGTAAGTGCTCATCTTCCTATAAAGTGAGCTTGTAGATCGTCTACTTTCAAAATGTCTCATTTTATTTAAAAAATAAATAAAATGTGCCTCAAAAATAAATAAAATGTGCCTCACCTTGTAAAATAACATCTAATTATTTAGGTATAACTTTATATCAAAATAGATGTTCATTGTCTACAGTTTACAATTAACAACACTTTCCTATGCATTTCACAGTCCCAAAGTTATGTATATAACTACTATTTATCCAACAGTGGATTAATCACATTGGTGCATTCATTGCATTCATCAATAATAATTTGTGGAGTGAGTTGTGCAAATTAAATTTGTGGAGTGAGTTGGCCAAGTGTGTGGAGTGAGTTGGCCAAGTGTGTGGAGTGAGTTGGACAAGTGTGTGGAGTGAGTTGGCCAAGTGTGTGGAGTGAGTTGGCCAAGTGTGTGGAGTGAGTTGGCCAAGTGTGTGGAGTGAGTTGGACAAGTGTGTGGAGTGAGTTGGCCAAGTGTGTGGAGTGAGTTGGACAAGTGTGTGGAGTGAGTTGGACAAGTGTGTGGAGTGAGTTGGCCAAGTGTGTGGAGTGAGTTGGCCAAGTGTGTGGAGTGAGTTGGCCAAGTGTGTGGAGTGAGTTGGACAAGTGTGTGGAGTGAGTTGGCCAAGTGTGTGGAGTGAGTTGGACAAGTGTGTGGAGTGAGTTGGACAAGTGTGTGGAGTGAGTTGGCCAAGTGTGTGGAGTGAGTTGGCCAAGTGTGTGGAGTGAGTTGGCCAAGTGTGTGGAGTGAGTTGGCCAAGTGTGTGGAGTGAGTTGGACAAGTGTGTGGAGTGAGTTGGACAAGTGTGTGGAGTGAGTTGGCCAAGTGTGTGGAGTGAGTTGGACAAGTGTGTGGAGTGAGTTGGCCAAGTGTGTGGAGTGAGTTGGACAAGTGTGTGGAGGGAGTTGGCCAAGTGTGTGGAGTGAGTTGGACAAGTGTGTGGAGTGAGTTGGGCTCTGCTGTGGAGGGAGATGTCTGGAGTGAGTTGGGCGCGATTTGGAGTGAGTTGGATTTGGAGTGAGTTGGGCTGTTACCATAAAGGAATAATTGCTCCATTGATTAGAAATTGATAATTCAAAATATGCTCCTCATTGACTTACATTGTACGGTGAAACAGCTCTCAAAGTCACTCTTTTAGCACATACATGAACCCAAACAAAGCTGATTCAGACAATATAGAGAATCACCAAACCCAGTACTGTTTGTTTTTTTAATAAAAATGTCAACTTCCTGTTGATTTTACTATTTGAAGATCTGGATCCGGATCCGCCGATCCAGTCCGGGTTTTCTACTTATTAAAAATGGCAAAATCAACAGGAAGTTGACATTTTTATTTAAGAAAAAACGGTTCTGGGTTTGGTGATGTTCTATATTGTCTGAATCAACTTTGCGTTCGAATAGCCAAAGAAATCTAAAGTGACACAGATGCGTTCCAGGTCTTAAAGGGGATACACCATGAATTTATTTTTTATTTCTTTTCGGGGGGGGGTATTTTTTGGGCTCCCGGGTGTCTCTTGTACCCCAAAACATATTTTTTTTTAACATTCAGTCATTCATTCTCATTTCAGAGATTTTCAGAATGGGCGTGTCTGAACAGGCCATCTCAGAATGGCAATGGTTGCTTACATCACGAAACTTTCTGCCCATGTATTTTGACAGACAGAATTGCTCAGTAGCACCCCTCTGCCCAACAGGACGTTTTGGTATTGCAGCTGCAAGTGCTTTATAAGCCTGAGAGAAGTTAGTTGGAATGAGTATATCTCTATATCTATCTATCTATCTATCTATCTATCTATCTATCTATCTATCTATCTATCTATCTATCTATCTATCTAGTATCTATCTAGTATCTATCTATCTATCTATCTATCTATCTATCTATCTATCTATCTATCTATCTATCTATCTATCTGTCTGTCTGTCTGTCTGTCTGTCTGTCTGTCTGTCTGTCTGTCTGTGTCTCTCTCTCTATCTATCTATCTATCTATCTATCTATCTATCTATCTATCTATCTATCTATCTATCTATCTATCTATCTATCTATATATATATATATATATATATATATCTGAGGCTTGATTTAGGCTCAAACCTTTTGAAAAAAACGTTTGAGGGACATAAACAATATGATATTAAATATTATTATTATTTTTTAAATTCATGGTGTAGCCCCTTTAATGGGTTATTCTAAATCACTCGTATGGTGATACATATGGTATGGTGATGGTTGTAGGCACAATACCCAGCTCTACTGTAACGTGTTCATTTATCACACAATGTGTGGACTGTATGACTGTAGTGTAGTTGATCCTCTTGACTTGTATTGTTCTGGAGTCAGAAACACTTGACATGTTCAGAGAGAGACATAATAATAACCACACAGGGGTGGAAACAGTACTCACATTTATTTATACTTTAAGTAAAAGTATAAATACTGCAAAGTGGAAAATACTCTGTTACAAGTATAAAAGTCCGGAATTGAAAATATACTTAAAGTACCAAAAATATGTTTTCTAAATCCTAACGCTTTGAAAAATATATAAATATATATATTCAAAGATTTGCACACATTTTCACGATTTTACAAAAATGGCAGATCTACAAGCTCGTAGCGCGGCACCGAGTGCCGCGCTACGAGCTTGTAGATCTGCTATTTTTGAATAGCTCAAAGAAATCTAAAAATGACACTCATATGCGTCCCAGGTCTTAAAGGGTTAATATAGCTTCCTCTCCAACGAGCAGCCTCAGCTGTGGTGAAAAAAAATAGTGATGTCACTTCCTGCCGGGCACGCTCTCCTCCCTTCCAGGAAGACGGTGGTCGGTTTTTATCTCTGTTACCATAGCAACCACCCTTACTCCTCCCAAATCACCATGGTAACCATCTCTGTCTGGTCGCGCAGAAAACTGACTCACACACACACGCACGCACACACACACACGCACGCACGCACGCACACACACAGAGACACACACACACACACACACACACACACACACACACACACACACACACACACACACACACACACACACACACACACACACACACACACACACACACACACACACACACACCCGAAGCAAAGATTTGAGTAAAAAAGAATGTCTTTAAATAATATATTTTCACAGATTTGCACAATTCTTTTTCAAACATGAGCTTGTAGATCTGCTATTTTTGAATGTCCAAAGCATAACATAATGGTTAGAGTTGTTACACACGGATGTGTTCCTGGTCTTAATGCGTTATGGTTTGGTATGTGGAGTTATACTGTCTGTTAGGGGTCCTCAATGTCTTTCAGCCCAAGGACCCCCTTAGCTGAGAGAGAGATGAAGCAGGGACCCCCTTAGCTGAGATAGAGATGAAGCAGGGACCCCTTAGCTGAGAGAGAGATGCAAAGACTTGTGTAAATGGTATGTTTGTATGTGTGTTGTTGTTGTTGTACTGTAGCTTTAAGTCTGCTCTGGGACACAAATAAAAGTGAACTTTGAACCTTTGAACCAGCTATATTAACCCATTCAGACCTGGAACGCAGCGCCGTGTCATTTAAATGTGTTTTTGCTAGAATCATTACTTTATACTTAAGTCTATTCAACAATAGCAGATCTACAGAGCTTGTAAATGTTTAACCGTGACCTAACCAACCCTTTGTCTTTTTAAAGCGGATATTTTTAACTCAAATCTTTGCTTCTGGGTGATTCTACAAATGTCTTGTAAATCCTAACAGTTTTCTGAAAAACGTCTGTCTCTATAATATCAGTGGTTCTCAGACTTTTTCATGTCAAGGACCCCCAAAATGATATGGATTTTATTTGGCCGTGGACCCCCATCTCAAAATATGCTGTTCCAGGGACCCCCCAGGAAGCAAAGACTTGAGTCTTTGCTTCTATTTTTCCAAAAAATAGCAGATCTACAAGCTCATAGCGCGGCACTCGGTGCCGCGCTATGAGCTTGTAGATCTGCTATTTGTTTGAATAGCCAAAGAAATGTGAAAATGATACAGATGATGCTTTAGGTTTCAGTTTCACTTCAGCTTAACTTTCATTTCTTGGTAGTCGGTTGTACAGTTGAATGAGTAATCTGTAAGGTATCGGATTACTTTATGGGTGTGTCATTCCGCTGTACACACCCAATATAAATGAAATTAAAGGGATAGTTCACCCCCAAAATGACTGGTGTATATATATATATATATATATATATATATATATATATATATATATATATAGGGTTAGGGTTATCTCTCTTTCTCTCTTTCTCTCTTTCTCTCTCTCTCTCTCTCTCTCTCTCTCTCTCTCTCTCTCTCTCTCCCCTTGTGGCAAGAAAACGTTTGTTCTCAATCGGCCTTGATGTCTTGATGGTGTGTGTGTGTGTGTGTGTGTGTGTGTGTGTGTGTGTGTGTGTGTGTGTGTGTGTGTGTGTGTGTGTGTGTGTGTGTGTGTGTGTGTGTGTGTGTGTGTGTGTGTGTGTGTGTGTGTGTGTGTGTTACCACTGATACTTAGTAACCACTATCTCACTACCCGCTCTTTAACCTGAACAACCACAGTGTGGTAGCCCCTCCCCCTCCCCCACATGGCCAGCCTCTGTCATATCAACGTGTGTGTGTGTGTGTGTGTGTGTGTGTGTGTGTGTGTGTGTGTGTGTGTGTGTGTGTGTGTGTGTGTGTGGTGTGTGTGTGTGTGTGTGGTGTGTGTGTGTGTGTGTGTGTGTGTGTGTGTGTGTGTGTGTGTGTGTGTGTGTGTGTGTGTGTGTGTGTGTGTGTGTGTGTGTGGTGACCCAGTGACACTGAAGGCTGTGATAAAATGCTGGCTATGCTGAACCCTAGGGGGAGGGGCCAGTGGGGGAGGGGCCAGTGGGGGAGGGGGGAGTGTTAGATTGTGTCATCATGGACGAGTAAAGGCTTTAGCAGTGTGGTGGGAAAAAGTATTCACATTCCTTTTTTTTTACTTAAGTAAAAGCACCAATACCACAATCTTAAAAGTCCCATATTCAAAAATGTACTCGACTAAAAGTACAAAAGTATATTCGCATTAAAATATGCTGGTGGTAAAAGTACTAATTTTGCTGAATGTCTCGTTTAAAACAAGTTTCCAAATGTATTGAAATGCTTTGAAAATAGCAGATCTACAAGCTCACAAGGCGTTGCCTTGCAACACCTTGTGAGCTTGTAGATCTGCTGTTTTCAAACAGCCATAGTTTAAATAGAGCTGAAGTGGTTCATGTTTGTTTTGTAATAACAATCAAAATCTACAAAGTAACTAAAGTGTTCAAATAATTGTAATGGAGTAAAAGTACTGTATGTTGTCTTTATGTAAAGTGACTTTATAGGTATTTATAAACGTGTTATATTACAGTTACTTTCCTCCAATGAGAGGCAGGAGGAATGGAAGATTGTGTGTGGGAGTAAACGCACCCTTATGCAGGAATGTGTGTGTGTGGGGGGGAGGGACACACACACACACACACACACACACACACACACACACACACACACACACACACACACACACACACACACACACACACACACACACACACACACACACATACACACACACACACACACACACACACACACACACACACACACACACACACACACACACACAGATAGAGGTGGGGGTCTGTGTGTTAGTGTTGGGGGAAAAAAAACTTCATTTCAGTGAATCAACCATTTTGTTCATGTTCACAGCAATGATCTGTTCATATGATCTGTTCATATGATCTGTTCAAATGATCTGTTCATATGATCTGTTCATATGATCTGTTCAAATGATCTGTTCATATGATCTGTTCATATGATCTGTTCAAATGATCTGTTCATATGATCTGTTCATATGATCTGTTCAAATGATCTGTTCATATGATCTGTTCATATGATCTGTTCATATGATCTGTTCATATGATCTGTTCAAATGATCTGTTCATATGATCTGTTCATATGATCTGTTCAAATGATCTGTTCATATGATCTGTTCATATGATCTGTTCAAATGATCTGTTCATATGATCTGTTCATATGATCTGTTCATATGATCTGTTCAAATGATCTGTTCATATGATCTGTTCATATGATCTGTTCATATGATCTGTTCATATGATCTGTTCATATGATCTGTTCATATGATCTGTTCAAATGATCTGTTCATATGATCTGTTCATATGATCTGTTCATATGATCTGTTCAAATGATCTGTTCATATGATCTGTTCATATGATCTGTTCAAATGATCTGTTCATATGATCTGTTCAAATGATCTGTTCATATGATCTGTTCATATGATCTGTTCATATGATCTGTTCAAATGATCTGTTCATATGATCTGTTCAAATGATCTGTTCAAATGATCTGTTCAAATGATCTGTTCATATGATCTGTTCATATGATCTGTTTGATCTGTTCATATGATCTGTTCATATGATCTGTTTGATCTGTTCATATGATCTGTTTGATCTGTTCATATGATCTGTTCATATGATCTGTTTGATCTGTTCATATGATCTGTTCATATGATCCGTTCAAAGGATCCGTTCACGTTCTGGTTCAGTAGCACTTCCGGTCCCGTGGAGCGAACGTGCTGCTAAATGCATGTGATCATGTGATCATGTGATCACACTCACATGACAGCACCGTCCTTCACCATGTTCTTTGTCCTAGAGACCAAAAATCGCCTATTTTAGCAGCTCCAAAGTTGGTCTTTTTCCCACTAATCCTCATTATGCAGCGTCCTGACACAAACATGCACTGAATGTCCCTTATGAGCTTCCGTTGGTGCAGAACGGCGTGGAAGCTAGTCCTCGGTGTTGCCAGATTATGTGAGAGAAACAAGCAAACCGGCTCCATGTCGTTGTGCATGAACGGCAGCTCATAATAGCTCAAAATAGGCGATTGTTGTTTATCCGCATGACTCCATTATGCCAGGGGAAGGGGTCTCCACAATGGACAACAGGGGCTTCTATGAAAAAAAGTCAACTGTTTCCAATCAGTATGTTGGTGAGTGATTAGCGACACATCAAAGCAAACACCTAAAATGACTGGATCTCTCCTTTAACATGGACTGTAAGTTCTTCCAGGGGTGAAATGCTCCTTTAACCCATTAAGTTCCACCTGGAACTGTGTCATTTTTAGATTTGAGCTAAAAAGCATTATTTTACACTTTGGGCTATTCAAAAATAGCAGATCTACAAGCTCATAGCGCTCAGTGCCGCGCTATGAGCTTGTAGATCTGCTATTTTTGAAAATTCGTGAAAATGTGTGCAAATCTTTGAATATATATATTTTTTTAAAGCGAACATTTTCAACTCAAATCTTTTCCTCTGGGGGGTCCCTGGAACAACATATTTTGATGGGGGTCCGCGGCCAAATACATATCATTTTGGGGGTCCTTGACATGAAAAAGATTGAACACCACTGATATAGAAACATGGGTTTTTCAGAAAACTGTTGAGATTTAGGAGACGTGTAGAATCGGCTTCAGGTCTCAATGGGTTAACATTGAGCAACTGTAAAGTTCTTCCAGGGGTGAAATGCTCCTTTAAGTATAACATCAGAGTACTGGTCGTGGTGTGGAGCGTTTCCTCTGCAGTGGAAAAGCTCCTGATCTCACAGACTAACGGCAGACAGAGAGCTTCTTAATGGAGGGTTTGTACATCCGCTGTCTTCAAGTGGAATGGACAGTACAGTGAAGTGCATAATGTAATATCATGTATAAATGTAATGTGCTGGTACCATTACCATGTGGTCATAATGTGATAAACCCACCACCCTGTATCCTGACCCCACCACCGCCCTGTATCCAGGGCCGTGTTTACGCACAGGCAATGTAGGCACTTGCCTATGTCTT
>NC_139962.1:1865000-1870411 GCF_963454915.1 Gymnoscopelus microlampas
CCCATAAGAGAAGATTTTTACGGCTCTCTAGCAGTGATTCTCAACCATTTTAATTTCAAGGACCCTCAGTTTGACATGCATTATAGGCTACGGACCCACATTTAATGGCATGTATGTCTCTGGGACCCCAATTCATATTGTAAAATCAATGTTAATGTAACTCTGAGAGTGTACAAATGGAACCAAATGGACCCTTATGGGTCTGTAACTCTGAGAGTGTACAGATGGAACCAAATGGACCCGTTAGGGTCCCTGTCCATCATTTAGCTGGGGACCCCCTCAAGTACCCCTGGGGGTCCTCGGACCCCACTTTGAGAACCAATGCGCTAAAGCACGCGTCGGCCCCATGTACAGCCATTAGGCGCAGGGCGAGGGGACGCATGCTGCACGGGATTGTGTGAGTGTTGCCTCGCGTCCTGACACACAGACACGCTGCGACTCGCAGTGTTAAGAGGCGCTCGTCACCGGTGATGAACGCACCGTAATGGTGCAAAATATGCCGCGAACGTCCCAATCTGGCGGATAAAAGCAGCGCAGCACAGGGCACCAACCTTGGGGGGGGTTCACCAAACGGGACGGGACCATTTATTTGGGGCGCACCAAGTCACATCTCCAGGTGACCCTATTGTCACATGACCACACTGTCACATGACCACAGTGTCACATGACCACAGTGTCACATGACCACAGTGTCACATGCATAGATATAGAAACCTAGACACCTCATTGGTCTCTGCAGTTCGTTGGAGTGACTGGTATCGCGGCCGCCATTTTAGCGTAGGCAAACTGACACTCAAAGTGACGACTGGCCAATCACAGCGCTCACAGAGAGAGAGAGCCTGGCGCAGAGTCAGCGCACAGAAGTCGCAGCACAGACGGCTGTGTTGTTGACGGACAACGGATGAACGCTTATGAGAAACAACACACATAAAACCTGGAGAAACAGTTGCGTGCATTAGAGAGCAAGATGAGGATAAAGGAAACATTCGGTCTAAATTTGGCTGTTGTATCATTCACAACTAACTAACTAACACTACTACTACTTTAGTATTTGAAACTTTACATTTTTCTAAATATTATAAACTTTCACGACAGCCTAAGTACAAATATCATTTATGAAGAGGCTACTATAGGCTACAGCAGGGGTCTTCAACCTTTTCAGGCCAAGGACCCCCTAGCTGAGATAGAGATGAAGCAGGGACCCCCTCTATATTGTATAAAATTGTGTTTCAGATAAACTTCTTCTGCTTTTTTTCCCTCTACACCTATAACTCTTTGCCAAAAATAGCCGATCTACAAGCTCACAACGCCTCACGCAGCGAGGCGTTGTGAGCTTGTAGATCGGCTATTTTTGGCTAAAGTTCTCCTCAGAAAAGGGATGCTAGGGTTCAAGTGGTTTCAGTACAAAAAAAAAATCCTATCACACAAATATTTGGCGGACCCCTTGTAGTAACTCTGAGGACCCCCTAGGGGTCCCGGACCCCCTGTTGAAGACCCCTGGGCTACAGTGAAGTCTGACTGAATGACTGAAATAGGACCGAATAGTCCTTAAGAAACCATAAAGCTATACGTAGGCCTACATCTAAATGAGTTGAAACCATAAACTTACGTAGGAACTGTGTCATTTTTAGATTTGAGCTAAAAAGCATTATTTTTCACTTTGGGCTATTCAAAAACAGCAGATCTACAAGCTCGTAGCGCGGCACCGAGTGCCGCGCTACGAGCTTGTAGATCTGCTATTTTTGAAAATTTGTGAAAATGTGTGCAAATCTTTGAATACTGTATATATATATTTTTAAAGCGAACATTTAATAACTCAAATCGTTGCTTATGGGGGGGTCCCTGGAACAAAATATTTTGATGGGGGTCCGTGGCCAAATATCATTTTGGGGGTCCTTGACATGAAAAAGATTGAGCACCACTGATATAGAAACGTTTTTCAGAAAACTGTTGAGATTCAGGAGACATGTAGAATCGGCTTCAGGTCTCAATGGGCTAAATGAGTTGAAACCATAAACATATACATAGGCCTACATCTAAATGAGTTGAAACCATATTTACATTTCCTTATAAGCTCTATATATTTCTGGGATGCATAGTAGATATTCCTCTACACTTATTTAGTGAGAGAATAGGCTCTATGCACAGCAGCCATTTTGGAGAGAAATTGGGCCTCTTCTTACTTCCTTCACAGGCGTTACCAATGATACTAATGAAGGCTCTGTTCCATTCTGGTCAAACAGAGTCAGGGTGCTGATATTGTGTATGTTGGCTCACTGGAAATAGCTAGTGTAAACTAGTGTGTCTCAAAGTGTGGTCCAGGGACCCTCATGGTTCCTTGAGAGGGTGTAACTCTGAGAGTGTACAAATGTAACCAAATGGACCCTCCCGGGTCCATTTGGTTACATTTGTACACTCTCAGAGTTATGGAGGTCCTTGAAATTAAAACGTTTGAGAACCACTGTGCTACACTAAATGGAACAGAGCCTTCATTAGTGTCATTGGTAACACCTGTGAAGGAAGCGAGGAAGGGGCCCAATTTCTGTCCAATATGGCTGCTGTGCATAGAGCCTATTGGTCCTCCCAGCATCTCTATACTGCCCCCCCCTGGTCAGCCGGGGCGCCTGATGGAGGGGAAAGGAACTGTCCTTGGAGGGGGTTTCAGGGGGTCCAGTTGGAGGTGGTTTCAGGGGGTCCTTGGGGGGGGGGGGGGGGGGGGGGGGTTCTATCAGGCAGAACAGGAAGTATAAAACAATGTGGTGACCTTTGACCTGGTTAAAGTTCTAATGACTTCACCACACCTTGACCTTTGACCTCCTGCCTTCTAAACCTAGATGATGGACACCAGGTGTCCTCTGACCCCTGTGTGTGTGTGTGTGTGTGTGTGTGTGTGTGTGTGTGTGTGTGTGTGTGTGTGTGTGTGTGTGTGTGTGTGTGTGTGTGTGTGTGTGTGTGTGTGTGTGTGTGTGTGTGTGTGTGTGTGTGTGTGTGTGTGTGCGTGCGTGCGTGCGTGCGTGCTTGTGTGCGCGCTCACGTGGGTGTGCTTGTGTGTGTGGGCACGCGTGCCTGTCTGTCTGTCTGTCTGTCTGTCTGTCTGTCTGTGTGTGTGTGACAGCTGAGTAGTTAAAAATGGTGACAGGTGGTTGTGTGTGTGTGTGTGTGTGTGTGTGTGTGTGTGTGTGTGTGTGTGTGTGGGGGGTAGTAAGTTATACTTACTGTAAGTGTGTGTGTGTGTGTGTGTGTGTGTGTGTGTGTGTGTGTGTGTGTGTGTGTGTGTGTGTGTGTGTGTGTGTGTAATAGTTACAGTAACAGCAGTTGGGTCATTTCCGGGATTTGTTTCACAACAGAAGTTGCACAAACTGTTCCTTTAGTTTGTCTTATTTTATTTCTGGTTAAAACCAGACCAGACATTAACCCCGTCCTCACTGACATTAACCCCGTCCTCACTGTCTTTGAGTGAACACTCAGCGAAACACAGCAGATCTACTAACTGAGTGGACCAAGGGCGTATGGTCATAGAGGCCAACGGGGCCATGGCCCGGTCTGTAAAACTCTGCTCCCCAGGGGAAAGAAAAACCAAAAAAAATCAACATAACAACATTAACAACATTACCCTCACCCTATTCTGTTGTTGTCAACCACAGAAATTCGTCTTTGTTTTCAAATCGGGCTTATTTGCATTCGGGTTAAGAATGTGCACGTACAGGAATGTGCACGTACAGTGCACAGCTCTCCCTGTTGGCCAATACAGGAAGTACCTGCAGGGAGTAGCAAACCTTAAAGGACAACTTTAGTTTTTTACAACCAAGGTTTATGTTTTAGATTGTAATTAAAGTAAATAAAATATGAGTGTTACATTTTTTAAATGTACTGCTTTCTATAGTTTTAGCAATTTTCGCGATCTTTTTCACAGTGGGCGGGGGCATTCTGTCCGGTGGCTAAATATGTCTTTTTTTACACAATAACCTGGTGTTTTCTTTATTATTATTTACAGTAGCTCTTCTAGCCCCCAATAACTCACATCTGGCCATCAAAGACCACAGGACCTTTTTTATTGTGTAAAAAAGGCATCTTTAGCCACCGGACAGAATGCCCCCGCCCACTGTAAAAAATATCACGAAAATTGCCAAAACTGTAGAAAGCAGTAAATGAAAAAAAAATAACACTCATCTTTTATTTACTTTAATTACAAGCTAAAATATAAACCTTGGTTGTAAAAAACTAAAGTTGTCCTTTAACCCATTAAGACCTGAGGCGATTCTTTAAAAAAAAAATCAAAATCCTAACAGTTTTTTGAAAAAAATCGAAAACATTTTTTTTTCAAGATTTTTCAAAAAATAGCAGATCTACAAGCTCATAGCGCGGCACTCGGTGCCGCGCTATGAGCTTGTAGATCTGCTGTTTTTTGAATAGCCCAAAGAAATCTGAAGTGACACAGATGCGTTCCGGGTATTAATGGGTTAACAGGAAGTGGTCACATTTATGTAGATGAGTAAACCTCTGAATGCTGAGTCACTTCCATTCACCAGAATGTGTTCTAAAATGTCTTCTCTTCTGGGGGGTCCGTGTGTTACAGAGAGGTCACGTTCAGATACACATTCACTATGGAGGTCCTTGACATTACAATGTTTGAGAACCATTGTCCTAGTGGAGAGACCACTTCCCAAGGTTCCAGTTTTACCAAATTGATTGAAATGTTTATTAGGCAAAAGAATGTAAAACAACACAGTTACATTTATAATGCTTTTGTCTAAAAGGTCCGACCAAAAACGTCCTTGAGGACTTGTTTCCGTTGGGGTCCTTGAATTAATTTCATAGACATATATAGTAGCAACCAAACAGTTCAAATATCAACATAAAAATACAGAGAAAAGATACCACTATGTGCAAAAAAAAGGGGGGAGGGGGGGGGGTCGTCTGTCTACAGGGAAACTGGTACTATAGCTCCTCTTATGGCCTCCAGAAAGATGAGTTTTTAGGGCTGTTCTAAATGAGCATTTTTTTAGGTTAAATATTTGGTGTTAGCATAACACTAACCATTATGACAGAGTGTGAGTATAGTGTCTCATAAGATAACATTTATTTAGTTGTTGTTTAGACTCTGTGAAGAGTTGAATAAATGTGTAGTTGGTTTTAACTCATTCAATAGGGGAACGCATCCGTATCACTTTAGATGTCTATTCAGATCTGATACACAAGCTTGTAGATCTACTATTTTTGAAAAGTCCTGAAACTTTGTGCAAATCTTTGAATATATATATTTATTAAAGCAAACATTTGTAACTCAAATCTTTGTTTCTGGGGGAACAACATATTTTCAGATGGGGGGGAGAGAGAGAGAGAGAGAGAGAGAGAGAGATCACATGGTGACGGGGAACACATTAGGGAGAAGCTACTGGGTTACTTATTAG
>NC_139962.1:1870611-1873111 GCF_963454915.1 Gymnoscopelus microlampas
TTCTGGAATCCGCCAAAATTATCCAATCATTTTTTATCAGAGCTTCATTGATTAGCCTGCTGAGAGGAATCTGTCCTTTGGACGAAACCCCTCCATGTGTGACTCCTACAGCGGCGTTGTAAATGTAATGTAATGGACACAGCCAGATAGATTTAATCTATACTGTATCCTCTTAAAGGTAACACTGCTTCATGTGATGTGGTCAATAGTATTGATTAATAGCGAGGCATGTGGAGTTGGCATGAAGTACTAGCCTCGCGTGGCCAGACGATATCACACGACACGATGCGTGGACAGAGTCCATAGATAGAACGATAGATTCTTTTCCAAGGGGTGGTTACAAAAAGATCCAAACGGACTCTATTGGTTAGACCTAAAACCAATCAGAGCAGTGCTTCCTGCTACGTGTCACACACAAGCGCCGGTGCTGAAATAGTAAACAACCAAAGCTAGCTCCACTCGTATTTAGTCTGGTAACCAGATGAAACTATTCTTAACACATCTTTCTTTCCAACTTAAAAAGCTTTAAGGGCAATTGTTTGTTCGTCTGTTAGAAAATAAATATTTTCTAACGCGTTTACTACCGGTGCTATGGCGGCGTCCATCTTTGTTGTGAAAAACTGAAAATGAGTCTCCTGCATTGTACGTCGTTGCTCCAAATAAGGTGATAAGCAGGGTTGAGCTGTAGGGGGTACGGGGGGGTACGGCGTACCCTTAGTTCTGACACTGTGGGAGCTGGGGGCGCGCGTGCACGCACCGTCAGCGGCGGTCTTTAACGCCTTAAAGTTTAAAAACAATAGCCTCTCAAGGTTCGCGCCGTCAGTGGCGAGCCGTTCTCAATAGCGTCTACCTGGCTGCTTTGCATAACATTAGGCTACTCGAGAAAAGACACGGACTTGAATTGAATGTGTTACATTCCTCTCACAATGACAGACAACATCTCTGCACTGCAAGGTGTGAAGGGGATCGCTTAGCAGAGGACCCAGTTCTCTGAGACAAGACAAGGACAAGTTGTCTGATTATTTTAAGTAGGCCTACTTATGTGTGGGTGAGTCTATGTAAAGGGCTTTTATATAAAATTAAAAGGAAAATAAAATAATTAATTTGAAACAAAAATAAAAACAACAAATTAACAATGCAACAATACAACAAAATAATAATACATATGATTACATTAATAATCACATGTTGAATACAGTATTTCAACTAGCACTGAGCTGAGTGGCTATGTGAGCGCGCGTGACGTCATAAAATACAGTACCCTTAGTTAAAAAATCCACAGCTCACCACTGGTGATAAGCCCGCCCACATTTGGATACTGGTCCCTGATTGGTCCCTCACAACTTCGGAGGGAGAGCAATGAAATCTCTATTGAGGCAATTTTGCAAAGGCAGATTGGTCTGGAACCAGGCTAATGAAAGTCCAACAGGTGAAGCTGTGGCCACACTTGCAAAAACGCCAAACAAGCCTAATAATTCAGCTCTAAATGAGTCAACTGAAAATAAATACAAATGGGTGTAGGGCCTGCTGTTACAGACGCAGAGCGGGCTGCCCTGTGTGGCTGTTGAGTCACTTCATAGCCTGGCTAATGGCTCAGTGCAGTACGGATGTATAGTGGGTCTGTATATCTGCTGCATCCAGCTCTGATAACCGTTCCTGTGCGCCGCCTTGTCTTGTCTGTTGTTCCCTTGCTTGTAGATCTGCTATTTCCGTCGCTCGAGTCCCTTGTGTTAGTGCATTCGGAAAAACGCAGGAATCAAACATACTGTCACTACCACTCGAGGATGGTACAGTATACGTAGAAGCCTGTTTATTTAAACTAATAATCTGTACATTGTACGTTTTGCAGCCTGTTTTAGAGAAGAGAGAAGAGTCTAGGACGTGTGGAGCGTTGTCCAGAGTGTTTTAGAGAAGAGAGAAGAGTCTAGGACGTGTGGAGCGTTGTCCAGGGTGTTTTAGAGAAGAGAGAAGAGTCTAGGACGTGTGGAGCGTTGTCCAGGGTGTTTTAGAGAAGAGAGAAGAGTCTAGGACGTGTGGAGCGTTGTCCAGAGTGTTTTAGAGAAGAGAGAAGAGTCTAGGACATGTGGAGCGTTGTCCAGGGTGTTTTAGGGAAGAGAGAAGAGTCTAGGACGTGTGGAGCGTTGTCCAGGGTGTTTTAGGGAAGAGAGAAGAGTCTAGGACGTGTGGAGCGTTGTCCAGAGTGTTTTAGAGAAGAGAGAAGAGTCTAGGACGTGTGGAGCGTTGTCCAGGGTGTTTTAGAGAAGAGAGAAGAGTCTAGGACGTGTGGAGCGTTGTCCAGGGTGTTTTAGAGAAGAGAGAAGAGTCTAGGGCGTGTGGAGCGTTGTCCAGGGTGTTTTAGAGAAGAGAGAAGAGTCTAGGACGTGTGGAGCGTTGTCCAGGGTGTTTTAGAGAAGAGAGAAGAGTCTAGGACGTGTGGAGCGTTGTCCAGGGTGTTTTAGAGAAGATAGAAGAGTCTAGGACGTGTGGAGCGTTGTCCAGA
>NC_139962.1:1883111-1918111 GCF_963454915.1 Gymnoscopelus microlampas
ACAAAGTCTAAGGTAACATTATATGGATACACAATACAGCTGTACAATACAACTCACATTTCTTATCCTTTATTAGTCCCCCTCATTCCTGGACCCATATCAATCTTGCAGAATAAATTATTTTGAAGTCAAAAGTTTCACTAAATAATTATATTTCTTCCCTCAGGATAAGAAATGTGAGTTGTATTGTACAGCTGTATTGTGTATCCATATAATGTTACCTCAGACTTTGTAACAGGGTTCTCTTCTGCATCGAATATGATGTACTGCCTCTTCTGCCACCAGGCGACCAGCGACTTCCCCAAGTCCCCAGTCATCACCTCGTCACTTTGCTCTCTGCATCAAACTCCTTTTCAGGAGGTCCTGGTAGACATTATCAGGTGCACGACACAACTGCCGAGCTCTGTCTGGATAAAATGTAGCCACATACAGTATGTGCATGATTAGATTATTTGACTTTGAGTGGAAGCCTATATGAGGAGCAAGAAAAACAATTATCAAAATTCATTTGAATCTTACATACAAAAGACTTACCAGGGGTTATTTTCAATGTGCCAACATTGATACCTTCATTGCAAAGGATGCAAGTATTATGGTAGATTAAGTGTGCCAGCTAGCACTTGAACTACTTGACCCAGACAATGCCCTGTGTCTTTTCTTCCTGTCTGGCCGTTGGTCTTGCTCTTCTTGCTCTAAAGATTAGATTATGTTTAAAGTTTTTATTAAATTATGATGTCACTCATAACATAGAATAGGATAGAAATCTGCAAGTGGCAACTTTCATCACAATGAAAAAAAACGTACGATATCCAGTGGATATACTTCTTGCACGACTGTATAGCTCGGTTTGGCATTCCAAATGGTATCTTAGTTTGTGGTCATCGCAGTTTTTCCAGTCCTCACGTAGTCTTCTGATTAATGCTGCATCATCCGCACATTCAGAATAAAAAAAAATCTTTGCATAGCCTTTTTGGGTGACTTTTGAGAGCTTTTGAATCTCAGTCTCAGGACCACCACAGATGAAGCACCTTAAGCCACAAGCTACAGAATCCTCTTCCATGTTGTCTACTATAAGACAAGTGTCATGATTGTTTAACTAATGGTTGTTCAATGTAAGCAATAGGCTAGAGAAAATTGACATCTAAATTCACAGTAATCAAAAGTTTTGCCAGCAGAGGAAAATAAATGCCAAAAAGTAGATAAACTACCGTAGTTGCCAGGATGCAACACTCCCGCTCCTTCCCCACATGCAGACAGTGTATCCCACTGAGCATGTGCACAGTAGGTGTACACTCTTATCAAGTGTTTAGCAATATTTTCTTATTTTATTTTTCAGAATAGAATCAATTCAACAACGCCCCAATCCCCTACCATTGATTATACACTGATTATACACTAACAATAACCAATATACCAATATTATATGGCCAGGGATACATTTTTACTCAAAAATAATGGTTGGAATGGATTCAGCACCCCTGAAAACCCCTAGTTAGACACCTCACAAGACTTTTATTTATTTTCATATTTTTCACCCAAGCCCTCTGGGCTCCTTAACTTTGATTGGCTCTCCAGGATTTTCCACGAGGAGTTGGGTATAAATAAATTGAGAGGTGATTCTAGACACCTATAAGAACACATTGGTGAAGAAAGCTATTGGTAGTAAATTTTTTCACAGATGGTCCACAAATGTTGCTAAAATTCCCTAACTATGGGCCAGATTTGCCGATACTTCCCTGCACCCTAATTCAGCCTGGGCCCCAGGAATCTCAGCTAGAGAGACCCGTAAGGTGCGCGGCCAGCACCGCATTTTTAACTTCATTTTGGCCGTTTTTTACTTAAAGGATCTACACCATGAATTAAAATAATAATAATAATATTTAACCCATTAAGACCTGAGGAGATTCTTTAAAAAAATCTAAATCCTAACAGTTTTTCGGAAAAAAATATTAAAAAAATATTTTCAAGATTTTTCAAAAATAGCCAAAGACATCTAAAGTGACACAGATGCGTTCCAGGTATCAATGGGTTAATATCATATTGTTTATGTCCCTCAAAAGCACTTTCACCTGCAATACCCCATTGTCCTGTTTGGCACGGGGCGCTATTGAGCCAGTTTGTGTGTTATCTCCTGGTGGAAAAAGATTTTTTTGTTTTTTTTTAGTTGGAACTGAAAAAAGCGGGAGGGATTGTACCGAACGTGACGTATAGCCTAGAAATGTTCATGTAAAACTATTGCCGGTGGACACAAACCCATGTAAAACTATTGCCCGTGGACACAGTGGTTAATCTCAAGTGCAAAGGGGCTACAGGGCTGACAAGAGCCTAGTACAGCCTAATAGAGCCTATTAGAGTCTAGTAAGGCCTAGAACATTCTAGTCTAGCCTATTCCAGCTGGACCCAGCCCTGTATAGCCTATTACAGTCATTTAACTACCCCCATGCCCTAGGCTATTCTCCTAGTGGGCTGGACTTTGTGTGCTGGAATGTGCCGGACTGCTGGGCTCTGGTGGGCTATAATGGGCTATAATGGGCTCTGGTGGGCTGTGCTGGGCTCTGTTAGGTTGCCGTGCCCTCTTTTAGCCAGTGGATGTGTAAAGTGCATCCGTTCTTTCTTAGGCGATGACCAGAGGTGCTACAAAGTTTTGTGGCGTTATGTGAAGCCATTTGGGAGTTGGGTGTCTTTTTGCGATTGACCACGCCCATTGCCCCGCCCCCTTATGGCCGAGGGGCATGGGAAGTTAATTTGGTTCATCATCAGCCCATGCTACACCCTTCCACCAAGTTTCATAGAAGTTGGCGCAGTAGTTTTTCCGTAATCCTGCTTACAAACAGACGCTCAGACAAACAAGTGGTGGTGAAACCATATCTTCTTTGGCGGAGGAATAAAAAAAACTGGGACCCATATTTCACTGGCATCCGGTGGATTCTTATTGGGGACACATTGAAAAATGCTGGATGCCAACTTTTACTCAAAAATGCCTACATGGTTACAGAATTTTCAATTTTCGGCCCCGTCTATGGTGTCTCTCTGTGAAGTAGAACATGGTCTCTCTGTGAAGTAGAACATGGTCTCTCTGTGAAGTAGAACATGGTCTCTCTGTGAAGTAGAACATGGTCTCTCTGTGAAGTAGAACATGGTCTCTCTGTGAAGTAGAACATGGTCTCTCTGTGAAGTAGAACATGGTCTCTCTGTGAAGTAGAACATGGTCTCTCTCTGTGAAGTAGAACATGGTCTCTCTGTGAAGTAGAACATGGTCTCTCTGTGAAGTAGAACATGGTCTCTCTGTGAAGTAGAACATGGACTCTCTCTGTGAAGTAGAACATGGTCTCTCTGTGCAGTAGAACATGGTCTCTCTGTGAAGTAGAACATGGTCTCTCTGTGAAGTAGAACATGGTCTCTCTGTGCAGTAGAACATGGACTCTCTGTGAAGTAGAACATGGTCTCTCTGTGAAGTAGAACATGGTCTCTCTGTGAAGTAGAACATGGTCTCTCTGTGAAGTAGAACATGGTCTCTCTGTGAAGTAGAACATGGTCTCTCTGTGAAGTAGAACATGGACTCTCTGTGAAGTAGAACATGGTCTCTCTCTGTGAAGTAGAACATGGTCTGTCTGTGAAGTAGAACATGGACTCTCTGTGAAGTAGAACATGGTCTCTCTCTGTGAAGTAGAACATGGTCTGTCTGTGAAGTAGAACATGGACTCTCTGTGAAGTAGAACATGGTCTGTCTGTGAAGTAGAACATGGACTCTCTGTGAAGTAGAACATGGTCTCTCTGTGAAGTAGAACATGGTCTCTCTGTGAAGTAGAACATGGTCTCTCTGTGAAGTAGAACATGGTCTCTCTCTGTGAAGTAGAACATGGTCTCTCTGTGAAGTAGAACATGGTCTCTCTCTGTGAAGTAGAACATGGTCTCTCTGTGAAGTAGAACATGGTCTCTCTGTGAAGTAGAACATGGTCTCTCTGTGAAGTAGAACATGGTCTCTCTGTGAAGTAGAACATGGTCTCTCTGTGAAGTAGAACATGGTCTCTCTCTGTGAAGTAGAACATGGTCTCTCTGTGAAGTAGAACATGGTCTCTCTCTGTGAAGTAGAACATGGTCTCTCTGTGAAGTAGAACATGGTCTCTCTGTGAAGTAGAACATGGTCTCTCTGTGAAGTAGAACATGGTCTCTCTGTGAAGTAGAACATGGTCTCTCTGTGAAGTAGAACATGGTCTCTCTGTGAAGTAGAACATGGTCTCTCTCTGTGAAGTAGAACATGGTCTCTCTGTGAAGTAGAACATGGACTCGCTCTGTGAAGTAGAACATGGTCTCTGTGAAGTAGAACATGGTCTCTCTGTGAAGTAGAACATGGTCTCTCTGTGAAGTGGAACATGGTATCTCTGTGAAGTAGAACATGGACTCGCTCTGTGAAGTAGAACATGGTCTCTCTGTGAAGTAGAACATGGTCTCTCTGTGAAGTAGAACATGGTCTCTCTGTGAAGTAGAACATGGTCTCTCTGTGAAGTAGAACATGGTCTCTCTGTGAAGTAGAACATGGTCTCTCTCTGTGAAGTAGAACATGGTCTCTCTGTGAAGTAGAACATGGTCTCTCTGTGAAGTAGAACATGGTCTCTCTGTGAAGTAGAACATGGTCTCTCTGTGCAGTAGAACATGGTCTCTCTGTGAAGTAGAACATGGTCTCTCTGTGAAGTAGAACATGGACTCTCTCTGTGAAGTAGAACATGGTCTCTCTGTGAAGTAGAACATGGTCTCTCTGTGAAGTAGAACATGGTCTCTCTGTGAAGTAGAACATGGTCTCTCTGTGAAGTAGAACATGGTCTCTCTGTGAAGTAGAACATGGACTCTCTGTGAAGTAGAACATGGTCTCTCTGTGAAGTAGAACATGGTCTCTCTGTGAAGTAGAACATGGACTCTCTGTGAAGTAGAACATGGTCTCTCTGTGAAGTAGAACATGGTCTCTCTGTGCAGTAGAACATGGTCTCTCTGTGAAGTAGAACATGGTCTCTCTGTGAAGTAGAACATGGTCTCTCTGTGAAGTAGAACATGGTCTCTCTCTGTGAAGTAGAACATGGTCTCTGTGTGAAGTAGAACATGGTCTCACTGTGAAGTAGAACATGGTCTCTGTGTGAAGTAGAACATGGTCTCTCTGTGAAGTAGAACATGGTCTCTCTGTGAAGTAGAACATGGTCTCTCTGTGAAGTAGAACATGGTCTCTCTGTGAAGTAGAACATGGTCTCTGTGTGAAGTAGAACATGGTCTCTCTGTGAAGTAGAACATGGTCTCTGTGTGCAGTAGAACATGGTCTCTCTGTGAAGTAGAACATGGTCTCTCTGTGCAGTAGAACATGGACTCTCTGTGAAGTAGAACATGGTCTCTCTGTGAAGTAGAACATGGTCTCTCTGTGAAGTAGAACATGGTCTCTCTGTGAAGTAGAACATGGTCTCTGTGTGAAGTAGAACATGGTCTCTCTGTGAAGTAGAACATGGTCTCTCTGTGAAGTAGAACATGGTCTCTCTGTGCAGTAGAACATGGTCTCTCTGTGAAGTAGAACATGGTCTCTCTGTGAAGTAGAACATGGTCTCTGTGTGAAGTAGAACATGGTCTCTCTGTGAAGTAGAACATGGTCTCTCTGTGAAGTAGAACATGGTCTCTCTGTGCAGTAGAACATGGTCTCTCTGTGAAGTAGAACATGGTCTCTCTGTGAAGTAGAACATGGTCTCTCTGTGAAGTAGAACATGGTCTCTCTGTGAAGTAGAACATGGTCTCTGTGTGCAGTAGAACATGGTCTCTCTGTGAAGTAGAACATGGTCTCTCTGTGCAGTAGAACATGGACTCTCTGTGAAGTAGAACATGGTCTCTCTGTGAAGTAGAACATGGTCTCTCTGTGAAGTAGAACATGGTCTCTCTGTGAAGTAGAACATGGACTCTCTGTGAAGTAGAACATGGTCTCTCTGTGAAGTAGAACATGGTCTCTCTGTGAAGTAGAACATGGTCTCTCTGTGAAGTAGAACATGGTCTCTCTCTGTGAAGTAGAACATGGTCTCTGTGTGCAGTAGAACATGGTCTCTCTGTGAAGTAGAACATGGTCTCTCTCTGTGAAGTAGAACATGGTCTCTCTGTGAAGTAGAACATGGTCTCTGTGTGCAGTAGAACATGGACTCTCTGTGAAGTAGAACATGGTCTCTCTGTGAAGTAGAACATGGTCTCTCTGTGCAGTAGAACATGGTCTCTCTGTGAAGTAGAACATGGTCTCTCTGTGCAGTAGAACATGGTCTCTCTGTGAAGTAGAACATGGACTCTCTGTGCAGTAGAACATGGTCTCTCTGTGAAGTAGAACATGGTCTCTCTGTGAAGTAGAACATGGTCTCTCTGTGAAGTAGAACATGGTCTCTCTGTGAAGTAGAACATGGTCTCTGTGTGAAGTAGAACATGGTCTCTCTGTGAAGTAGAACATGGTCTCTCTGTGCAGTAGAACATGGTCTCTCTGTGAAGTAGAACATGGTCTCTCTGTGCAGTAGAACATGGTCTCTCTGTGAAGTAGAACATGGTCTCTCTGTGCAGTAGAACATGGTCTCTCTGTGAAGTAGAACATGGTCTCTCTGTGAAGTAGAACATGGTCTCTCTGTGAAGTAGAACATGGTCTCTCTGTGAAGTAGAACATGGTCTCTCTGTGCAGTAGAACATGGTCTCTCTGTGAAGTAGAACATGGACTCTCTGTGAAGTAGAACATGGTCTCTCTCTGTGAAGTAGAACATGGTCTCTCTCTGTGAAGTAGAACATGGTCTCTCTGTGCAGTAGAACATGGTCTCTCTGTGAAGTAGAACATGGTCTCTGTGTGAAGTAGAACATGGTCTCTGTGTGCAGTAGAACATGGTCTCTCTGTGCAGTAGAACATGGTCTCTCTGTGAAGTAGAACATGGTCTCTGTGTGAAGTAGAACATGGTCTCTGTGTGCAGTAGAACATGGTCTCTCTGTGCAGTAGAACATGGTCTCTCTGTGAAGTAGAACATGGTCTCTCTGTGAAGTAGAACATGGTCTCTCTGTGAAGTAGAACATGGTCTCTCTGTGAAGTAGAACATGGTCTCTGTGTGCAGTAGAACATGGTCTCTCTGTGCAGTAGAACATGGTCTCTCTGTGAAGTAGAACATGGTCTCTCTGTGAAGTAGAACATGGTCTCTCTGTGAAGTAGAACATGGTCTCTCTGTGAAGTAGAACATGGTCTCTGTGTGCAGTAGAACATGGTCTCTCTGTGCAGTAGAACATGGTCTCTCTGTGAAGTAGAACATGGTCTCTCTGTGAAGTAGAACATGGACTCTCTGTGAAGTAGAACATGGTCTCTCTGTGCAGTAGAACATGGTCTCTCTGTGCAGTAGAACATGGTCTCTCTGTGAAGTAGAACATGGTCTCTCTGTGAAGTAGAACATGGTCTCTCTGTGAAGTAGAACATGGTCTCTGTGTGCAGTAGAACATGGTCTCTCTGTGAAGTAGAACATGGTCTCTCTGTGAAGTAGAACATGGTCTCTGTGTGCAGTAGAACATGGTCTCTCTGTGAAGTAGAACATGGTCTCTCTGTGAAGTAGAACATGGTCTCTCTGTGAAGTAGAACATGGTCTCTCTGTGCAGTAGAACATGGTCTCTCTGTGAAGTAGAACATGGTCTCTCTGTGAAGTAGAACATGGTCTCTCTGTGAAGTAGAACATGGTCTCTGTGTGCAGTAGAACATGGTCTCTCTGTGCAGTAGAACATGGTCTCTCTGTGAAGTAGAACATGGTCTCTGTGTGCAGTAGAACATGGTCTCTCTGTGAAGTAGAACATGGTCTCTCTGTGCAGTAGAACATGGTCTCTGTGTGAAGTAGAACATGGTCTCTCTGTGCAGTAGAACATGGTCTCTCTGTGAAGTAGAACATGGTCTCTCTGTGAAGTAGAACATGGTCTCTGTGTGCAGTAGAACATGGTCTCTGTGTGCAGTAGAACATGGTCTCTCTGTGAAGTAGAACATGGTCTCTCTCTGTGAAGTAGAACATGGTCTCTCTGTGAAGTAGAACATGGTCTCTCTGTGAAGTAGAACATGGTCTCTCTGTGAAGTAGAACATGGTCTCTCTGTGCAGTAGAACATGGTCTCTCTGTGAAGTAGAACATGGTCTCTGTGTGCAGTAGAACATGGTCTCTCTGTGCAGTAGAACATGGTCTCTGTGTGAAGTAGAACATGGTCTCTCTCTGTGAAGTAGAACATGGTCTCTGTGTGCAGTAGAACATGGTCTCTGTGTGAAGTAGAACATGGTCTCTGTGTGAAGTAGAACATGGTCTCTGTGTGCAGTAGAACATGGTCTCTGTGTGCAGTAGAACATGGTCTCTGTGTGAAGTAGAACATGGTCTCTGTGTGAAGTAGAACATGGTCTCTCTGTGCAGTAGAACATGGTCTCTCTGTGAAGTAGAACATGGTCTCTGTGTGAAGTAGAACATGGTCTCTCTGTGCAGTAGAACATGGTCTCTGTGTGAAGTAGAACATGGTCTCTCTGTGAAGTAGAACATGGTCTCTCTGTGAAGTAGAACATGGTCTCTCTGTGAAGTAGAACATGGTCTCTCTGTGAAGTAGAACATGGTCTCTGTGTGAAGTAGAACATGGTCTCTCAGACATAAACAACCAAACAATAGAAACACGGTTTCCTTTTCCTGAATTTACCTCCCGAGGGCTTCATAAAGATCTTATCTTATCTTAGTGTTGGACCTGCTTTTATACAACATTATTATTATTATTATTATTATTATTATTATTATTATTATTATTATTATTATTATTATTATAACATTATGAAGCTCTATGAAAACTTGAGTTATTAGTTACTTTAGCAGATTTTGTTATTATTATTACACAACATACATTAACCACTTCAGCCCCATTATACATTTAGACCATTTGAAAATAGCAGATCTACAAGCTCACAATGCGTCGTGATGCGACGCATTGTGAGCTTGTAGATCTGCTATTTTCAAATGATTTGTATACATTTTGAAAACTTGAAATGGAGACATTCTGAACAAAGACTACTTTTACTTGTGGTACTTTAATTACATTTTGATACCAATACATTTGTACTCGTACTCAAGCAAAATGTTTAATTCCGGTCTTTTTACTTGTAACAGTAACAATGAGTATTTATACATTACATTGCATTATTGATACTTTTACTTAAGTAAAACATTTGAGTACCTTTTTCCACCACTAGTGACAAGAGTATTTCTACAGTGTGGGTGTTTCTACTTTTACTCGAGCAGAGACCGAGGGGGAGGGGGGGGAGGGGGGAGAGGGGGGAGAGGGGGGGGGGACGAGGGGGAGGGTGAGACATGGTATGTGTAGCTCCAGACATGGCCCCCAGCAGCAGCCCCGCCCCCTCTTAAGACCCACATTTATACATCCTCATACGACGGTGTTGTCTCGCTACGGAAAACAGCCGATCTACAAGCTCACAGGGTTGATCTACAAGCAACGCTGTGAGCTTTGTAAATCCACTATATCCGGCGGCGCGACAAACGCCGGCTGTGTAACGTACGCATAAATCACGACTTAATGGGTCCAATTTGTCACCACACACACACACACACACACACACACACACACACACACACACACACACACACACACTGCAGTCCAGACTGTTCCTATAAATAACATCTCGTGTGTGTGTGTGTGTGTGTGTGTGTGTGTGTGTGTGTGTGTGTGTGTGTGTGTGTGTGTGTGTGTGTGTGTGTGTGTGTGTGTGTGTGTGTGTGTGTGTGTGTGTGTGTGTGCGTGTGTGCGTGTGTGTGTGTGTGTGTGTGTGTGGTACAAGTCCTTCCTTCCTAGACCGTGTCTTTGTTCTTCCTGAACTCCATTAATCATCATTTGTCCTTAAAATGATTTGAAAACATTCACAAAATGTCACTTTATTTCAAGATGTTCTGTTTTAAATAGCCGATACAAGCCAAGCTGTGAGCTTGTAGATCTGCTATTTTGAGTTTATGATACTGAAAATGGACATGCTCAAATTTAAAAAGTAAAACTACTTAAGTACTTGTAATTGAGTAAATGTACTTTCCACCCCTGCAAATGGACAGCTGTGTGTGTGTGTGTGTGTGTGTGTGTGTGTGTGTGTGTGTGTGTGTGTGTGTGTGTGTGTGTGTGTGTGTGTGTGTGTGTGTGTGTGTGTGTGTGTGTGTGTGTGTGGAAACATGGTTGATTTGGCCATCCAGTACATTTCGGTAAACAACCTGCTGCCTCCTGGTGGCGGTGCAGCGCTACTGCAGCGGCTTGCTCACAGTGTGGAATAGAGTCAACATTACATACTGTTAATCTATAATATATGAATAATTAATCTATAATAATAATAATAATATGTATGAATAATGAATACATTACAGGCTGCTAATCTATAATATATGAATAATTAATATATAATAATAATATGTATGAATAATGAATACATTACAGGCTGTTAATCTATAATATATGAATAATTAATATATGATAATAATATGTATGAATAATTAATACATTACAGGCTGTTAATCTATAATATATGAATAATTAATATATAATAATAATATGTATGAATAATTAATACATTACAGGCTGTTAATCTATAATATATGAATAATTAATACATTACAGACTGTTAATCTGCAATATAAATAATATATGAATAATTAATACATTACAGTCATGAGGCTAACACAATCATTAATGTACTCACTAATCTGTCTGTCTGTCTGTCTGTCTGTCTGCCTGTCTGTCTGTCTGTCTGTCTGTCTGTCTGTCTGTCTGTCTGTCTGTCTGTCTGTCTGCCTGCCTGTCTGTCTGCCTGTCTGTCTCTCTAGGCGTCCACATCCTCATAGCGGTGGGGGCTGTGATGATGGTTGTCGGGTTCCTCGGTTGCTACGGAGCCATTCAGGAGTCCCAGTGTCTGCTGGGAACTGTGAGTCACACACACACACACACACACACACACACACACACACACACACACACACACACACACACACACACACACACACACACACTGGTATTCTACTTGTTCTTCTCTAGTTTCTGTAACAAAGTCAACATGCTGTGTCTCTGCAGTTCTTCGCCTGTCTGGTCATCCTGTTCGCCTGTGAGGTCGCTGCAGGAATCTGGGGATTCATGCACAGAGATACTGTAAGAACACACACACACACACACACACACACACACACACACACACACCAAACACACACACACACACACACACACACACACACACACACACACACACACACACACACACACACACACACACCAAACACACACACACACACACACACACACACACACACACACACACACACACACACACACACACACACACCTTTCTCATACGAACACCGGAAAATGTCGACGAAAGTTTTGTCGACTAATATACTAATATAAACTAAAGCTCTAATAACTAAAACTATGACTAAATATATGGACAATTTTGTCAACAAATCAAAACTAGACAAACATGTTAGTGAGGGAACTAGTGGAGAAGAGATCCAGTAGAACTAAGACTAGTGGAGAAGAGATCCAGTAGAACTAAGACTAGTGGAGAAGAGATCCAGTAGAACTAAGACTAGAGGAGAAGAGATCCAGTAGAACTAAGACTAGTGGAGAAGAGATCCAGTAGAACTAAGACTAGTGGAGAAGAGATCCAGTAGAACTAAGACTAGCGGAGAAGAGATCCAGTAGAACTAAGACTAGCGGAGAAGAGATCCAGTAGAACTAAGACTAGTGGAGAAGAGATCCAGTAGAACTAAGACTAGTGGAGAAGAGATCCAGTAGAACTAAGACTAGAGGAGAAGAGATCCAGTAGAACTAAGACTAGTGGAGAAGAGATCCAGTAGAACTAAGACTAGTGGAGAAGAGATCCAGTAGAACTAAGACTAGTGGAGAAGAGATCCAGTAGAACTAAGACTAGAGGAGAAGAGATCCAGTAGAACTAAGACTAGTGGAGAAGAGATCCAGTAGAACTAAGACTAGAGGAGAAGAGATCCAGTAGAACTAAGACTAGTGGAGAAGAGATCCAGTAGAACTAAGACTAGTGGAGAAGAGATCCAGTAGAACTAAGACTAGTGGAGAAGAGATCCAGTAGAACTAAGACTAGTGGAGAAGAGATCCAGTAGAACTAAGACTAGTGGAGAAGAGATCCAGTAGAACTAAGACTAGTGGAGAAGAGATCCAGTAGAACTAAGACTAGAGGAGAAGAGATCCAGTAGAACTAAGACTAGTGGAGAAGAGATCCAGTAGAACTAAGACTAGTGGAGAAGAGATCCAGTAGAACTAAGACTAGAGGAGAAGAGATCCAGTAGAACTAAGACTAGAGGAGAAGAGATCCAGTAGAACTAAGACTAGTGGAGAAGAGATCCAGTAGAACTAAGACTAGTGGAGAAGAGATCCAGTAGAACTAAGACTAGTGGAGAAGAGATCCAGTAGAACTAAGACTAGTGGAGAAGAGGTCCAGTAGAACTAAGACTAGTGGAGAAGAGATCCAGTAGAACTAAGACTAGAGGAGAAGAGATCCAGTAGAACTAAGACTAGAGGAGAAGAGATCCAGTAGAACTAAGACTAGCGGAGAAGAGATCCAGTAGAACTAAGACTAGAGGAGAAGAGATCCAGTAGAACTAAGACTAGAGGAGAAGAGATCCAGTAGAACTAAGACTAGAGGACAAGAGATCCAGTAGAACTAAGACTAGAGGAGAAGAGATCCAGTAGAACTAAGACTAGCGGAGAAGAGATCCAGTAGAACTAAAAGACAAGACATGTTATGTTTGGTTGCGCTCGGGTGTTGCGCTCTGAAAATAGTAGATCTACAAGCTGACAATGCGTTGCGTCGTGAGCTCGTAGATCTGCTATTTTCCGCACGCAACCAGGTGTAAAATCAGCCATCACGACGCCATCAAGGCACCGCCATCATACATTTTAGTCGACTAAATCAGCTGTAGTTTTAGTCGACTAAAACTAGAGTAAAAGTGAAACATTTCAGAATGATTAAAATATGACTAAAACTAAATCAAACATTTGCTCTCAAAGACAACACTGGTCAGGAAATTGTCCGGGTCGTCCTTCCTTCCACACGTGACATAGCAACAGCGTAATGTCCGTTTCAGATGCGTTTCACACAGGAAGGTAAATAGACGGGTTTCCGCGTCACAGAGTAGAATGCGCAATCTGCACATGCCCGGGGTAGAACGAACCGGAAGCGCCGTTCACTCTGTTGTTGTGTTCGGGATTTAGATAGGCATAATGCTGCTATTATATACATAATAGGCATAATGCTGCTATTATATACAAACAGATCCAACTTCCGACAAATCATTTTTATTGAGTAAACAAGATATTACAAACTGCATAATTTAATCTACTTTCATTAAACCCGGTGAAGACCATTTTTTTTATGAATGGACATTTGACCAGAGCTGCTGCGGGTAATGGCGCCCTCTATAGGCTCACTTTAGAAATTGCATGCAAATCCCTCTCTTGCGCGCGCAGCATCCTCTCATGTTTACAGGAACAGGAAACCCGTCTATATTCGGTTTGATAACGTGAGGGGCGGGAGTCTGTGGGTAGTAGACGCACACATTGGCGCCTCCCACATAACATATAACGGCGTGAGGGAGACGCCAGGATCTTTATTTACCTCTTTCCACAGAACGCGGCCAAATACATATCTAAGAATGTTTACTACATCCTAACACAGAGATGCTCGTAGGCCTGCGTCCCGCGTTGCTGACAGGGACGTGCACAGATAGACTCTAGGTGGTGCTCGAGCACCTGCCCTTTGCCCTCTTGACCAGAAGTGCTCCTTTTGAAAAAAAAAAAATTACAGCAGGGGTCTTCAACAGGGGGTCCGGGACCCCTAGGGGGTCCTCAGAGTTACTACAGGGGGTCCACAAAATCTTCATGTGATATGATTTTTCTTTTTACCATAACCACTCGAAACCTAGCATCCCTTTTCTGAGGAGAACTTTAGCCAAAAATAGCCGATCTACAAGCCCACAACGCCTCGCGCTGCGAGGCGTTGTGAGCTTGTAGATCGGCTATTTTTGGCAAAGAGGTATAGGTGTAGAGGGAAAAAAGAGCAGACCAAGTAAACAAAAAAAAGTATAATTTACTTGAGCACCTGCCCCTCAAAATGTCTGGTCGCTGACGCACATTATTGAGAAAGGACGCGTTCATGACACCGTCATGGCGTCCGTGGGACGCACTAGAGTTGTCACCAACAACGGAGAAAAATATAAAAATAATTTGCGGTAAAATATTTGTTTTACCGCGAATATTTTACAAATCTACGGGACACCACCATTTTGCATGGCCACGTCCTGCTTTATAAAATAAAATCCACGTAGAAATCGTCTTAGAAAAAACGATACAAACTAGACGCGTCGCAATTCAGGGCAATTGCAACGTGTGGTTTGCGCCGACGCGAGTCGTGGGTCGCTGCCGCCGGGACTCGAGGAATACGCTGGGAGGAATACCGTCGGAGGCTGGGCCAATCACATCGTCACGTCACTCCTGAGATCACTTGCGTTTCATTTTGAGAGGATTGATCCCCCCCAAAATAATGTTTTTGCATCAAACGGTTACATTTTGCGCATTTGTGACGCCCCCTATGGATCAAAGTGGAAATGCTTTTGGGGATTCGTTGAGTAAACCGCCCTCGACATGTGATTCAAATTTGAGATTGACCGGACGTTTTGTTTGTGATTTTTGGGCTTTTTTTGTAAAACAGGCCCTCCTGCTAACTTTGGGAGCCATTTACGGACGAACGGTAAGGACTATCAAAATGCCGTTTGCCGATGTTTATCGCATGGGTCCAGAGATCATGTGTACCGACTTTTGTGAAATTTGTTGTTCCAGGGGGACCCCCCTCCCCCCGCCCCCAAGAAGCACAGATCGGAGTTAAAAATGTTCGCTTTAAAACATATGAATTCAAAGATTTGCACACATGTTAAACATGTTAAACATGTTATTGTGTATTGAACAGGTGTCACACACACACACACGCACACACACACACACACACACACACACACACACACACACACACACACACACACACACACACACACACACACACACACACACACACACACACACGCACACACACGTAAACATGTCATTGTGTGTAACATTGTGTGTAACAGGTGTCCAAGGAGATGACCACCTACTACGATGCCATCTATGACAAGGAGAAGACAGAGCTGGACCCGGACAAGAAGAAAGCTGCTGCCGGAGTCCTGAAGGTCTTCCATGAGACGGTGAGGACCTCCTGGAGAACATGTAGCACCTTTTAGAACACCTATAGAACCTAGAGCAGTGGTTCTCAAACTTTTTCATGTCAAGGACCCCCAAATTGACACTTATTACCCCGCGGACCCCCATTTGAAAAGATAAGCCAGGGACCCCAATAAGAGAAGGTTTTTACGGCTCTCTAGCAGTGATTCTCAACCATTTTAATTTCAAGGACCCCCAGTTTAACATGCATTAGGCTACGGACCCCCATTTAATGGCATTTATATCTCTGGGACCCCCATTCATATTGTAAAATCAATGTTAATTTAACTCTGAGAGTGTACTAGGAACCAAATGGACCCGTTAGGGTCCATTTGGTTCCATTTGTACAGATTTACAGACCTATAAGGGTCCATTTGGTTCCTGTCCATCAATTAGCTGGGGACCCCCTGGAACTCCCTCAAGGACCCCTGGGGGTCCCCGGACCCCACTTTGAGAACCAATGACCTAGAGAACGTAGAGAATATACTTAAGCAATATTACACCAGAGGGTGTGCTTTACCGTCATTATTGGCACACCAGTGATGCGGTCAGGAGCGAGGCGAAGCCGAGTTCCGCCAGCATCACTGAAGTGCCAATAATGACGGTAATACGATTATACAACAGTTACCAACAAAACACATCCAAATGTATTCATATTGTGGGGCAATTCATAATAAAAATGTTTGGCTATTATCCGTTTCCCTGTAAAGAGAAGAGTTTATTTGACTGAGACATTAAATAGTCCCTGTAGCAGCGCTCTGAGGCACCGTCTCATCAACACAGCTGATTCCAGTAGGCTATATGCTCCGTCGTACGACCGTGTCACATGGCCAAAAAGAACTAATCTACAAGCTGACAACATGTTGCGATGGCGACGCGTTGTGAACTTGTAGATCGGCTATTTTCGCCATGCGCTACCTTCGTACGATAGTCCCGGAAACATTTCACAGCCCAAGCTGTTGACCTGGCTGTAGTGACTTCATTCCTAGACTTCTCTATTTATCGAGTTCTTCACTTGTCATTGGAACATGTCTCTCATTTGGTTTCGCGTTCTCCTTCTCATCCTCTTCTTCTAACCATTGAACAACCGTGAGTCCACCAAATAAGTCAAAATGAACAACATAGTCCATTTTGCGTAGCTGTTTGTTCTCCGGTGGCGGCGGTGGGTCAGGCTACTGTCTGTTTGTTTTCCTACCGTGGGACAGCGTGAGTCACAGCACAGCTGTGCCATATATGGTCTAATCAGGTGCGGACTGCAGTGCGGAGTGATTGTCTCCGCCAGAGGTGGAGAGTGTGTTTTCGTCTCCGTCCTTCCGTGTGTCCGGCCAAGCTAACATTGGTCAAGCTTCACGTGACATGTGACAATATGTTGAAAGGGTGTGCTTTGATTGGCTAGCGAGACGCATGACGAAATAGAAACCTATAAATAGGTGTGTCACTTCAAAAAATCATTAATATTTTTTGAAGTGAGCTTCCATCAGCCAAGCTAACATTGGTCAAAGTGACACGTGACAATATTTAATATAAATAGGTAAGACAGGATTAATCAGGAACAGTACTGGCGGAGACCTGTGCTCCGAGGAGCACATTTTCTAGTTTATTAATGTGATTAGGCCCGTGCTATCATGCTGGTTTGAAGCACGGCTAGATAGCTATTTCAACCAATCAGATTGCTTGGTTGGAACTACCTGTTGTATAATGTACAATACTATTTATTTTTTCTTTTCACTACTGGCTGTCCAGAATAATAACCCTTATATATGAAAAGTAATATTAATACTTATTGGTCTTCATCAAATCTAATGAATTAAAGGGACATTTCGCCGATTTTGCATCAAACCCCTATTTTTTATGAAGTCTAGGACCCATAAACATGATGTTTTTGTTGTGTTTTATCTGTATTTTTTGTCTCCGCCAGGAGACTATGTTTTCACTTTCCGGATAGGACACTTACACAGACAGGACACTTACACAGACAGGACAGATAGGACACTTACACAGACAGGACGGATAGGACACTTACACAGACAGGACAGATAGGACACTTACACAGACAGGACGGATAGGACACTTATACAGACATTGTGTCATGTTACTATGACACAGTAACATGTTCTATTTTTTGTAAGAATTAGAACATTCCCAACATTCCCAACACAAGTCTGCTGGCGGAGACTTGTGCTCCGAGGAGCACTTTTTCTAGTTAGATTTGTATCCATATCCTCAGAGACTATGAGTCATTTGACTCATAGTCTCTTTATCTCACCTTATTTCCTGACCACATGACTACAGGTGACTACAGGTGTAGTTCAATCAGTCAGTCAGTCAGTCAGTCAGTCAGTCAGTCAGTCAGCGGCAGGGCCCCAAAGCATTATGGTCATTGTAGTAATGCAGCAGTCCAGTCAAACACACAGACTTCTAGGCCTATATTTTTCTGGCCATAGGGTGCAAATTTCAAATGTTGCTACTGTTATCTACTACAAATATTATATTAACATTGAGTGACTGTAAGTTCTTCCAGAGGTGAAATGCTCCTTTAATATGTCATATGATGGTGTTATTTAACAGTTTAATACGTATAGGAGACATTGTACATTAAAACGTGACATCACCATGACGCCCCCGTGTGGCCACAAGCTGAACATGCAGCCAAATCAAAGATACTTTATTTAGAGTATTGACACCTTTCTCCTTGTGTTTGAGTCTATAAGCTCATTGTTGATGATTAGGTCTGGATCTCAAAGTGGGGGCATGGGGACCCCCAGGGGGTCCTTGGCGGGGGTTCCAGGGGGTCCCCCAGCAAAGCTAGTAAACATAGCATCACAGTAATGTCAACCACTTCATCCATTTATATGTCTGCTATTCACAGTATAGCAGATCTACAAGCTCACAGTGCGGCACAAAGTGAATTGTTGTGAGCTTGTAGATCTGAAATCATGTTGTGCCACGGACCCCCCTAGTGTTGCCAGATTCTGTGAGAGAAACAAGCAACCAGGTCTAGGAAAACCAGACCTGGTTACATCAGCTATTTGAAAATAGCAGATCTACAAGCTCACAACGCGCCGCGATGCGACGCGTTGTGAGCTTGTAGATCTGCTATTTTTAAATAAAATCTTGGCGGGGAAATTATAATAAGCAGATCTGGCAACCCTGAGACCCCCCCCCCCCCCCAGAAGCAAAGATTTGAGGGGAAAAAATGTTCGCTTTATACATTTTCAAAAGCTCATAATGAGCTTGTAGATCTGCTATTTTTGAATAGCCAAAGTATACAGTATGGATTAAGTGGTTAAAATGATCGTGACGCTACTTTAACACGTTTTGCTGGGGGACCCCCTGGTTCCCCCTCAAGGACCCCTGGGGTCCCCGATCCAAGCAGAGTGTGAGTTTACACACAGCTGTATCATTTATATGGGTATTGATGGTGTTTATGGATCTGGTACTCTAAACCCCATACTGGGGTTCTCCCAAAGTGTGGTCCGGGGACCCCCGGGGGTCCATGAGGGATCCAGTGGGGGTCCCCGGGAAAACGTGTTAACTCTTTGACTGCCAGAGTGTGTTCATAATGTACTCACCCAGTGCCATGCAGCGATGTTCCTGTTTTATAACCTTTTCAAACCGCTCACAGACGTTTTACATCCATTATGATCACAAACACGACCCATGCACCAGCCCCCAAAGGGTTAAAGGAGAATTTTGGACTAAAGTTTTATTACCTTTTCTATGATGTTATGATATCTTAGGATGAATGGTACAGTAGAAACATTTCATAACTCCACCCCTGGCCCGCCACAGCTTAAAAAGGTGCGCGGATAGGCCTTAGGTTACATCACATATTTTAATAGCTTTTTTTCTTTCTTGTTTTTGTGAGATCTGACGTTCATAGTGACAGAACACTATGCAAAAAAAAACACAAAGAAAACAGAAGTCTCGCTAGACGAGATTGAAATCTCGAGATTTCAATCTCATCTAGCGAGACTTCTGTTTTTTTCTGTTTTTTTTGGGGACAGTGTTCTGTCACTACCAGTGATGCTATGCTCATTTGAGAAGTGGTTGCTCTCTATTTTAATGACGTGAGGCGCACGTCGCTTAACACCTACAGTACAGGTCACACAATGGGCAATTGATATGCATATAGGCTAATTCCTATGTTAATGTACCTGGCGTGAGTCGGGAGCCTTTGTAAACTTTGATGAAGTGTAAATTTAAAGTAGTCTTAAATCTATGCGTGTGCCTGCGCGTCCCCCTGGCCAAATAAGTGGTTGCTCGGCGTGCAACCCCGTCCACTGAGCATTGCACCCCTGGTCACTATGAACGTCAGATCTAAAAAAAAAAAGCTATTACAATTCTTCTACTGTACCATTCATCCTAAGATATCATAACGATATCATAACGTCATAGAAAAGGTAAGAAAACTTTAGTCCAAAATTCTCCTTTAACTTTTCAGAGCCGAGCTCTCGTGAGGTAGTTTTCACCAGCTCAACCAGGCTGAAGGCACCATATACCGGCAATAATGCACGTATACCCCCCGCTGGCCACAGAACATTTATATATAATATGATCGTGTGTCAGACCGTTGGTAGACACAAAGGGCAGAACTGTACGCCGTCCAGAGAAAAGAAAATATAACCGAAGCTTTCCGTTCGTTTTTCACACCGTGTGAGGTAACTGGTTTCGGCTCGAAAGCACATCTTTCAAGATAAAACCGTAAACAGGAGACGGATCCGGGAGAGTGACAAGTGAGTGGAAAGGGAACCTGATGAGGGATGTCACAGAGAACAGCGCCATCGTTTATTCAACACAAAAAAAATATATATATATATATATATATATATATATATATATATATATATATATATAAAATATGATATATATTTATTGAGACATTTTAACGACACAGATCTTGTGTGGGGGTGAGCTGATCTGGAGCTTTATAAGAGCAAGTTGTCTGTCTGTGACTGTAGGACGCTGACCTACTGTATAATACATAATAATAATAATAATAATAATATGTGTCTTGTTGTGTTCCAGTTGAACTGCTGTGGGAAGGGTCTGGGAACGGGTCTGTTTGACACCATCACAGACAAACTGGGAGTCACCAACCTCTGTCCCCAGACAGACAGCCTCAATGTGGTAAGACGTGTTCACTAGTTTGTGTGACAGTGGTTCAGGAGTAGAGCGGCTTCCACAGAGTTAGTGTAGAAAAACACTGAACCCCTAATTGCTCCTGATGAGCAGGTTGGTGCCTTGCATGGTTTCCTCCATTGGTGTGTGTGTGTGTGTGTGTGTGTGTGTGTGTGTGTGTGTGTGTGTGTGTGTGTGTGTGTGTGTGTGGTGTGTGTGGTGTGTGTGTGTGTGTGTGTGTGTGTGTGTGTCTGTCTGTCTGTCTGTCTGTCTGTCTGTCTGTCTGTCTGTCTGTCTGTCTGTCTGTCTGTCTGTCTGTCTGTCTGTCTGTCTGTCTGTCTGTCTGTCTGTCTGTCTGTCTGTCTGTCTGTAATGCACAATCTATGTAAAGCGCTTTATACATTTATGATTAAATGTGTTCACGTTAGGGGCAAATATCCACCAATCAGAACAGGGAGCAGAGCTAAGTAACTCTAGTGAAGTCCAGTGAGGCGACTCATGGCTCTGTACGACACACTGTTCTAAAGTTATGCAAAAACTATTGAAATATCGACTATCAAATATTTACGTTTAATTTCCCTCCCCTCCCCTCCCCTCCCCTCCTCTCCTCTCCCCTCCTCTCCTCTCCTCTCCTCTCCTCTCCTCTCCTCTCCTCTCCTCTCCTCTCCTCTCCTCTCCTCTCCTCTCCTCTCCTCTCCTCTCCTCTCCTCTCCTCTCATGGTAGAATTGTCATTCTAGGATCCAGGAGCTGTTTTCCACTAAGATTTATCTGATCGGTATCGCCGCCCTGGTGGTCGCTGTCATCATGGTGAGTACAGCTTGAGTAATAGATTGCATATGGTATATATACATATCAGGGTTAGAGTAATAGATTACATACATATCTTCCCTCCTTCGAACACGGGCCAGTTGTGTTTGTGTAGCCGGATGCACCGTGGTGGATCCTAACCAACAACCTCCTTTCATCACTGCGCCACCGAGCGCTCCATATACACTTAAAGGACGACTTCACCACTTTTCAACATATCTTTATATAATAGGTCCTCACTAATGCTCAAGATAAAATGGTACAATTTTTTTCTAATCAGTCTGTGTCTCAGAGGAGGGCTGTAGACAGTTCAGAAACCCGTCTACCAGTGACATCATCGATGGGGAATCCAAGCTAATAGAAACTGCAGGCTTTGTATTCCTGGAAAGTTGCAATGCAATAATAGATCCCATTGTTCTCGCCTTAATACAAATCTGAATAAAATAAATGTTATCTTTTTGGAGAAAAAAAATCCTGCCTAACGATGATGTCACTGGTAGACAGGTTTCTGGACTGTCCACAGCCCTCCTATGAGACACAGACCAAGTAGGAAAAAATTGTATAATTTTATCATGAGCATTAGTGAGGACCTATTATATGAAGATATGTTGAAAAGTGGTGAAGTCGTCCTTTAAATATAAAAATATACTACTTTTTTTAATTACATTTAAGGCCCATTATTTCTACAAATGCTGCCAATTGTTACAAAATCTGTCATTTTCCGGATAAACAATGAATCGAATTTAATGGGATTCTAGGTAACTTTAAGCCTAAATTTAGAAATATTTATATATATATATTTTGCATTTTTTCCCCCTCTATCATTCCTGCATTGAAACACAGTCCTCTTTCTGAAATCCGTATTTTCCTACTGTTTATGTTTTGACATCCGTAAATGAGACGCACGCACGTGCACGTCCGTGCACGTGCGAACTCTGTCCTATCTGCGTACTCGCTCAAGGTTCTGTGATTGACAGTATAGGTTGGCCAATCAGGTGGCGAGTTCAAGTGAAACCGAATGGAACCGAGTCCAGCCTGAGTGCACCCGAGCAAAAATGAGCGGCAGCCATCTTGTCTATGCGCTATTTTTTGGTTTTGGTTTTAAAACTTTAAAAAGCTCTCAAACTTATTTTTTGAGGCACGGAATTTACTTTTAAAATAGCGTTTGGATAGAATGTAGTTGTTTAACTTCATATATGTGGTCAATTAAACATGACAGAGCCTATTTAAAAATAAAAACTCAGAGAACCGGCAGGGGCGGGCAGTGACACGCATTGTATCCGAATAAAGCAACCTATTTTCGGCATGGCCCGTTCAGAAGTCCCCCTGCGTCACTTGTCTGGTGATCGGGGAAACGAACTGCTGATGAGGAGGGGGGGGGGGGGGATGTTTGACAACAGTTTTTTTTATTTGTTTGATCTCTGAAGTTGCCTAGAATCCCTTTAAAGAGACAGTTCACCCCTCAAAAAAAAATTGTTTACAACGCGTCGTATCGCTTGTGAGCTTGTAGATCGGCTATTTTCAAATAGCCAAAGTTTAAATAGGGCTGAAGTGGTTTATGTATGTTTTGTCATAATAATTAAAATCTACTAAGACACTAGAAGTAACTCAAGTTTTCGAATAATTGTAGTGGAGTAAAAGTATAATATTTGCCTCTGAGATGTACTGGAATAGAAGTAAAAGTATTGCAGATTTGAAATAATCCAGTCAAGTAAAAATACCTTAAAATTATACTTAAGTACTAGTGATGTGCGGGTCGGGTTTTTTCACGCCCCGCCCCGCCACGGAACACAACCCGCCCCGCGACCCCATATATAAATCTATGGCTCAACCCGCCCCGCCAACCCATATATAAATCTATGGCTCAACCCGCCCCGCGACCCCATATATAAATCTATGGCTCAACCCGCCCCGTGACCCCATATATAAATCTATGGCTCAACCCGCCCCGCGACCCCATATATAAATCTATGGTTCAACCCGCCCCGTGATCCCACATATAAATCTATGGCTCAACCCGCCCCACGAACCCATATATAAATCTATGGTTCAACCCGCCCCGTGAACCCACATATAAATCTATGGTTCAACCCGCCCCGCGACCCCATATATAAATCTATGGCTCAACCCGCCCCGCCAACCCATATATAAATCTATGGCTCAACCCGCCCTGTGACCCCATATATAAATCTATGGCTCAACCCGCCCCGCGACCCCATATATAAATCTATGGCTCAACCCGCCCCGCCAACCCATATATAAATCTATGGCTCAACCCGCCCCGTGACCCCATATATAAATCTATGGCTCAACCCGCCCCGTGACCCCATATATAAATCTATGTCTCAACCCGCCCCGTGACCCCATATATAAATCTATGGCTCAACCCGCCCCGCCAACCCATATATAAATCTATGGCTCAACCCGCCCTGTGAACCCATATATAAATCTATGGCTCAACCCGCCCCGCGACCCGTGGTAAAAAAAAAAAGGTAAAATCATGAAGGAAAATAATCTTCCAATATACACCTGATCATTACACCTTGTTACGTTAGAGCTGAGCTTCTTTCCACTTTATCACAGATGCAATCTGTTCCTGTTGTTATAGATAACTATATTATATGATCTACTATATCATGCAGAGATATGTCGCTTGCCAAAAATGAAATGAATAAAGAGGGCATGAGTGCTGCGAGACGAATACCAAAACGCCTGCTCGCGGCTCGCCCCAAAACACAGTCGCCCCGGGGAAGATCCGGCGGTATTCGCCTGGTGTTCCTACCTAAACATATCAGTAAACTATGCCTAACCCTAACCTTATTCCTAATCTTAACCTCAGTAAAACTATAGGCTACTTAATCCTAAATCTATTTCTACCCTTATCCTCAGTAAAACAAATACAAGAATACAAGAACCGTTGGTCCGACTGAAAAATGGGGGCGAGGGTGTTTTGGGGCGAGTCCTAATTACCCTGCGGGCTGTGGTTTCCCTGCGCAACACCGTCGCACAGTGTAAACAAATGAATATATATTTTGGGCTTTACATCGATTCTCATTCAACCTTGATATGCAAAAGTAGGTTTTGTTTTGTTAACGTTATTTATATATGTCATGATGTGGCCTTGTGCGAGGTTGATTACTTGCCTCTATAGTTGCTTTCACCAACTTTCACCATTGCAATGCAGACAGACAGTCACTGTGCTTGCATAATATCCACGACCCACACGTGTTCGGGACGGGTCCCTTTATCGACAATTGGGTCCGGCTTGGTTCAGATTCTATCACCTCGGAAAATCCCAGTTCTGTTTATCAACACCCGAGCGAGCCAGAGCCACCCTACTCAGCGCCGATCAGGAGGCTGTGTCTGTGTCTCTCAGCTGTGCTCAAAAATAGCAGACATACAAGCTCACAACGCGGCGCATTGAGACGTGCTGTGAGCTTGTAGCTCTGATATTTTCAACGCGCGACACCATCGTACAACGAATAGGCTAATCTATAACTGCAGCGCACAGCAGCAGCAGGCTGTCAGAACCCTTAAACTACAGTCAGATCATGATATAAACTTTAAATGATTATGATTGTAATGGTTGTAGCCAACTACTTTATGCAAATAATAATATTAATAATAGCCTTAAATGATAAAATAGCCTAATAACAGCATTTCCCCTACCGGCCACGGTGGCCGGTGATGTTTATATTTACCGGCCAATTAAACATTTTACCGGTCAATGGCAGGTAAATACCAGCTAACGGAATCCCTGGTATACACCCCAAGTGTATTCAAACTGTTTTATTGTTATTATTCTTATTCTTATTAGGAATAAAGACAAAACAAGAGCATGTGATTTTTTTTTCTTTTTGCGTGTGAGAGTGGCTGACCCGCTCACCCACAGCCCGCATAGTTGCCTCTGAAATTGGCTCGACCCACCCGCGCCGCGGGTTGACCCGCGGGTCCCGCGGGTTACGGGTCGGCCCGCTCATCACTATTAAGTACAGTACTTGAGTGAGTACATGTACTTAGTTACTTTCCACCACTGTCAGCATTAGATTAATTACTCACTCACCTTCTGTAAAGATGACGAAAGAGAACACACTTTTGTGCCATAGGCCCTGCATTGTCTCCACTAAATTGGAGAGAAAAAGTGGGGGAAAAAGCAACAGAAAAAGATAGATGTAGAAATATCCTCATTCTCTCTCTCTCTCTCTCTCTCTCTCTCTCTCTCTCTCTCTCTCTCTCTCTCAGATCTTTGAGATGATCTTCAGCATGGTTCTGTGCTGTGGGATCCGCAACAGCCCTGTCTACTAGATCACCACAGGAGGGCGCTCTCTGCCCAGGACACCGCCAATGACTGGAGAAAATCCTCTCCTCTCTTCTCTTCTCTTCTCTTGTCTTTTTTATACAACTCAGTCATATCTCATACATCCCTCTCATACATTTAGTCATTTTGAGAAGAAAGTTTGTTTTTGTTTTTTTGTATTTGTTCTTCCATAGAACGTTTTGTTTAACACTGTGGACCTTTATAGCTAGTCCCACACACACACACACACACACACACACACACACACACACACACACACACACACACACACACACACACACACACACACACACACACACACACACGTACGTTTCTTTTAGCTGAAGTCCGTAAACTTTCAATCTTTTGTATGATTTATTTTTTTTGTTCAGTTTTTCCTCACTGTATTATGTATATAAATACAATACCTGTATATAAATATATATATTAGCAGTGCTTAATGATGAAGCATGGATGTGCTATTTTACATCTCACCTCTATTTCTCAGCCCCGCTGCTTGTTTGCCTTTTGCCTTTTTCGGACAGAACCGACCACTAGGGGGCCCTAGAGGACAGACGGGTTCAGAGGAAGCGCGTAAACGATTAGATTAGCGCTAAGACGAGGTGGTTTGGCCGGCCCTGGTCCACGACTAACAGGTCAATAACGTTCCCCTTTCTGACGTAAAAAAAAGAAGCCGTTTCGGACGATCCCACGGGGCGGGTGAAGTCCGTCAGAAGACGCGGGAAGGAGCATGTATTACGCTGCCTTTGAACTTGCTTCTGGGATTTGTAGTTTTCCCTTTTTTTATATATATATCTCACCAGGTAATTGACTACATTAACCCCTAACGTCCCTGTTCTGAGCATGTCATGATAGGCCAACATGAAGGCTGTTTTCGGTAAAGAGATTTGTTGTAGAGGAGGGGGGGGGGGGTACCCCGGTTAATGAAGTATTTAGGGTTTTAAGTGGTTAAACTGCCGTGTATTTGGCTGTTGTCCCAGGTCACTGCTGAAATGAGCAGAACACCAGGCGAATGTATGAAACCGTTTGTGTTTGTTTTTGAAGGAAATTAAACCAGTTGCACTGTAGGGGGGGGCGCCCCCCGTTCCCCCCATCTCCATCTCCCCCACGAGAACCAGGTTTGGGAGAAACTTGCGCATGACACGACACGACACGACACGACAGAGACCTGTTTTGGAGCACTGTCAGTCTTAGATAAGCCATAGGAAGGTGAACACATTAACGCCTTATACAGTAAATACCGTTCTGTTGGTTCAGAAACATCTTATACAGTAAATACCGTTCTGTTGGTTCAGAAACATCTTATACAGTAAATACCGTTCTGTTGGTTCAGAAACATCTTATACAGTAAATACCGTTCTGTTGGTTCAGAAACATCTTATACAGTAAATACCGTTCTGTTGGTTCAGAAACATCTTATACAGTAAATACCGTTCTGTTGGTTCAGAAACATCTTATACAGTTAATACCATTCTGTTGGTTCAGAAACATCTTATACAGTTAATACCGTTCTGTTGGTTCAGAAACATATTCAAATCCCCCATTTGAATTCAATGACCCCCGTCCCCCCCGTCCGTCCATGGCCTAATGCATATCAAACTGAGGGTCCTTGGAATTAGAGGGTTTGAGATCCACTGGTTTTAGGGGTACGCCGTCGGAGAAGGAGCCAAAGATTTGACCGTTTGTACAGTTTTTTTGGGGTGTTACGCTCACGTTCGTTCGTTCGTTCCTTGGTGGAGATTCCTCGTCCCTCGTCCTCGTCCCCCCCTTTGTCTCACCGTGTCTCGTTGAATCGACCCGTTCTGTCCCCGCTCGAGAATGTCCCAAATAATCGCCCGTAGACTACAAGTGTCTTTTTATTTTTTATATCCTGGGTCTCTTGTGTTTTAAATGTCCGGCTGAAAGGAGTTTTCAGGTCGTCCTGAATCTAAAGGTTAAAGAGTCCTGTGTTTTCAGGTTGTTCTGAATCTAAAGGTTAAAGAGTCCTGTGTTTTCAGGTCGTCCTGAATCTAAAGGTTAAAGAGTCCTGTGTTTTCAGGTTGTTCTGAATCTAAAGGTTCTCGTTTCTTTGCCTTTTCGTCTCGCTCTGCCCTTTTGTCCGTTCCAGTCTGGGCCGATTCATGGTTCTGTCCATTCACACGTATTCCTACTATTATTGGAACTTTACTAACTAACCCTTTATCCTGGTTTATATGGTCGCTGTCGGGCACAAAACCTATTGTCTCCATACAGTATGTATACGTGTTTTTCAGTGGGAAGGAAACGTAGCAAAACTTTAGTTTTGTGCTACTTTTGGGGAATTTGAATCCAGAAAAGTAACATTTTTGGACATAATGAGCTTTACACCCTACAGTGACCATATAACAAGAGCGCATATCTAACACCCCTCCCCCCCAAAACCAGCCTTTTCCCTCCAATTGTTTGTATCGTCTGAGTCAGCTTCCTGACTCTTGTTCCGCCCGTCTTTTTGTGCTACGTCGTTGTAGTTCAGTGCTACGTCGTTGTAGTCCAGTGCTACGTCGTTGTAGTCCAGTGCTACGTCGTTGTAGTCCAGTGCTACGTCGTTGTAGTCCAGTGCTACGTCGTTGTAGTCCAGTGCTACGTCGTTGTAGTCCAGTGCTACGTCGTTGTACTCCAGTGCTACGTCGTTGTACTCCAGTGCTACGTCGTTGTAGTTCAGTGCTACGTCGTTGTAGTCCAGTGCTACGTCGTTGTAGTTCAGTGCTACGTCGTTGTAGTTCAGTGTGGAGGTGACAGTAAGTGTTTTTCATGGCTGACTGCGGGATGAGGCCATCGGGGAGCTAAAAAACTACAAAGATGGACGCCACATCATCCATAGCGTACAAAGCAACGAGAGCCACGGGCGTGTTGAGTTTGTGTGTGTTTCTGCATGAAAAGCAAAGGGTGCCTAGTGTCTGTTATGTCTGTGTGTGTGTGTGTGTGTGTGTGTGTGTGTGTGTGTGTGTGTGTGTGTGTGTGTGTGTGTGTGTGTGTGTGTGTGTGTGTGTGTGTGTGTGTGTGTGTGTGTGTGTGTGTGTGTGTGTGTGTGTGTGTGTCTCCACTGCCATGCTGCAGTGGCACGGTTTGCCCACCAGAGGGCGGGCGTGTCACACTGCCTTCATTTTGTTTAGAATTCTGACTTTTTTCCCCCCTGTCAGCCCTGAGGCCCCCTGCTGTTACTCAGCTACACCACCGAGGGGAGCTGTTGTCACTGCCTTTAATGTAACCAGTGAATAATATGTCACAGCCTGGGGTGTGGGGAGGGAGCGATTACATCATCCGTAACCGTGGCAACTAGACTCGATCCTCCACCTCCACCCTGAACACTGCCTTGCCAAATGGTTGCTCTGTCTCTCTCACTCTCACACACACACACGCACACGCACGCACGCGCACACACACACACACACACACACACACACACACACACACACACACACACACACACACACACACACACACACACATGTACGCTTTGTACTCCTCTCACACCTCTGTCCACCCCCCCCCCTCACACACAAGTCACCATCCAACTAAAACATTGTTGTCTTGTTAACACTTTATGCCTATAATATTAATATTAAAAATAATGATGATCCAGACGAAACAGAAAGTGTCTTGTTTTAAGCCGTACATCTGCAGTAGTACTGTACTAACATTAGTATATATATATATATATATGTATGTATATGTGTGTGTATATATATATATATATATATATATACAGTAGTATGTATACCTCTGCAGTAGTATTGTTATTGTACTAACGACCCTCAGTGTGTCTGTTGTTGGAGGTTAAAACATGTTAAAGACAATGTTAAGCTTTTTTTATTCTCATTATGTTTAATGTGCGGTACGTCCTCTAGGGGGCAGTGTGGTTCTCACAGCTTAGGGCTCCGGGGGACCCCCACCCACATGGGGGTTATTGGGGGGCGGGGGGGGGGGGGGGGGGGGGGGGGACTCTGAGAGCGGTAACTCTTTCAGAGTTGGTGACTCTGAGAGTGTAACAAATGGAATCAAATGGACCCTTACGGGCCATTTGATTCCATTTGTTACACTCTCAGAGTCATGGGGGGGTCCTTGGTCTAATTCATGGTTAAACTGGGGGGGGGTCCTTGGTCTAATTCATGGTTAAACTGGGGGGGGGTCCTTGGTCTAATTCATGGTTAAACTGGGGGGGGGTCCTTGGTCTAATTCATGGTTAAACTGGGGGGGGGTCCGTGGTCTAAAACGTGGGGGGTCCCTGACATGTAAAAAGCTGTGAGAAGCTCTGACCTCTAAAGAGGAGGAGAGAGAGGGTCAGCAGTTTGACCGGCAGCACAGAGGAGATGATTTAATAAAATCATTAAAATGATGATTTAATAAAAACATTAAAATGATGATTTAATAAAGCATTAAAATGATGATTTAATAAAAACATTAAAATGATGATTTAATAAAAACATTAAAATGATGATTTAATAAAAACATTAAAATGATGATTTAATAAAAACATTAAAATGATGATTTAATAAAAACATTAAAATGATGATTTAATAAAAACATTCAAATGATGATTTAATAAAAACATTAAAATTAATTCATTCAACTCAGAGCTGGAAGAAGTGTTTGGATTTATTATTTTTTTTACGTAAAACTAGAAGTAGTACAATGTAAAATACTCTCTTATAGAAGTAAAAGTATCAGCATCAAAATATGCTCAAAGTGCCAAAAAAAGAATTTCTTATGTTTTTTTGGGTTTTGTTTTTTTTTAAGTTTTCAAAATTTGCCAAAATGTTTCAAAAATAGCCAAAGTATAAAACATGGCTTAAGTGGTTAACGTATGTTTTTTTTATTTGCAATAACAATAATCTAAATCTGCAAAGTAACCTAACTAAACCTGTCAATTCATCTTCAACTATACAGTATTTGCCTCACAGTTGTAGTCGAGTAAGCGTTTAAAGTAAGTACACAAGTAGAGTAAAAGTACTTAGTAACTTTCCACCACTTAGACAGTGTTTTTTACAGTCACTGCCTCTGTGCAGAACACACTCAGCAGCCCGCTGCCGGTTCAAATCTGACTCCTTTCTCCTCTCCTCCACTTTGGTTTGCCCATAAGTACTAAGGGATTAAATGTATTTTACAAATAATCTGTGCGTGTTACTGGTGTCCTTTCTTCTTCCTCTGTGTGTGTGTGTGTGTGTGTGTGTGTGTGTGTGTGTGTGTGTGTGTGTGTGTGTGTGTGTGTGTGTGTGTGTGTGTGTGTGTGTGTGTGTGTGTGTGTGTGTGTGTCAGATATCACAATTTTGGCCAAAATATGACTTAGATAATTGTTATGAGGCTAATTTTGATAGGATGTTCAGATTTATTTTTTTTAATTTGGACTTAATAGATGGCAGTGGTGGAAAAAGTACTCACATGTTTTATTTAAAGGACAACTTTGTTTTTTTTTCCCAAGCGAGATTTATTGTTTATATTGTCATTGAAGTAAATAACAGATGAGTGTTAACATTTTTTAATGTACTGCTTTCTATAGTTTTAGCAATTTTCGCGATCTTTTTTTTTACAGTGGGCGGGGGCATTCTGTCCGGTGGCTAAATATGTCTTTTTTTTACACAATAACCCGGCATTTTCTTTATTATTATTTACAGTAGCTCTTCTATCCCCCAATAACTCACATCTGCCCATCAAAGACCACATGAACTTTTTTATTGTGTAAAAAATACATATTTAGCCACCGGACAGAATGCCCCCGCCCACTGTAAAAAAGATTGCGAAAATTGCTAAAACTATAGAAAGCAGTAAATGAAAAAAAAAAACACTCATCTTTTATTTACTTTAATTACAAGCTAAAATATAAACATTGGTTGTAAAAAAAACAAAGTTGTCCTTTAAGTAAAAGTATAGAAGTATTGTTATCAAAATGTACTTAAAGTAGTACATTATTATTATGCAGAATCAGAATGTCCCATTTCACAGGTTTCAAATGTCTAAAAATCTTTTGAAAATAGCAGATCTACAAGCTCATAATCCTAATTGTAGAGCTTGTAGATCTGCTATTTTCAAATGGCCGAAATGTATATAGGTCTGAAGTGGTTAATGTATGTTTTGTACGAATAATCAAAACCTACAAAGTAACTAACAATTTTACTTTACTTCCTGTTCTGTCAGATAACTCACGAATAGATTGAACCAATATTATAGACCGAATATATTTAAGCAATATTATGGAATGAGAATACAAGTGTGGATGTAATATTTTATCTTGGCGTTCAGGCTCTGCTATATTTTTTGTCCCTGCTCAGCACAATCATACAGCCATCATTAACCATTAAGAGCAGGGAGATAGATATACCATAACATAACAACCCCCATGGGGATCAGACCAATAGCAGAGCCTACTGGTGGTGCTGGGGTGGTGGTGGGAGCAAACGCCGCATGACAACAAGCTAGAAGACACAACCGGATGGAATGCCCGATTCAAGAGAACTTAAATACCCGCCCAATTGGACAGCTGATTGCCACGTCAGTGTATGACGTATGGATCTTGCATGATGTTGTAAACAGCCACATAGAATGAGCAATGCATGTAACCTCTCGAGTGTATACTGCCAGAACTAAACTCGCAGGCTACGTATAATTAAAGTAAAAAATACCTTAAAATTGTACTAAAATTGCACTTGAGTAAATGCACTTAGTTACCTTACACCACCAGCAGACATAATGTAATACTAGAGATGCATTTAGTTAAATGTACGTTGAGCCAGGACAGACTTATAATTACAGTATTACTCTAATTACTCCTCCAGGATGTGGGATCAAATCACACAAACATGTCATTTTCAGGTCTAGTAACTCTGCAGGTCTGTGATCACAACAATATCAGATTACTTTTGGTTTGGTTCTTAAGACAGTTGTACTAAACTCTGTTAAAAAAAAAAAGTGTCAAAGTATCAATACTGCAATGTAGAAATACTCCATTACAAGTAAGAGTCTGGAATTCAAAATGGACTTGAGTAAAAGTACATATAGTATATATTACATTACATTACAGTCATTTAGCAGACGCTTTTATCCAAAGCGACTTACAATAAGTGCATTCAACATAGGTAGGGAACGAAAACTACTAATCACCAGAAGTTATAAGTGTATATTCTGCAAAAACAAGCAACCAAGAGTATACCTAGCGCTAAGGTAAAAGTGCAATATATCAGCTACCTACTTTCTTAAACATGAGACAAAATAGCAAAATCAAATGATCATGAGCTAATACAAATAAGTGTATCGACTAAACAAGATCCAATAAAACAATACAACAATAGAAAACAAGCGTTCGTACAACTAGTCAACAACAAGTAGGACAGGCAAAGAGGAAGGGTAGTGTTTCCTGAAGAGGTGGGTTTTCAGCCTGCGGCGAAATATGGGCAGTGACTCTGCTGTCCTGACATCAGTGTCTCTGCTGTCCTGACATCAGTGACTCTGCTGTCCTGACATCAGTGTCTCTGCTGTCCTGACATCAGTGACTCTGCTGTCCTGACATCAGTGACTCTGCTGTCCTGACATTGACTCTGCTGTCCTGACATCAGTGTCTCTGCTGTCCTGACATCAGTGACTCTGCTGTCCCGTCATCAGTGACTCTGCTGTCCTGACATCAGTGACTCTGCTGTCCTGACATCAGTGTCTCTGCTGTCCTGACATCAGTGACTCTGCTGTCCTGACATCAGTGACTCTGCTGTCCTGACATCGACTCTGCTGTCCTGACATCAGTGTCTCTGCTGTCCTGACATCAGTGACTCTGCTGTCCTGACATCAGTGTCTCTGCTGTCCTGACATCAGTGACTCTGATGTCCTGACATCAGTGACTCTGCTGTCCTGACATCAGTGACTCTGCTGTCCTGACATCAGTGTCTCTGCTGTCCTGACATCAGTGACTCTGCTGTCCTGACAGCAGAGACACTGCTGTCCTGACATCAGTGTCTCTGCTGTCCTGACATCAGTGACTCTGCTGTCCTGACATCAGTGTCTCTGCTGTCCTGACATCAGTGACTCTGCTGTCCTGACATCAGTGACTCTGCTGTCCTGACATCGACTCTGCTGTCCTGACATCAGTGTCTCTGCTGTCCTGACATCAGTGACTCTGCTGTCCTGACATCAGTGTCTCTGCTGTCCTGACATCAGTGACTCTGCTGTCCTGACATCAGTGACTCTGCTGTCCTGACATCAGTGTCTCTGCTGTCCTGACATCAGTGTCTCTGCTGTCCTGACATCAGTGGGAAGTTCATTCCACCACTGTGGGGCCAGAACAGAAAAAAGTTGTGACCGTGTGGATCGGCCAGAAGGACCGTTGAGTGACGAGGCAATCAGTCGCCCCGAGGTGGCAGACCGAAGTGGTCGGGCAGGGGTGTAGGCATCGACCATAGCCCGGAGGTAAGAAGGAGCCGTTCCTTTCACTGCCCTATAGGCTAGCACCAGGGTTTTGAACTGGATGCTAGCCGCTACGGGGAGCCAGTGTAGAGAACGGTGAAGGATGGTTGTGTGGGGTGTATATAGTAGCGGCGGTGGCTGAGGGGTAGAGTGGCCGGGTAGAGTGAACTGGAAAACCACAAGGTTCCCAATTCGATCCCGGGCTCCCCTAGAGTTAGTGTAGAAGTGTCCTTGAGCAAGACACTGAACCCCTAATTGCTCCTGATGAGCAGGTTGGTGCCTTGCATGGTTTCCTCCACCATCGGTGTGTGAATGTGTGTGTGAATGGGTTAATGGCACAATCAATGTAAAGCGCTTTGGATAAAAGCGTTATATAAATGGACCATTTACCATTTATTTTGAGTATTGGGATCAGAATATACTTAACGTAGTGAAAGTAGAAGTACTCATTATGGAGGAAACCGGTTACATGTCGCCTTTCCGACGGTTACTAACCCTATACTGTACCTAACCCTAACCCTAACCACACGTGGAAGCCACATATACGGAGTAGTGGGATGTCGGAATGGAAGGCGGTTACCGAGGAAACCATGCAAGGCACCAACCGGCTCATCGGGAGCATTTAGGGGTTCAGTGTCTTGCTCAAGGACACTTCCACACTAACTCTAGGGGAGCCCCCCATCCCGGGATCGAACTGGGAACCTCGCGGTTTCCAGTCCACTCTACCCGGCCACTCTACCCCTCAGCCACTGCCGCCCTGACATTAAGGATGGCAGTCAATATGAAACAGTGGCCAGACATGTTTTGGTGTGACCGCGCCCTAACTAAAGTTTTCATATCATTGTAAGAGTAAAAGTACAATATTTGCCTTTGGGATGTAGCGGAATAGAAGTAAAAGTACTGAAAATTAGAAATACCTAAAAATACCTCAACATTTTACTTAAGTAACGGTACTTGAGTAAATGTACTCAAACTCAGATGACAGGTATTTAGTGAGTGTAAAGTGTAAACATGTTGGCTGAAGAGATGCTTTGATCCAG